>NC_064631.1:406809207-407163207 GCF_023864275.1 Schistocerca cancellata
GGCGCTTGCCGAATGTCTACAGAGTCCTGCTACTTAACAAAAGCACGGTGAGCCGTTGAGCAAAGAGTCAGTCAGCATTGCACCAAGGCCGCGCAAACCTGTCCAACCTCCCGCTTGCCGGTCGGCCGCACATCGCTGTGTCTTCTGCAGTGTTGGAACGTGTACACACTCTCACTTGAGGTCATTAAGGTATCACAATCAAACACTTCTCCTTCTCCATGACAACTTGAGGCCTCACACAAGTCTGCGCATCCGGGAGGAGCTAACAAAACTTCACTGGACAGTTTTTCCTCACCCACCGTACAGCATGGAACTCGCACTTTCCTACTTCCAGCTGTTTGGCCCAATGAAGAACGCACTCCGCTGGAAGCAGTACGCGGATGATGGGAAGGTTACTGATGCAGCAAGACGTTGGCTCCGACGTTCAAAATGGTTCAAATGGCTCTGAGCACTATAGGACTTAACATCTGAGGTCATCAGTCCCCAGAACTTAGAACTACTTAAACCTAACTAACCTAAGGACATCACACACATCCATGCCCGAGGCAGGATTCGAACCTGCGACCGTAGCAGTCGCGCGGTTCTGGGCTAAAGTGCCTAGAACCGCTCATCCACCGCGGCCGGCGGTTTTACAGTCAAAAGAGTGGGTAATAATATGGTGTATTGTAATCCTGAATAAAACCAAACCGCTATCAGAAAAAAATATGTTGCATTACTTATTAAACGCCCCTCGTAATTTCATCATATGTAAACTAACATCAAAATCAGCTCTGAATAATCTGAACGAATCCGGAAGCGCGTGCTGCAGGCAGATGCGGCAGAACGCCATTATTGGCTGGAGGGTCACGTGGCACACAGCTCTTCGCCACTGCGCGTAGCCCCACCATCCGCCTTCTTATGTGTACACTACTACAGCTACGTGTTGCAGGTCGTGAAACGCGAACGCATGTAAGAGACGTCAGTGCTACCTCGTATCGAAATTTCAAATAAACGTAACTAATCCCTGTCTCGCAACGAAGCAAAAGTAGGTACAAAGCGGCCGCGCGTGAGCTGGGAGAGCCCGGCGCTGTCAAAAGCTGCCCGGGGACAGGGCTTTGATGTGTGGCGCGGGCGCGGCCGGAGCCCACGCGTCGTGTCGCTTTGGCGGCTTCCCTGTCCCCCCCCCCCCCCCTCGCATCCTCGGATTTCCCGTGCGCTCCACATCCACACCTCTCGCCCAGCAAACTCACCCAAACTCATGTACTCATTCAAAATTTACAATCAGTCACTGCATTTTAATCTGCCTGCGTATTTCCATTCGATCTACGTCCCCACTCGCTCGTCGCTTCATTGTTTATATTTTAATTCGAGCTCTTTCCCTTTGATGTATTAGCGGTGACTGATACGTGCGCGACTGAAGCACTCTCTGTTAGTTCTGAGCGCTCGTCGTCGAAGCGCGGTTCCTATGAAATACTCCAAACTGTCAGCATTTACAAAGGACCAAATACTTTTTTCTGTATTTTACAATTTTTCTCAATAGAAGAGCAATCACACCCTTTTCCCTTTAGCTATAACAGTTTCCTTTTGCGTTTAAGACGTATAATTTCTCAAAAGCTCTTTCCGAACAGAAATATTTTAATCCATTTCGACAACTGTCCCACCGTGAACTTTGAACACAACAGACTTACTATTTTTGAATCCAGACAGCTCCAGTTGTTACAGCCAACGGAAACTGGTAAAGATGTAGCTTACAGCGGAAAGATGAAAGCACAAGATCAACATTTTGTGAAACAGCTGTAATTTCATAGACATCGTAACAATGAAATAACGAAAACAAGGAAAGGAAATGAATCACAGATACTTTAATACAGATCACGACTGGTGAGAAACAACTGCTATGAAGAAAGTGACGATATACTGCTTTTAGTCCAAAGAGGTTAGAATATGGGGGAGATAGCGTTGTCTGTGTCGAGCCCAGACATAAGTTGAAGCCTGTCCGCCATCTTTGCGAATTTTAGATGTCTGCTTCTCCGTTAAAGTCCTGTTTAAAAATCTACCTCAGCGTTAATGCGATCAATTAATAGTCAGTTCTAAGTACCTACGAGGGAACAATACACTTTCTTGGGTGAATACTTATTAGACAGTTCATATACATGATCTTCTAACGATAATTCTCAATCGTCGAGCATGGTGTCCATCGTAGCAAAACTGTCCGAGGAACACTTCACGAAGTCTTAGCAATATGGCGGAGGCACGCTTCACTTTTTTCCACGTAAGTGCGTCTCGCAATGTTCTAACCTCCTTCTTTAATCTCAGAGTAAACTGGAGCCGCGCGGGATTAGCCGAGCGGTCTTAGGCGTTGCAGTCATGGACTGTGCGGCTGGTCCCGGTGGAGGTTCGAGTCCTCCCTCGGGCATGGGTGTGTGTGTTTGTCCTTAGGATAATTTAGGATAAGTAGTGTGTAAGCTTAGGGACTGATGACCTTAGCAGTTAAGTCCCATAAGATTTCACACACACAGTAAACAGGGAAGAATGCGTTACACGAGTCGATAACGCACGCAGGCGTGGTCGGCATTCGACATGGAGAGCAGATCGGATCGTGATGATGGCAAAATAATTCATTATCAATACAGATGCCATGAGGAGAAGACAGGTGACTGTGTTCCGGTCATCAATGCAATGGGTGAAATCTTAAAACACTTAGTAGTGTCTCAAATATCGGGTGAACCTAAAAGAATTGACGGTGATTCGCCCACTGGATACGGACGAGTAAGTTAGGCCGTTGTCCTGGCGATATTCGAGAGGAGCCCGCCATGTCTCGAAACAGGGTTCCGCCCTATTCGTTTTGTTTCCATAATCATCTATACCAGTACTAATGCTCAAAAGCGGTCAACCAAAGTCATCTACAAGACAATGTTACACTTTACATTCACTACGGGAGAAAGGACTACAATCTAATCTTGGAACACTCGAAATTAGCCGTTTCGCATAGCAACTGACGCACTATTTGACATAAGTGAATGAAGTTACACAACAAATGTACACTGAAGGTCCAAAAACATAAATGATATCGTTCAAATATCAAAGCGTTTACACCGCACTCCTGAGTCTTAGCGGCGAAATACATTATAGGGGGAAAAAAGGAAGGGACATTGGTGTTTAACATCTCGCAAGCAGCGATGATTGAAAGACAGCGACCGATCATTGTGGGACATGGATTTAGGCATTGGACTCCTTCCGGTCACCTGATTTTGGTTTTCTATGGTTCCCCTGATTAGCTTATCACGAATGTCAGTATGGTTTTTTAGAAAACCTTGTGCTACGTCTATAATGGTCTCGCCAACTATTAGACGTAAAAACTTGGCCTTCCTTAATTAGAGAGAGCACAAGCTGAAATAACAAAAGTCCGTGTCCTTTTTACGGGAGACATTTTCGGGTTGTTCGCAAACAGAGCAGAAGAAGGCAAAACCAGGTACTTCTACTGTACCTCAGGCTAAATCGTTTTGACGTGGTAGAGTATTCGAAAGAATCTACCTTCGATCGCTTAACAAAACAAAAACGTGTCCAGTAGATGAAAGAAAGCACAGGACACATGCGTCTACAAAAAGTGTAACAGAAGTGATCCACAAAACTGCCGCCCAATATCTTTGACGTCCATTTGATGGTGTACCTCAGGACTATACCCTGAGCTCAAATGTAATGACGTATCTCGAACAGAATGACCTCCTCCATGCCAACCACCTGGATTAATCATTTGACTCAGTACTGCAACTACGCTTCATATCAAAAGTGTGATCACACGGGGTCTCGAACGAAATTTGTGACTGAATTGAAGATCTTTTTGACGGAGGACTCAGTAAGTTATCTTGGACAGAGAATCATCGGCAAATGCAGAAGTAACTTTGGCTGCGCTTTTTCTAGTGTGTTGGGACCCTTGTTGTTTATTTGTATCTTACTGCCCTTGCGAACAATATTAAGAGTAAACTCAGATTCTTCACAGACGATGCAGTTCTCCATAATGAGGTACTATCTGAAAGAAGCTACGCAAATACTCCGTCCGAATTTGTAAGATCTCAAAGTGATACAAGGGCTGGAAACTTGCTTTAAATGTTCAGAAGTGTGAAATCGTGCATTTCACAAAACGAAAACACTTAGTATCCTATGGCTATAATATCAGTCAGTCACCGTTGGAATCGATCAACTCATACAAATAGCTGGGGGTAGCAATTTGTAGCGATATGAAATGGAACGTTCATCTAGTCTCAGTCGTGGGTAATGCAGGTGACAACAGCGGTTAATTGGTAGAGTACTAGGGAAATGCAAACAATCTACAAAGGAGAGTGCTTACAGAATATAGCATCCTAGAATATTGCTCATGTGTGTGGGACATCTATCACGTAAGACTAACAGGGCATATCAAACGGATACAAAGAAGGGCAATACGATTGGTCACAGGTTTATTCGATCCATGGGAGTGTGTCAGGAAGGAGGTGAAAAAATTTAACTTACAGGCACTTGGAGACAGACGCTAACTACTTAGAAACGTTCCAGAACGAACGTAAAATGATGAATCTAGGAATATACTACAATCCCGTACGTATCGCACCCATAGGGTTCGCAGAGACAAGATTTGAGTAATTACAGGACGCTCACAGACGTTCAAGTACTCTTTCTTCCTGTGAGTCATACGTATATGGAACGATAGAAAGCCCTAATAATTGATACGATGAGACGCGAAATACCCAATGAGACGAACAGAAATTACACTTTTATACAAATACAATAATTATACCGAAGACACCGTGACTTTGTGATGTTCTCCAGGACAGTACAGAAGGCGGGACATTGTTCTCAGTAGTATCCTAAACGTGCCCCCGGGCTCGGCCACAAGGTTGGTAACGAGTTGTTGTGGCAGCGCGTTCCATTCCCCGACAAGCGCGGCTGAAAACTGCCGGACGGTCGTTGGTGCATGTGGTCGTGCTGCAGTACGTCTCCATCATGCATGACACACTTGATCGATGAGATTTAAGTCCGGGGAACGGGCACTCCATTCCTTTCGTCGAATCTATTTTCGTTCCAAGAGCTCCTTCATCTGCGTTGTTCGATGCGGTAGCGCATTGTCATCCACAAAAATGAAGACAGGACCGAATGTACCCTGAAAAGACGCACATGAGGAAGGAGTACAGTTGCGCGAAAACGTTGACTGGTATATGTACCGCGTTCAACTATTTGGAGGGCAATGCACACATGCAACACTATCGCTTTCCATCATAACACCTGTACCACAAAAATGACCATGTTCTACAATGTTATTGGGTACATTACGTGTCCCCTTCTCACACCATATGAGGCTATATCCAGAACTACTACTCAGACCGAATCTGCTCTCATCCGAGAAGAGCAAACAATCCCACTCCTAATTGGTCCAGTGCCTAAGACCACGGCACCATCTTAAACGGCGCTGCCGATGTTCGAGTGTCATTGGAATACAATGTGCTGGTCGTCGGGCAAAGAGACCACGCCCATGCAATCGCTGTGCTATTGTGGAGCCTGAGTTGCGTGCCTTGCTGTCCTGATAAACGTGGTTGCAATTGCACCCGTTGTTTGACGTGGAACCTTTTTTGCCTATTGCACACTTTGCGGACAATATATTGTAGCTGACCGTGGTCGATCACCTCCACGCCTTCGGGCAGCAGTGCTTGTGGTTCGGAACGCTCCTCATACACGAGGAACAGTGCTAAGAGCTATGCCAAAATCCTGGGCATAGCTTGTCGTAACTGTGCGACTGGTCCCGGCGGAGTTTCGAGTCCTCCCTCGGGCACGGGTGTGTGCGCTTGTCCTTAGGATAATTTAAGTTAAGTAGTGTCTAAGCTTAGGGACTGATGACCTTACCAGTTAAGTCCCATAGGATTTCACACACATTTGAACTCGTCGTATTTCAGTCATCTTTCAATTTATCAATGATTATTTTCCACATGAAGTCATCCAGATGTTGTGTCCGGGCCATGTTGTAATGAAGAAAACCACTGCAGTGCACCATAACTGCTCGCTAATAGACACACACACTGTCTTTTCCTATTCCTCTAACTGCCGGTGTCGTGGGGCAGCCCAATTTACCGCTGTAGCCAGGCTGACCTCACATTCCTTTCCACCGAGAGTTAATATGTTACAATATTTCATCCATTTATCCATCTCATCCTTAAGTTTTGCAGAACAGTGTAGACGTAGAAGGCTAACAGCACGGTTTCAAAGCTTCCAGGGATCAGAACTGTAACATACTGGGCACATTTACTACCGGTTGTGAATGTAACAGCCTAAGAGCGCGCCACGAAGCGCTAGAAACAGTGCTTCGAGCCTCTTAACAAATTTATGACTGCCTCCTCTGCTGGAGAATGCGGCGCCGGACCGTTACGCAGCGAGCCGGCTTGTTAATGCCCGCTAGGCACGAGGTGCGCAGCTACTTCTTACTCCCAAACTAAAAACACCCCTCACCTCGCGGGATGACTTCTCGCAGCTTCCCACTAGTTAATGACGCACACGCACAAGCACTCGATAAGAAACACTTTCGCTAAATAAGGAAGGGAAAAGAATGGAGAGGTCGGAACGGAAAAGCAAAACCAAAACAAAAAACTGTTCGAAGTCTGAGCATTTCCGGCGAACAGCATCCTCCCCACGCCATCCTACCGCATTTCGCCATTTGTCTTAGACCCGTGCGCTCTAATGCCTCGGCATGTAAATCACGGTTTCATAAATATTCAACAAGTAAATAGCCTTTCTCCACGGCCGCGGTGGCGCTGCGCAGTCTTGACCTTCTCGGTCGCGAGTGCCACCTTAAAAAAGACGACATAATCGTAATTATCCGCGAGTCTCTTTTAATCAGCGGCCGCGGCCGCGTTTTAATGACCGAAATCGCGTCCTTTAGCTCCGCGAGCGGCCGCGGGCACGGAGACGGCGCGCCGGCTCCCAGATCGCTCCCAAACCTGTTTCCGGACTTTTAATCAGAACCTTAAAAATAAAATTGCACCGTTACGAGCTCGTTAGTCCGTGCAAACGACTTGCAATGAGGCAAGCGCCATAACACGGATTCTGCCCTCTCAGCACCGTTACTTCGGAAATGAGAGTACGTTTCCTGTGACTTACCCTGAGGTTCGTATTTGCGAGCGACAGGAAGATTCCACATGATTGGTCACTGATATGAATTGAAGTTACCAGCAGGTTGCTAGGTTGAAACAGCGTGCCATCAATTCTGAAGACAAAAGATTCCTTTCACAAACGTTGTTAATTCTAACGTTGGCAACAAATATAACAACTTAGGGGACGTTATTCCGAAGTATATAGCTATATTCATGTTCGACAAGAAAACCGTACGACGTGTACCGAAAAGATACACACTGGTAAGAAAGTAAATGTACGCCATTGTGAGAGTGTCGCAACTTCGCTGCTTTCATCATTGTTATGCCTGCGCAAAGTGTACGCCGAAGACATCAGAATAGCTTTCATTATATTTGAATTTTCGTGAAGAAAGTTTTTTCACATGATGCATGATAGCTTTTGCGAAGCGTTTGATACTCAATATTTATACATTCCTCCATCCAGGCAACAACGAGTCATTTAACAGCTCAGCTGTTACGTAGAGCCTCTGAATCTCTCTTGTCATTTCGATCATTTTTTAGTGACTTTTTATAAAAATTGTATTGTGTGATAACGACAAAATATCACGTATGGTTACTTGTTCCAAGTGTATCTTTGATTTGCACTATAGGATGTGCAGAACCCTACATCAAATTCTCGTCTTCCAGTAAACCTGTACACTGTTTTCATGTGGTGTGTCGCACCGCTTGACCACTACGTCTTAGTAATGCAACAGAAGACGAGCCAAAATAAAATCACCTACATTTGATTAAGAAAAATCCAAGGAACAAAATCTGCAGGATGTCAGCTTGCTTAATAAATTGCAATCGGCATTATTTATTTTTAAGAGAAAGTTACTATTTCTCAGGCTCTGATGCTGACACTGAAGTTAGGAAGAACGTAATCATCGTGACCTGTGTAGATCTTTAGGACGACAGCACAGTTTTCAGTTAGCCTTCGAATTTCCTCTTAAGAAGCACACGGGGAACTGCTTCATACTTGTAGCAGATTGCACGGATAACAGCTTTATATGCATGTATGGTCTCATTCCGCTAGGAAGAAGAAGTTGTTCTTTGTATTGTTAGTGTTTGCGACGAGTCCCTATCACTGTAACTCCTACACAGATTCCTTAAGACTACGCTGAAGCTCATATTCAATGAAAAGGGAGAGTTAAGGGTTGTGACAGTGAATGAAGATAAGATAGTACACCACTGGAGCGATTCCGATGAATGTCTTGACGTCGGTTACCTTCTGAACATAGGTAAAACGGATCTTCACTGTGCAAATTGTACATGGGCACTGAAAAGCGAAGATAGCATGTTATCGTCGCAGAAATAACACACAATGGCGGTAAGTGGGCGTGATCTGACGCAGAGAAAATGAAACAGCCGCGTCGTATAGCGGACGCGAGCTCTTGTGACGCGCGAGGAAGAAGCCGGCGGCAAACCGGAGGTGCTGGCTGCTGACGCGTCCTCCGCAAGGCAGCGCCTGCCAGCGCCTGCGTCCATCAGCAATGCCGCCGGCGTCTGGCGTCCCGGTCACAAAGCGCGCCTCGCAGCCGGCGAGGAATTAGTATGTCGGTGCCACACTCCGGTGAACATCTCTGCACCCTCTCCTCCGCTTTGTTTCTTCCTCCTCTCGTACACGCCGTGTCGTAACAACACTACGACAAGGCATCCCTGCATGCGTAAGCACTGTGGTGTCCGTACGGATAAACGACAAAAAAACTGATTCTTTTTGTCCCTCGCACATCCGTCCAAGTGCGGCAATATAAGGGACAGCGGCGCCCGTACCAGACGCCGTAAAGCAAGTAGGCCGCACGACGCCGACTACCACCCAGCGTCCACTCCACGGCGACACACCAAACACAGAGGAGAGGGCGGGCACTTACCTTGTGGGTGAGGTGGCGGTGGCAGCGGGAGGCGTCGTGTCGACTGGCGTCGCGCGGCCGCTAGTGGCAGACTGGGGTCCCCGCGGGCATTGACCGTGGCAGCTGGCTGCGAGCATGCACCACAGACTGAGTTGCGCGCCGACTGACTGCCGCCGCTCTCCGTCTCAAGGCCTCGCTGCCCCCTCCCCGCGCCGCGCCGCCAATCGCGGCTGTTCCAGGCAGCGCGCCGCGCGGCGGCCGCCGGAAGCTCCAGCCGTGGCCTGGCCTGCGCTGACCGGCGGGTTACGATGCCCACATCCGTGCCGGTAAGAGAGCCACCTCCCGCCGCTCATTCGGAAGCCGAGCGACTTCGCCTTATGGACAGGAAAAACCTGCCGGTTAAAACTGATACCGCTATTTTAGCTTTTAATGAACGGTAATTTACTAATGTTTGTTTGGTCTCGGTTGTGACAGGTGTTTTTATATTTTACTAATAACCGGGTAAGAAAATCGAAATATCAGTTAACCGTAGAAGCAATGCTACAATTTTTCGTTTTTATATAAACCTTTTTTAAGGGGAGTAGGACGTCAAACGGGCCGACTTGGAGCAGGAGAGGCACCACAGGACATTTTAATTTCCACTGTCTGTACTTTGCCGGCCGAGGTGGCCGAGCGGTTCTAGGCGCCACAGTCTGGAACCGCGCGACCGCTACGGTTGCAGGTTCGAATCGTGCCTCGGGCATGGATGTGTGTGATGTCCTTAGGTAGTTAGGTTCAAGTAGTTCTAACTTCAAGGGGACTGATGACCTCAGAAGTTAAGTCCCATAGTGCTCAGAGCCATTTGAACCATTGTCTATACTTTTACAAATAAATTCATAAAACTTTGTCAGCATGACCAGGAAGGATTCAGCATTCACTCTCATAGCAGTGGAAGTTCGAAAACATAAGGAAGTAGTTTTTTTTTTACATGTGAAATTTCATCATTTTTTTCACTCACTAATGGCAGCATTTGTGGTTTTAGGTACACTTTTCTTCATAAGTAAGAGAGATGGTTTGATGAATTTTGTACAGCATACAAACTATACTTAAAGATGTATGAAACTCTAGAATTTATTAAGAACTGTGGTAAAAATTAAGGTAATTAACTACAATTTTTTGTTTTGTTTTGTAAACATGAAGTTTAAAATACAACAGATCATTCGTTTTTTCATAAATTAAATAAATTCTAGAGTTTCATACACCTGTAAGTATGGTATGTATGGTGTGCAAAATTCATTGAAGTTTCTCTCTAACTTACGGAGAAAAGTGTACCTATAGCAGTGAAAAAATGATGAAATTTCACACATAAAAAAATTATTTTGTTATGTTTTCGAACTTCCTCTGCAATGAGTGTGAATCCTGATTCCTTCCTGGTGATGCTGACAAAGTTTTATGAATTTATTTGTAAAAGTGTAGACACTGGAAATCAAAATGTCCTGTGATGCCTCTCCTGCTCCAAGTCGGCCCGTTTGACGTCCTACCCCCCTTAAAGAGTAATTTTTATTCGTAAAATTTGGAGTGATTTCAAATATTGCGTTATTACAGAAAATGGGAAAAGAGGTCAGTGCTGTTTTAGTGACAATGTCGACGGAAACGAGTAGTAGACACATGACATACGAATTGGTACAGCAGTGCTGAGACAATAACGTAACTGTTACGCTGCGGCGTGGCCCATTAGATGGTAGAGTGAACAAACATGCAGTGTGCAAGACTCGCCCCATCTGGTCTTTATGGTCGTTTCACAATATGGTAGTTTCCCACTGCCGTCGTCAAACATAAGATGTGTTATAGAATGGCACCATCCCTAGTCTGGAAGTATTTCAGAAAGTGCGGTTTCAACGAAGTTCAATGCTGCATTTGCTTTAAAACGTTAAAAACAGAAGGAACCACAACCAACGACTGACAAAATATAAGGAGAAAATGTAAAACTTAGTATTTCATTCAGGTAATCTGCTGCCTGTGTCTATATGCCTTTATCTCTCTGCCTGTAGCCCTGATGAACAAATTAACGAAAAAAAGATTCCCTCGACCTTAGTTTTCATACCTTACCACTGACTATTCGTTATATCCAAATAGTGATGTGATCCCCGATTACAACTTGATTTATGACCAAAATTTCGAAAGATTATAATCAATAAGATAATACTGTGGTAGTCAACCACTTACACTTTTAGAGAAAAGCAGCAAATGGTGGACGAACTAAGTTTTCTTTTTTTGTCTCTGTAATTTAGTTTTTTGACTATGTATTTTGAAACTGAGGGAGTCAAAATTTTCCAACCTTTGTTCGACTTCTACTTTTGTTGTAGGAAATAATGGGAATAAAAAACCGAAAATTGGTTATTTCAGAAACTGGTTATTTTGAGCAGTTTTAATAGTCCGGTTAGATTCGCGTTGAAAAAAAACAATATAACCGGAAACCGGTTGTTTCAGCGATAACCACCATCCTTACTTGGCCGGAGCACACCCATTCAGAGGACAATCGCCCACAATGCAGGATGTACCAGACCTATGAAAAAGAAGGGGCTACAAAAATATACTGTCACTGCTATTTACCTTGTAGATAAGAACAACAGTTACTCGATTTTTGCAACGATTTTATAATTATTGTTTTTAAGTAAAAATCACTCATTTAAAACAGATTCTCGTTTTAATTATCGCGTCAAATCTGGGTAAAATGTCGGGATTTCTACGAAGTCTTCTATTGTCCTCGTCAGAAACAACTCACTGTCGTGGCTGCTGTTGTGGTTACCATTAATAGTCCATTGACGGCTTGCGACTGACTGGCTTATCGCATCATTACGTCATTCTGCCAGAGTTGCATCCATGTCTGCACTGGTTGCACTGGCCGTAAGTGCCCCCTTGACGGTCAGTAATATTGCACAGTTCTCTCTATACTGTTCAATAATATTGCGCAATAATACTGTGATTATGAATTTTGGAAGACAAGAACGCTGATGAATGATAATTGCTCTACATTGTTGCAAGGAGAAAAAAATGGATGAAAAATTGGTTCAAGGAGCGCCAAAGATCATTCAGTAAAGCCCGAGAGGAAAACCATATCAAAATAACATCTTGTAAGTTGATGGTCCAGTATTTGATTCATTACTAGAAATGATTGTCCTTGTTCATAGGCACTTCCCTTCCCCCCCCCCCCCTCTCACCCCCACATCCAATGGAATATGGAGTTTCTATTAATTACAAAATTATCAACAAGACACTTCTATAAATGATTTCCCACTGTTCCGCTAAGCCTCTAGTTTGCCCAGATACAATATACGTGGCTGATCGTGGTGAGACAGTATTATGGCTTCAAGTGGATGAGCATAAATTCTCTAGGATGCGGTGTGCTTTTTGATTTACCTATAAAAATGCTGGCATGACATGTTTCGAAACTGACCAATTCATTTATATCAAAAATTGCAATTTCAGATTCTTAGCCTTGCTGCATCCCTAAGTCTGGATAAATTTCTGCTGACTGCTGTATCTCCTTCGTAAGAAAAAAAGAAAAAAAAATACTGCGAAGGGAGATGCGATTCTAATAAGTCAGGTTTTATGTACTACGCTACAATATTTCGCTACTGCCAATTCTTTCGAAGACTTAAAACTTACAACTGCAGTTCCATCAAAAGTGTTTGAGACATTGTTATGGAAACGTTTCATTCAATAATATGTACACTAAGGGGCTATATTCGGGTAAGTAATGTCTACACACACACGTACACACACATACATCTATTGATGTTTATGTGTGTGTATGTGTGTGTGCGTGTGTGTGTAGACATTACTTACCCGAATATAGCCCCTTAGTGTACATATTATTGAATGAAACGTTTCCATAACAATGTCTCAAACACTTTTGATGGAACTGCAGTTGTAAGTTTTAAGTCTTCGAAAGAATTGGCAGTAGCGAAATATTGTAGCGTAGTACATAAAACCTGACTTATTAGAATCGCATCTCCCTTCGCAGTATTTTTTTTCTTTTTTTCTTACGAAGGAGATACAGCAGTCAGCAGAAATTTATCCAGACTTAGGGATGCAGCAAGGCTAAGAATCTGAAATTGCAATTTTTGATATAAATGAATTGGTCAGTTTCGAAACATGTCATGCCAGCATTTTTATAGGTAAATCAAAAAACACACCGCATCCGAGAGAATTTATGCTCATCCACTTGAAGCCATAATACTGTCTCACCACGATCAGCCACGTATATTGTATCTGGGCAAACTAGAGGCTTAGCGGAACAGTGGGAAATCATTTATAGAAGTGTCTTGTTGATAATTTTGTAATTAATAGAAACTCCATATTCCATTGGATGTGTACTTTTATTCACGATTTGGAGTTAATTAATTGTTTTGTTTTTGAAAACAACTTTCTTCGTGGCCGTTCACAAGTTTTTTTTTTTTTTTTTCTTTTCTGAGCAACAAATTATATGACATTTCTGTTGTTATACTCATCTGCCACAATGTCTAAATGGCGGCAATGATTTATACTTTCCCGCGCATTGTAATAACAACTCTCTTTCGTTTGGTTTTGAACTTAATCTCTACACAAAAATGAATAGTGACACGAAGATATACAGACTCTGCAGCAGGCGAGAAACTGGCAAGCATATCGGCAATACTACTCACAGACGGCACAATACTTCCGGGCAGCACAGTACATTTCAATATTTGTTGATATGCTCAATATTATTGCGCAACCTTTCAATCCCACCCCTCCACGTTCAGTATTATACCGCATCCGCAAATACTGCCGCTTTAGACTAGAGATAAACACAGAACGCAACTACTCTATTTCTGTAGTAATAAGGTTTGAAACCAACATCTAAATTGCGTGACGAAGGGTAAAAACCAAGTTTCTGTCATTACGTCCTGTAGAGTAATTGCGTGTGCCTCAACGTGAAAGTCTTTCAATTACACGCCTTTCTGGAGACATGAGTATCCTTAATCTATCCCAGTCACCCAACCGCGGAAAGGGGACCTATAGTTAAGTGTGGAATCCGAACCATTTGTCGTCCAGGCACTTCTTCACTTCACTTCATTCAGAGGTGACGGCTAGACAAAAGACAGACTGAAAGTTTCTGTGGCCCAACCTGGTATCGATCCCGCGAACTCCTGGTTTCCAGGAACGCGCTTTACCCACTATGTGAAGTGAAGTGGACAGTTACAGAATTTCTCATTTATAGCTGAAACCGGCCGCTGATTTTAGCAATTGAACGGCTTCTTGTAGTAGCATTACACATTTAGTAGTTGCAATTAACCTAATTTCTCTGCATTTCCTATTATTAATGCTATGGTTGTCATTTTTACATTTGGCCAGGTGAAAGAGTGCCAAACAGTTTGAAACACTATACTGGCAGTTTCTTTTTTCTTTTTACAAGCGACAGAACTGCAGTTCTTCAGACAACTCCTGTATTCGTTAGACTGCGAATTATTTAGTTCACAACTTGCACAGGAGTAAAAGACAAAATACCAGTTTGGCAGGAAGTATTTAGTTTTATGATGATTCCTCAACAACACGTGTGAAATTTTTTATCGTGCTTTCATAAGGAATGACATCCGTTACTGTCCACAAGTCCAGTTTTTAAACAAAGTAACCGGTTATGTTTTATGACTTCGGCTTAATCCAGTACTGGTCCGAAACAGTATAAGGAGCATAATGTACGAGAAAACATTAATTACAGAGGAACGTTTTTAATTGAGTTAGTCCTTAACACTCTGTGGTCTCAAAATCTTCGTCATTTGTCGAGTTTTAAGACCGCAAATTAACACATTTTTACGGGATGGATATGTAATGATCCTGATCATTTCATTCATGTTATTTATACACGAATAAGTACTCTCAATTAGAAGATCATTCATATCTACTTGGTGACATTATAACTCCTTAGCTTCAGTCTGTAAATTCCCTGACTCTCGAAGTATGTGTTAATAATTTTTGAAACAACTCTAGCTGTGGAAAGAAATATTGCTTACTTTCACATATCTTTCGTTACAACCAAACGCTCCACATGACTTCACCATTGTAATAAAGAAACCTACACTAAAAACACAACTACTACGATAAAGATAAACTGAACAGTATTCCCGAAGTCGCCTGCAATCGGATGCCACCACCAGTCAACTCACCGAAATGTTGATTTCAATATAAAGACGTCACGCACAGTCTATATGCAGGGTGGTCCATTGATCGTGACCGGGCCAAATATCTCACGGAATAAGCGTCAAACGAAAAAACTACAAAGAACGAAACTCGTCTACCTTGAAGGGGGAAACCAGATGGCGGTATGGTGGCCCGCTAATTGGCGCTGCCATAGACCAAACGGATATAAACTGCATGTTTTTAAATAGGAACCCCAATTTTAATTACATATTCGTGTAGTACGTAAAGAAATATGAATGTTTCAGTTGAACCACTTTTTTCACTTTGTGATAGATGGCACTGTAATAGTCACAAACATATGGCTCACAATTTTAGACGAACAGTGGGTAACAGGTAGGTTTTTTAAATTAAAATACAGAACGTAGGTACGTCTGAACATTTTATTTTGGTTGTTCCAATGTGATACATGTGCCTTCGTGAACTCATCATTTCTGAGAACGCATGCTGTTACAGCGTGAATACCTGTAAATACCACATTAATGCAATAAATGCTCAAAATGACGTCAGTCAACCTCAATGCATTTGGCAATACGTATAACGACATTCTTCTCAAAACCGACATTTTTGAGATTCCCGATTCTCGCGCAATTTGTCTGCTACTGATGTGCGGATTAGCCGCGACAACAGCTAAAACACCTGCTTGGGCATCATCATTTACTGCAGGTCGTGGTTGACGTTTCACATGTGGCTGAACACTTCCTGTTTCCTTAAATAACGTAGCTATCCTGGGAACGGTCCGGACACTTGGATGATGTCGTCCAGAATACCGAGCAGCATACGTAGCACACGCCCGTTGGGCATTTTGATCTCAATAGCCATACATCAATACGATATCGACCTTTTCCGCAATTGGTAAACGGTCCATTTTAACTCGGGGAATGTATCACGAAGCAAATACCGTCCGCACTGGCGGAATGTTACGTGATACCACGTACTTATACGTTTGTGACTATTACAGCGCCATATATTACAAAGCGAAAAAAGTGGTCCAACTAAAACATTCATATTTCTTTACGTACTACATGAATGTGTAATAAAAATGGGGGCTCCTATTTTAAAAAAACGCAGTTGATATCCGTTTGACCTATGGCAGCGCCATCTAGCGGGCCAACTATAGCGCCATTTCGTTTCCCCCTTCAAGCTAGACAATTTTCGTTCTTTGTAGTTTTTTCGTTTGATGCTTATTTCGTGAGGTATTTGGCCCGGTCACTATCAATGGACCACTCTGTATATTCCTTGAAGCGGGAATTTTGTGTTGGTCGAACAGGACACGGTGTATTGCGTCGGCAGGGACGGAAAATTTAAACACGTGGTGCACTTGTTTATTCCCAGAAAATGAAACCGCAGCGCATTAGCTATTCAGTCGACATATACTGTCTGGGAAATGTTGTCAAACCAAAGTCCTAAGATACAGTACAGTACTGATCGACTTCAGTAACAGAACTTAGGTTCACTGTCGCTGTGTGAAAAGTTAATCAAAAGTACTTCACTTGTCAAACCCTTACCATAATTCGGTTCTTACGTCCTTGTCGTAGTAGTTTTTAGTGAATATGGTGATAATAATGTAATCATTTACTTAGATATTGATAATAATCCTAAATTTTGAATTTGATGACAATGCTGCATCAAAATAATGCGTTATTAAACATATTATTGAAAATATTATCTGCAAAAATGTCAAATAACTCTGATAAAACTGCCAACAACGAACAAACAAGTAAAGGACAAAAAAGTGGTTTTATCCATGAACAACTGCCTATTTAACGTTTTTTTTTTATTTGAGTTTACTTACTCTTCTTGTTGACAAATGTGCCAAAGCCTGCATTCATCTTGTCCCACACACAAGTATACTATCTAATCAGAAGTATCAAGAAACCTCTAGACATCACGAGAGGCAGACCCGCCAGTATAAAAGGAGGCGGGGAATATCGTATTGCGAACAGAGGTAGTTTAGTTTAGTGAAAAAAATACGAGCTTACGGAATATCGGACCAGGTTTGTGATTGGATTCAGGATTTCCTAGAAGAAAGAACACAACATGTCATTCTTAACGGTTCAAAATCTGCAGATGTAGAGGTAATTTCGGGAGTACCGCAAGGAAGCGTGATAGGACGTTTATTGTTTACAATATACATAAATGACTTAGTTGACAACATCGGTAGCTCCGTGAGGCTATTTGCAGATGACACGGTTGTCTACAAGAAAGTAGCAACATCAGAAGACTCGTACGTACTCCAGGAAGACCTGCAGAGGATTAATGCATGGTGCGACAGCTGGCAGCTTTCCCTAAACGTAGATAAATGTAATATAATGCGCATACATAGGGGCAGAAATCCATTCCAGTACGATTATGCCATAGGTGGTAAATCATTGGAAGCGGTAACGACCGTAAAATACTTAGGAGTTACTATCCGGAGCGATCTGAAGTGGAATGATCACATAAAACAAATAGTGGGAAAAGCAGGCGCCAGGTTGAGATTCATAGGAAGAATTCTAAGAAAATGTGACTCATCGACGAAAGAAGTAGCTTACAAAACGCTTGTTCGTCCGATTCTTGAGTATTGCTCATCAGTATGGGACCCTTACCAGGTTGGATTAATAGAAGAGATAGACATGATCCAGCGAAAAGCAGCGCGATTCGTCATGGGGACATTTAGTCAGCGCGAGAGCGTTACGGAGATGCTGAACAAGCTCCAGTGGCGGACACTTCAAGAAAGGCGTTACGCAATGCGGAGAGGTTTATTATCGAAATTACGAGAGAGCACATTCCGGGAAGAGATGGGCAACATATTACTACCACCCACATATATCTCGCGTAATGATCACAACGAAAAGATCCGAGAAATTAGAGCAAATACGGAAACTTACAAGCAGTCGTTCTTCCCACGCACAATTCGTGAATGGAACAGGGAAGGGGGGATCAGACAGTGGTACAATAAGTACCCTCCGCCACACACCGTAAGGTGGCTCGCGGAGTATAGATGTAGATGTAGATATAGAGAAGCAATAATAGCAGAATGGATCGGCCAGGAAAGCTCAGGAACTTCGAACGTGGACTAGTCACTGTGCCTCACCTGAGAAACATAACCATCAGAGATATTTCAGTCCATCTACGGCTGCCCAAGTCAACCGCTGGTTATGTGACTGTGAAGTGGAAACACGAAAGGACAATCACAGCTGACCAGGCGGGCCTCGTGTACTGGCTGACAGGGGCCGTCGAGCGTTAAAGAGGATGTGACATTACAGACACATTGCCGCTCTGCGATGTTCAATCATTTTATTTGTTTATTTTTGCCCGTGTTTCAGGAAAGCGCAATCCTGGATAGCTGTAGAGAAAGTTTTTAGTTTGTCCCGATGGGAAGCGAACGTTTGAAGTCGCCTAGCGGTTCTGGTTTGACCACAGGAGGTCATCACGAAGGCTCTGGTGCAAGGAGACACACCTTGTGGGTACCGCTCGCACAAGAGTCTGCAGAAAGCCACTGGCTGTCTGGTTCGGCTTCGAATGCAGTTCCACTTTTGAAAAGAGCTGTTACAAGCCCCCAGAAGTCAGTTGTGCGTGACGAATTCACCCTCCTGTACACAGATCGCAGAATAGGACGATCAGTGGCACTAGCCCACCGTGGGAAAAACTTGATGCCTTTCCTCCAAAATCTGGTTATCCAGTCATGCGGACATCGTCCGACACCATGCTTTTGTTTGAAGGACTTGAGCAATAAGTGAAACTTGGCTAGCTGTCAATACCAACCAATGTATGAGAACCCTATACACCTCAGGATTTGGGCTGAAAACCTAAACATCTGTAAGTAAACTCTAAAGAAAAGAACATTCTGGGTAACAGCAGGAAAGAAACTAGAGGAGAAAGCCTCAAAAGACGCATATATTGCGCAACGCCCCAAAAAACAGGCTGAAACACATTGCATCAATAATATGGGAGATGCACTTCGACAACATACTGAACATGGAAGGACTAAGAGGAAGACCAGATGGCAGAGAGGATACAATGCTACAAACAACCATGGAATGGGTCCCATTGGCCACAGAAGAGCCATTAAAAACACCAAGAACAAAAAAAGCTGCAGGCCCTGACAGACTTCATAGCAAATATTTAAAAAACACTGCCCAAATACTAATGCCAAAGTGCATAGAAACAGCCTCCATTCCAGAACAGTGGAGACAGTCAACAGTAAAAGTGCTATATAAAGGGAAAGGAGACTCCAAGGACCCTAACAAATATAGAGGCATAGCCCTAGGAAACTTACCAATCAAAGTGTTCACAAAAATAATAACAGAAAGAATAAAGAAAACACTTTACGAACACCTCCCTGAAAGCCATATGGGATTCAGCAAGGGAAGATCAACTCCGACTGTTATAGAACTCCTGCTAAAGAGCGTATGGGAAGCCCTTGAACACAGAAAAGTGTAATGTGGGATTTATAGACTTCACAAAAGCCTTCGGCTTTATAAACAGAACATTAGCTATCAAAAAACTAGAGGAAACCCTAGGAGAAAACAATATATGGACACGAATCATAAGCGCAATACTGCGATGGAACGAAATAAGGATCTTAGACAGCCCCTCCCTATCGAAGAGACCCACTGAGTCCCCTGTTATTTATCATTTCAACGGAAGAAATTGTAAGAATACCGCAAAGGGAGGGTTTCATATGTATATGCAGAAGATATTGTAATAGGTGCAAAGGACATTGCAAAGTTACAGGAAGCGATAAACCATATGGAAGATTAGTGCAACGAACACCGCTTCGAAGTAAATGTGGCGAAAACAGATATTATGGTACTCAGAAATGGAGGGAAAGCACCTGCATCAACTGAGATCTTCATACGGGAGAGAAAACTGAAGAATGTACCAGACAACAATTACCTATGGGTCACAATACTAACAAATGCAAAATGTTTCAAAATACATGTAGCGGAGAAGGCAATGCAAGCAATAATGGAAATCCATGAAATACGGTACATCAGATTCTTTAGCCTAGAGACAGCAATGGTACTATTCAGAGCCAAAATCTTCCCAGTACTGACGTACGGCAAAGAAGTTATCGGACCACATCTTACAGCGAAAACCTAACAATACTAGAAAGAGTGAAGGCGACCTATTTAAAGAAAGCAATAGAAGTGTCCAAAACAATACGATTCAGACTTGTATACCTGCTGTCGAGGGATCCATTCATCACTGAAGACCTTCGGACAAACCTGATACTACCCAGCAACAGCGCTTTGGAAAGTCAACTTAAAACATTGAAGGAAAAAAGGGAAGACGTACCACCTTCACGGCAAACGCGCCATGATTGAGTGAACGTGGACAAAGGAAAACTTCGAAATGAGATACGTGATCACTAGAATGACACTCCATGGTTTGCACCACCGTATTTGCACGTCATATAATGAACCAAACGCACTGTGTGAGTGTAAACTGTATCATAAAATATGCAAACGTTACCATATAGAACTCTGTACCAAAAGGACATGGTCAATAAGTGACTATGAAAATCATCTTTTATTACTATCATTGTACTTTGAATTGAGTGGCTATTTGGCTGAAATAAACTTATTATTAAAATGCATTTAGTGAGTCAAGAATGGGAAATCTGTGCAGTGTTCCACTGTACTCTGAAAAGAAAGCGAAATTCTCACTGGTCACTGTGGCAATGGCTGGAGGTCCTGC
Source organism: Schistocerca cancellata (assembly GCF_023864275.1). Classification (NCBI taxonomy): domain Eukaryota; kingdom Metazoa; phylum Arthropoda; class Insecta; order Orthoptera; family Acrididae; genus Schistocerca; species Schistocerca cancellata. The sequence continues at coordinate 406,830,071 of NC_064631.1, forward strand.
TCTTTGGGCTGAAATTTTCAAGACGTAGAAATTCAGCTTAAGACCAGGTTCTGTTTCACCGTGGGGACTCTATCTGGGCCTCTCTTGACGTCGGTGCCAGCTTTTCTCTGACTGCATCTCTGTCATTTCCATTCGGGGGTGACTTGTGCGTAGTGGCGCACTTTCGCTGCGTTATAAATAAGTTTCGCATTTTGCAATTAGCGCTGTCCATTATCCGATCAGCTCCCAATTTTCAGGATATACTGCAAAACCTGGGTTGCTTGATTAATTGTCTTATTTCGTGAGTCTTGCACTCGATTACATTTCATTTGTGAACTGTGCAGATTAAGAAAGCTTGTAGAGCTTCTCAGGTGGTCACGTAGAATTTGTACACAGTAAATCGATATTGTTCAGTGCACTCTGCAATTATGAACTCGATTTTCCTACAACTAATCCTAACTAGGCGACCCGTAAATATAGTTATTTACTTGCACATCTAATTTGTTGTCTCACTGTGGCGGTATTTCCGCTGCAACACAGGTGCCCACGCATCGGAGATTATTGTCATTTTGTTTGATTAATGTATAACGAGCACTACACTCGCTGGTATAGAATTTTTTTTATGTTGAACTCGTAAATGTGGCAGGCAGACAGTACACACAACTGCCGAGGCCTGGCATGACTGACGTCTCATTGGGACGCCGATAAGCAGCCACAACAATAAGCGGCGTTAAATCAGCGGAAGGAATTATTCGTCACCTGCAAAATACTACCAGCAGTCCAATAAATTTGTGTAGGGGGTTAGAAAGCGTGAGGTACAATATTCGGAAATCGGTCAGCTCCTCATAAGCCACACATTTCTGTTGTCAGTGCTAAGTGACTCTTGAGGTGGTTTAAAGAGCGACGCCATTGGACAGTGGATGACTGGAAACGACTGAATCACGCACGCTATACCCTGAGTCAACCTGAGGGAAGCTATACCCTGTGTCAACCTGAGGGAAGTATTTGGGATTGGCGAAGACCTGGAGAACAATACCTGCCATCATGTGCAATGCCAACAGAAAACGGTAAATTCCGAAGGATGAGAACATAGCTCACAGCACTGTGTAAAGCAGAGCAACAGTCCGGAATGGATGACTGATTTATCAGCCTGTCATAAATCAGCGTCCGTGGAAGAATGGTTTGTGAACAGTAACATTCCTGAAATGGATTGGTCTGCCGAGAGTACCGACCTGAGTGCACTGGAACACCTGTGGGATTATTTACAATGTACACTTCGTCCCATACCCCAGCATCCAACACTTTTACCTTCTCTGGTCTTATCTCGTTAGGAAGAATGGCTGCCTTTCCTCCACAGACAATGAGACACCTCATTCAGAGCGTCCCCAGAAGTGTTCAAGCCGTCATAACGACGGAGGGGGCCACACTCCAACGTGCTCTAACAGGTTTCAGTTACTTTGCTCAGATAGTGTACGTACAGGCACTGCGTCAATTAAGAGTTGGTCTTCCTCGTCACTGAATCGCACTTGCGGCCTCTTGGCACAGTTTGGAGCCATTTTGAACACGAAGTCATCTGACTTGCAGCAATTGGTTCACTAGTAGGCCGCACGTAATGCATTAGACTCGACCGGAACCCATTGGCCTGTCACGCCCAACATAAAACGGTGTCGCACTACGCATTACGCTCTGTCGAAAAACCTGTTCACTATTTTGTCACCGTCGAGGGGACGACGCACTACACCAGACGCATTACGTATTATGCGGCGCAGAATTTCTGATGCTAGGAAAACCGGTATTATGGTGTCCTCGTAGAAACTCAGACCATCCAGCGCATTTCTCTGTGTGTTCTCAGCATCGAGAACGTTCTTCCACACACTGCTAAGGTAATAGCCGCTGCCCCGGTTGAAGCTGTCGTCGCACATTCTACCGGGACAGTGGCTATTACCTTATTAGTGTGTGGAAGCACGCTCTCGGCGCTCTGAACACACAGAGAAATGCGCTGAAGCGTTTACATTCCTACAGGATCGCTGACACCACCAGTGCAAACAGGGAAACAATCTCTGGCAGTGCGATCTAATGATGTCGTACATCGATCAATCACAATCCGTCTTTACCATAACAGCAGCAGCGACAGTTAGGTGTTCCCGATGAGAGACGATGGAGGGTTTGCCCGAAAGTGCGAAATTGTATAAATTGTATCCATATTTGATGTGACAAGCAATGCTAGAATGTTTTAAACAAGGATGTCGACGCAAGAAACTTAGGTACCAAACCTGGACGCATTTAAAACTATTAGGCAAGTTCAGTGATCTACAAAGCGATAAAACTGTTTGCTTAACTGTGAGTATTTTGTTTTGAGATACACAGCGTTTTACATCAGCACCTTTAGTTAATTTAGGAATTAATCTAAAAGTGCTGGTAGGATATCTCAAAACGAATTATTTGTTGTTTAGTAAAAAAATTATGTCTGTTATTTTTTCGTATGCCATTTAAGATGCCTAAAACAAATAGGTGAAATATGTTTGAGAAAAAATTAATAAAAATTCAATTGCAAAAGACAACCTATTCTCATCCAATACATAAACATCTATAAGAATAATTACTTAATGCAGTAATCGCTTCATTGTAAGACTCTATTTAAAAAGACGATGTTTATAACTGCACCTTGTGACTATGAAACGTCCCCTTAGAACAATTTTACAATTACTGTGCTGATAAACCTCTTACATTATTTGCTTTTCAAAGAGCTGAGCAAAACTGAACGTACTCAAACATTCACTAAAGTGACACACAATATTTTTAGCGCAACGCAATCTGACTTTCAAAAATCCCTACAAAAGAATGGCCTTGACTAACATTAACCTATAACTTTCACAAATCACTTACCTCACAAAAATCTTTGTTACTCAAGCTACAGCAATACAGCGAGCGCCACTACTGCCAGCTAAATAAAAGATTCAAACTACTGAAGGCACTAACTACTGATAGGCATAGTTAGCAAATGAAAGATTTTGATAAAGAACAAACAATGTATTTACCTTAATAGTCATAATTGACATCCAGTCGTACAAATTTCAAAACTCCGCCATCTCTCTCCCCACATCCACCACTGCTGGCGGCTCACCTCCAACTGCGCAACGCTACGCGCTGTTCACATCCAGCTGCCCAACACTACAATGGCAGACAACAATGCAAACTAGCCACAGACTGCACACAGCACAGCCAGTGATTTTCATACAGAGCGCTACGTAACGTTGCCAATAAGAAAACATAAACAGTCTACTTACAACTATATCTACCCATCCTCAGTGTGTGTAAGGAAAAAATTAACAGTAAAAAGTGAAAATTAACAGTAGGTCTTTCCATGATTGTCGAAAAGAAAAAATATGCAGACATTACATTTTCTATGAAAATAAAATTAATTAATCAGAATAACGTTACTGCCAGGTAAAAATTTCTACGGCAGATTATCTGAAAAGTATTAGCTCTTGACTTTCTTACTGCCTCTGCTGTCTTTCTCCTTCATCTTTGTCCACTCTTCCAAACACTTTCTTCTCTCCTCAACCACTGTCCTATTTGCCTTTTTCTTCTTTTGCATATACTTCTTTCTTGTTGATAATGTCCTTACTTGGAAACACAGTCTAAAGGCCTTGTTCTTCCTTCCCACTACCTCTTTACTTCCTTTATTCCATTATTGTGTCCCCTTCCAACGTTTTCTGCCACTTGTCTTTCCGCATACAGCAACTGCAGCTTCTATTACAGCACTTTTAAACTGTCCCCACTCCTCTTCTCCTGTTTTTAGTTCATCCGTTGGTAATCTTTCCCTCATAATCTCCCAATATTCTTTTTAGTTTTCCTATTTCTTGAGTATCCATACCCTCATTCTCCTTTCCTGGTTCTGTGTCTCCTTCCATTCCTTCGTGGTTCTCATGCTCGTTACCATTAGCCAGTGATCACTAACCAATGCCCGAAATGGTAGCACCTTTATATCAATCACAGTCCTCTTCATTTACCAGTCCACCAAAGATTTCTGTGCTAGGTTGCTGGTGTACCACGTCACTTTGTCGTCTCTTTCTCTCAAAGCTGTGAGTTACCTATCAATAAATAATTTCTCTTGCAGAATTCCAGCAATTTCTTTCCTTATTCAGTTTTACTTTCTCATTCTTCTGCGTGCAGTACATTTTCATACACTTGTCTTTTACTCCATACACATGCATTCCAGTCTCCCATGATCATTATCCTTTGCCCATTCAACTGCTTTTGTAGTTCTTCCTCAGAGTCCTCCTCCTCTTGAGATGTACAGCCCACTTCAGAGGCATGCACCTGAACCACCTTCATACTTCCTCCATCTATCATTATTCTGATCTTCACTATTCTGTCTGTCGCTCATCCTCTGCACCTCTTCTTTTAGATTATCCCTCACAACAACTCCCTCCCCCTGTTGTCTTCCTTCTTCACTTCCACTCTAGTATAATCTGTAACCTTTCCATATTTCTCTACTGTCTTCTCCTTCCCATCTTGTCTCTCCCATGAATAAAACTGTTCAAAGTTTCAATTCATAGTCGATTTGTCTTGCCGTGTTGTTGCCTTTTGTATCTATCCTTTCCAAGGCTACTTCCCTTGTTGAAAGCTGGTTATTGATCGACTGTTGGCTAGCTAGGCTATCACAGCCTGTACTTGGAGAACATCATGATCTATATCTAAAAACGGATGTACTTCTATTAGGTGATGTGTTTGAAAACTGTAAAGAAACTTGTATGAAACTTAAGCAGTGGATAAACTGTGGTATTACACAGCTCTCGGATTAAGATGGAATGCAATGTTAAAAATGACAAAGCAATCATTAGAATTATTATGTGGTTATGATACGATACTGATGTTTGAAAAAGGAATAAGAGGAGGAATTTCTCAGTGCTGTAAGAGATATGTAAAAGCAAACAATAAGTATATAAAAGACTATGAAAAAGAATTGAATTATCTAATATATTTAGATGCTAATAATTTGTGTGGCTGGACAATGTCGCAGTATTTGCCTTGAGGAGGATTTAATGGTTAAATTATCCTGAATTTGGAGTAGAGTACTGGACTGAAATTATACAGAATATAAGAGATAATTCAACAAATGTTTTACTTTTAGAAGTTTATCTAGAAGTTGATCCAAAAGAATTGTAAGATAGACATAAAGATCTGCCTCTTGCACCTAAAAGAAAATAATTTCTGGAACAAATGTGTCAATACTACTAACTACATTATGTAATAAAACTAAATATGTTGTTCACTATAGAAACTTAAAACAGTATTTGAAATTAGGAATGAAATTAACAAAAAAATAGAATACTTCAATTTAATCAATCTGACTGGGTAAAGAAATGTATTAATGTTAATAACAAATGAGAAACAAAACTACAAATGAATTTGATAAAGATTTTTATAAGCTGATGAACAATTCAGTGTTTGGAAAAACGATGGAAAATATAAGAAACAGACTTGATATAAGATTAGTATCTGATGGAAAAGACAGTGATTAATTGTAGCTAAACCAAATTTTAAAGCAAGAACAATATTCAATTTCAATACATAAGGAGAAAACGAAAATAACATTTAATAAGCCGATTTATGTGGGTATGAGCATATTGGTTTTATCAAAAGAACTAAAGTATGGCTTCCATTATAATGTTATGAAACCAAAATATGTAGTAAATATATAACTTTATCAAGATACTAACAGTTATGTTTACAATATAAAGACTGAAGACTTTTATAAAGATATGAAAATGTCCTGGCACTGTTTAATACAAGTGATTATTCAAAAGCCAACATTTACAATATTCCTCAAGTTAATAAGAAACTGTTAGGAAAAATGAAAGACGAATATTGTGAAAAAATTGAGACAGAATTTGTCAGATTAAGAGCAAAAATGTATGCCTACAGAGTCGATGAAAAAAAAAATAAAAAAGCAAAAGGTGTGAAGGAATGTGTTGTTAAGAAGCTAATTACATTTGACGATTATAAATGTTGCCTCTTTAATAATAAGGAGCAATATAGAACAATGAATCTCATAAAAAGTGAAGAACATGAAATATACACTGTACAAATGAATAAAAATGCATTAAGCCCACATGATAATAAGAGAGTTGTTTTACAAAATGAAGTGGGCACATTACTACACGGTCATTATTCAGTTCACTCGTCATCTAAATTTTCCAACTGATTAACTGTCTCCTTTAAATTGTTTACGATATCTGAAATTTTTGAACTCGATTTTGAACAATCTAAAACAAACAGAGAAAGATCATGTTTACCTGCTCTAACTGGTCTTGGTAAATTCATTACATTCATAGGAATTGTTACCTGTAAGGAAATACAACAATCCATTTGTATATCGAAATGCCAATTCTACATTAAGAGGTAAACCTTGAAATTTTCTATTCATTCTTCCAAATCTGTGGTAAGTGCTTTTACATTCATCAATCTCTATGAAATGTACTTCATTAAAAAAGACCAAATTTCTACCAGAACAGGTGTTAACTGCAGTATGAACACTGTGTTCTTTCTCAGTCCTAAGTTTGTTAAAGATTTTGGATAGCCACTTTTCAATCTAAAGAAAGGTATTTCAATACCATAAATCATATTGTTAATAAAGAATACTTCTCCACATTATCTTTGATATGCTACACTGATGTACTGAAAATTATTTGGTAAAAAGTTTAACCAATCCCTGCTCAACTGTGGATTTGTACTTATGTCCATATTTTCTAAATCCATTATCCAAACCCATTTACCATAGTAAATACAGAACAATTGGTCAGGAGTTAAAAAGTTTTACAATTTATTGTTCAACACACACAACTCTGGTGCAGTTCACTTACATCATTTTTTGTTGGTGGTTGGCTTGGTGGATCAGGGTCATTCGGTTTTCTGTGTTGCAAGAAATCATCTTTCTGTAACTCGATGTTTGAACTATTTTATATATTGCATTCATAACTGATTCTTCTGTGCTCGAATGTGTTGAACCTAATATATGTCAAATTTCATGAACCAAAACTGTGTAAAAATTTACTTATCTTTTGGAGTTTTTGCATCAGTGTTCAAGTACCAAGCCTCACCTTTATCCATACGAATTTCTGTAATATTTGGATAGAATACATGTGCTAACACTTTTCTATCAAAACGTCTTGGACAAAAATATCTACCAGAAGATTCATTTCTATTAAGAGTCTTTTACTGGAAATTATAATATTATAATTTATATAATCTTTTTCAAAAATTAAATCAGTTTTCTCTTTCCAAGTCTGAAAAGTTAATTCTATTATTTCATACATTCTTTTAGTGACTACAAAATATGTCCATTTTATGTTTTTATGCCATTTTGAAATGTGTGACGTAAATGTTGCAACATGATCTTCAACACGACATCTAAGTCTATTCATTAAATCCAATGTTTCTTTAAATTGTTTTTGGTTTGAATAAGGTAATGGCTTCTTTCCATTTATAGTTATTTTGTGAAATTAGTTAAATATTATCAGTTTTTGTATCCATATAACCATAATTATGTAAGTATTTTATAACTTTTTCATTATCAGTACTATCATCTCCCACAGCTATGTTTAGCAATAAGAAGGTGAGAATTAATACTTTCATTTATATATGTTTAAATTTGTTAGATTATGGTGGTCCACAATAAAATTTATATAACTGGTTTCATTCGCCATATATGTCTGCTGTTTCAATGCCTATATCTGTAACAGTATTGTTTTCAAAAATAGGTAAAGTAGAATCTCATTTTTTAAACCAAGATGTTTTTTGTAATACATTTCCTTTATATCCTTTCCACACTCACAAAGAATTTTCTGATACAATGGATCTAAATGTATGGTCTTCAGTATATGACTACTTGTCTGTTGATGTTTATTGAGATAAGAATTACATACATATTTCCCACTTTCACAAAGAACTGTCTCAAGTAATTTTTTATTGTTAATCTCAGAACATCTTTTTACTACATCTGGATGTTTCATTCTATAGTTTTTACTGTCTTGTGCTCTTCTATCTTTATTATTAATAGTGAATTCCCTATAGTGTTCATTTTTACACTCCTTACAGTAATTAGTATAACCATATTTTTCAGTCTTTTGTCAATGAAAATAATCTAAACTCTTGTTCTCACAACATATTTTAAATACCTTAGTTGTCAAAATTTTATTGGACTCTGTGTTTTTTGACTCCATTATAGTGTTCATTTTTACACTCTTCTTGATAACTAGTGTAACCATATTTTCTAGCCTTTTGATGATGAAAAAATCTAAACTCTTGTTCTACCAAATTTTTTACATATCTTAGTTGTCAAAACTTCATTTGACTCTGGGTTTTTGGACTACATTATAGCTATTTGTTTATATAAGTAAAAATCAAATCTCAAAAAGAAAATTTTAAATTTTTTTGTGTAATTAACAAACAATAATTTGCTAATGTAACCATAAAAAGTCTGTGAAATTTGGACACCTGTTAAACAGCTAGTTTTCAAGGATATTTCTTCTAACATTTACAAATCTGTGAAACTGGGCCGTAAGTGCGCTAGAAAACGTGTGATAGGAAAAGTTGGTTGTTTCGTCAATTTTTGATTGTGTCACTTAGTTTTTTTATGACTTTTGGAAAAATTGTGACTTGCCAAAATGGTGCAAATGAGCCTGAAAAAGTGAAAGAATTGCGAATTTTTGAAAAGTGCGGTATTTGAAAAGTGTGGAAAAAGTGCAAGAAAGTGAGAAAAAGTGCAAAAAAAGTGATAAAAAGTGCGAAAAACTTCGAGTTTCGAAAAGTGCTAAAAAGTGTGAAAATAGTGCTGAAAAAGCCGAAGAAAGTGCTAGTTCTGAAAAAGTGCGCTATAATATAATATAGAATACATCTACTCACCTGCATTGCCGCCAATAGAGGCACGCCACACACTAAAATGGGTGATTCAGCGTGGATCGATACCTAGTAACTGAGAATCGCTTGTGCTACTGATCTGTCACTGTAATCGTTTTATGTACTCCATATGCAGTGCTGCAACAACGAAGCTTGAGTGAACTGCAAGCCTCTAAAAGGATACTCCTTTTTTTTCTGGGAGTGTACATTGCTTCTTCATTATCTCAGTTTAAGAATCTGTTAAACCTCTGTTAACTGCTGAGAATAACTTTGGTGAAATTGAACGTTCTTGTCTGCCTCTAGTTTTGAATTTTCCATAATTCTGGTGAAGCCTAATGAGAACTGTAGCACGGATGTAAGTATTCTTCATTGTATTATCACTGATAGAATCAACATCTTGTTTCTTGAGGGCTGTTAGCACAAATTTCGTTGAAATTATGTTAAGAACTTCTTCAAAACATATCACTGGTTTACATAATAACTGATATTCACTCTATAATTTTGTTCACAATCTATTGACTGAGTCCACTTCTAAAGTAATTTTGTTCCTCTGATTGCCTTTTACCAGAGAGATGATTTTAGCAACTATTTTATTAAATACAGAGAGAAGGCTAATAGCTATATAGCATTTTATGTCTTGGCTCTTTCCTTTCATATGAAATAGCACAATTAGAGTACTTTTCCAGCTTTCTGAAATTACCTTCCACCACATACAATCTTCACCCAGTCTTAATAGAGACATAGTTTATGTTTCTATTAAAAGTTGATAATTTTACATACTGTGTTACTAGTTTTATCTTAATTTTTAATTAGCAACAGCAAAAAAAAAGCTTTCTGAAAAATAAAAATATGTAAACATCGAACGTAAAATTAAGTAATAGAAAATATTTTTTGAAAATATTGCGTGCAGTGGCGCTTTATATGGAGATTAATTATGGATAATAAACAATACAGGGAAGAAGACGAATGAAGCTTTTAAAATGTGGTGCTACAGAAGAATGCTGAAGATTATGTGTGGATAGATTGGCTAATTAATGAAGTGGTATTTCATCGAATTCGGGATAAGATGTATATCAAGCAACTTGATTAAATGAAAGGATAGGTTGTTAGGACACACAATGAGAAATGGAGGATCAGCTGTTTTGGTTATGAAGAGTGAGGACAAAAATGGTAGAGAGCGACGAAGGCTTGAATATAATAAGCAGATTGCAGTAGTCATGCAGCCATGAAAAGAGTTGGTCAGCACAGACAAGCGTAGAGAGGTACATTATATCAGGCTTCAGACCGAAGACTACTACAGTATTTTCAAAAATATTACAAATCTCTGTGGTCTATCGGATGAACTTCTTTAGTATCACAATCTGATTAATCAAGCCATAAATTTCGATATAGCTGATAACCTCATTGTCGGAATTTCCCATAAAAAGCAACAATATAGTGCCTCACATATCATCACTGCTGGATGAGCGGTATTGAACCTAAAATACAGTTCTTGACAGGTCAAATCTACAGAAAGGTAAAAAATAACGTTTCCTACGAATAAGAACATGGTTAAATATTTCATAGTTAAGACTACAGAAAAAATGTAACTTGAAGCTCTTATTTCCTGGATATGTCAAGAAGTACTGTTACCTGCCGTATTAAAGTCAATTTGTATGATTAAGCATTGTAGTTACTTGTTTTCTTCTTAACCTTCCATATTAATCGCCTCTAATAGAATTTAGCTACGATTACATTTCTATACATTAGGCCTTTAAGATGTGTTTCTGATTCAGGTGTGCAACATTGATGATGCTGGGACAAGAATATGAATGAAGAACATGGCGTCAGAACAGTAGCATATGACTTAAGCAACCTAAGTAACTTCCTCTGAATTATCACCTTTCACAATGACAGGGAAAAAGCGCAACACCAAGGAGGAGTTGTGCGACGTAAACGAAAGTTCGTAAGCTTGCTCCACATCTGAAAGTTGATGTCTATTCATATTTCGCCCCAGTCGCATAACACTGGCGCTACTAGCTCCATTATGAAGATACAGATTAGGCATGCAACGTTCTGTAACGGTTGTGAGCGTTTGTTACCTTTTGGATGTCGTGAGTTGATGATAACCAAGAATGTCTTTAAGGCGAGAAAGACACCATTATCAAAACCTCACTGAGCTTGAATTAGGTCATGTAACAGGGCTACGAGAAGCTTGGATGTTCCTTCTGCGATATCACAGAAAAGCTTGGCTAGAATGTAGCCAATGTATGTGACTGCTGGCAGCGGTGATCACGGGAATGTACGATGGCAAGAAGATGGCCACGTTACCATCGAGAGGGAACCAGCGTTTGCATCGTACTATATCTGCAGTAGCAATTTGAGCAGCAGCTGGCACCACAGTGACGCAACTAACTGCTAGAGATCGGCTACTTCAAAGACAGCTCCGAGCCAGGCGCACTGTAGCGTGCATTCCGCGGACTCAAAATCACTGCGATTTGCTACTTCAGTGATTTAAGCGAGAGCTTATTGGGGGGGGGGGGGGGCAGGGTGGAAATCTGTTTTTTGCTGATGAAAATTGGTTCTACCTCGGTGCCAGTGATGGTTGTGTGTTGGTTAGGAAGAGGCCAGTTGAAGGCCTACAACCAACCTGACTGCGTGCTAGACACACTGGACCTACACCTGGAGTTATGGACTGGGGTGCGATTTCGTACGACAGCAGGAGCACTCTCGTGGTTATCCCACAAACCCTAACTGCAAACCTGTGCGTCAAGCTGGTGATTCGAACTGTTGTGATGCCATTCATAAATAGCATTCCATGGGGTGTTATCCAACAGGATAACGCTCGCCCACATACTGCTGTTGTAACCCAACAAGCTTTACAGTGTGTCGATACGTTGTTTTGTCCTGCTCGATCACCAGATCTGTCTCCAATCGAGGACATAATGGACATCAACGGACAACAACTTTAGCGATATCCACGGACGGTATTAACCGTTCCTGTATTGACCGACCAAGTGCAACGGGAATGGAACTCCATCTCACAGACTGCTATCCGGCATCTGTACAACACAATGCATACACGCCTGCCTGCTTGCATTCAACGTTCTGGCAGTTACACCGGTTATTAATGTACCAGATATTTACATTTGTAATGGCTTACCTCACGCTTACATTAACGTGTCATCTGGCAATGGTAGTCACTTAAATATGTTACCTAATTAAATGTATTCCCGTAATTCCATTACTCTATATTTTTTTCCGTTAGTGTATTAACAACAAATATCACTTCCTTAATAGTTATTATTAATAGAAGGGTATAAATCCCGTGCCGCGTGGAGTTGCAGCGTGGTTAGAGGTGCCATGTCACAAATTGCACGGCCTTTATTGCCGGACGTTCGAGTCCTCCCTCGGGCATGGGCGTGTTTGTTGTTCTTAGAGTAAGTTAGTTTAAGTAGTGTGTAAGTCTAGGGACCGATGACCTCAGCAGTTTGGTCCCTTAGGAATTCACACACATTTGAACATTTTTGAAATCCCCCGGAGCAGGAAAGGGAATAATATTACGTCGTAATTTAAAGGTGGTTTGGTAAGGTTCGAATTACAGTTTTATTACGTCAGTAAAGCATAGGTAATTAACTTGAACTGAAACGTCCTCTTTGAACAATTGTTACATGACTGTGCTTAAACTGACACACTGTGGGGCGGCGAGTGAGTTTGTGAAAAATAAAATTGCTGTATAAATGTTCGAATGTTGTTAATGCTGGCTCTCTATTTACCTTTTAGCACCCAGAAAGTGATTTAATAAAACGTGGAGCCTGTAAAGAGAGTTCCTAGTGCCCACTTCATCTGAGAATACCATTATAGCTGCAGCTTATAGCTCTGAGGAATTAGGAGATTGTTCGGGATTTCTAATCAAAAACGATTTTCCAAAATAGTTGAGTATATTCTGAAATTCACTGACAACAACACCAGTATCCCAACAACCTAACTAACAGAGCAGTTCAGAGTCTAATGCGCTGATGCAACTATAAATGTCCGAATAAATGTCAAAAAGAATGCTCGCCAAAATTTGATGAGAATATTTCATCAAACGCCACGCTAAATAATTGGTAGAATGTCTGTCCCGCGACGGCACGTGAAAATACGACAATACGCAAACTGAAGCTAGATAATGCAAATCATCTCAGAATTAATCCTTTACTTGAAATGCTTTCACGGTTCCGCGTATCTCTAGTAACTTAAAGTTACGTTGTGCAAGACGCGACAGTTGGCTGCGACTGCGACGCTGCCCTCTCCTCTTTTCCCACCCTGGCAGACGGCGGCACGGCCGCAAGACGACTGGAGTCGTCGCCGTTTCCCAAGCTGCGGCCGGCGGCGGCGGATTCAAATACATAAGAAAAATAAGAATTCCGATTTTCTTGCTGTAAAAAATACTGTATGTTAATGCAACAAAGTTACATCGGCTCCCAGAGTTAGTTTTTCGATACAGATTCTCCTTTTACTTTAAAAAATTGAAAAGTATCTCTTCCGGTTTTGCGTGTTTTTTTCGCTGTATATTACTTCTCTATCAATTGTGAGGAAAGTAAAAGGCACAAAAAATTGATGTTTGCGTATCTTACAGTTTCACATCACAGCTTGATAATGAGGTGTCTATTTTTCCGATATTCGTCACAGTTATCCCGATACTTAATTTACAAGTAACCTACTGCATAAAATTTGAATTGTGTACAGTGAAAAATGTGGTCGCTGGCTACTTTACGTATGGTTTACGTTCGGTCATACATCGTTGCCGATGAAAAGAAGCTAACATATCGAAATTATTTTTAAAGTTGAGATCAGAATGATATACAACTCCGTTACCGAGATTTGGGCTCATATATCTCCGGGAGCGTCGCGACTAGCCGCCAGTTCTGTCGACGCGCAACGAGAATCGTGTGGTCATCACACGATAGAGAATGCGTTTGTTTTGTTTCGCTGACACATTTGGACCTAATGAAACCATTTTATGTCATATTTCTCCGGTATGAGTTACTAATATTTCTCCATATGCTCTTGACAATTTCATTTAAAATGCCACGAAATGTAGGTTTCTTAAACCCAAGTGATCAAGCAGAACCCATTTTCGTGGTTTTGCTGAGGCATCTGAACCTGTTCCAAGCTTTCTTTCTCGTTTATTTCTCTGATACGAGTCCCGAATATTCCTCCATCTGTTTTTGCACATTTCACCTAAAATTCCAATGAAAGATAAGTTTATTAACAATAACCGCACGCTTGCGTCATTGCATTGTTTCAAGTTCCTGACAACAAGATAGGGTTACACCTTAAACATCTCTAGAATTTTCATTCTGAACGTCTACAGTATACACTGGCAGAAATGTGGAAGAAATAATGTCCGTGCTTGTTCACAAAATTTCCCCAAATTATACTTGTCAGTTTCTCCCATGCAGAAACTTTTGGAACAAGCTAAGGCAACTTTCATAGCCGACTGAGTCTTTATTCCCATCCAAATGAACTTCCATATTCTTATATTCTGACAGCATACATCGTTATGGATGACATGAATATTTAATCTTGCCAAGCTGCACTCAAAAGATGACTCCAGGATTTACAAAAGACGAATTTCAATTGTGAACTGTGTCAGACCAGAAGGGCCTTGTAAAACAGTAGTGCACTTTTGGCACAATTTTTTTGAGCACCATCTTCTACCAATGAATTGAAGCGAATGTGACAAATTACTTATTGCAGCATACTGTTTGCGCAATCTGTTGAGAAACGCCTTCCTCAAAAACGAGCATCTATTGATTACAGAAAGCTGTACAACAATCTGGTGGTGGTTTTTCACAACTAGAAGGTATCATCAAGACACCAATCTACCGTTTACTTTCAGAGTGAAGGTATTGTAAAATGTAACTTTCTCGTTGTTCTTTAGATTGTTCATTTTATAATGTACTTGACGTTTTCAATTTTTATCGTCACAAAAAAGAGTAATGCGAAAATTGACCTTCAAGTTCATTTTCATCATTCTAATTCTACATCTGCATGGATTATACTGATTTTCATAACAGGCCTGAAAAATTTGCATTAATGGGAAAATATTATATATTTCACTCACCTGCCAGTTTCAACTGTGCACCAATTTCTTCGCAAATTCTGTCTCTGAACATAGTGTCTCTATATTTAGGGTTCTTCAAATCGTAAAGGCAAGGATGTCGCGAGACCAGCTCACAGAGCATCACATCCTGTGGGTGGCTCATTTCAGTTTTCCTTGACTGGCTCGACATCTTTCTGGCAGCCGCACGTCTTTGTGTCGTGCGACTCCCGTCGCAACACTGCTCACTGGTGCAGTGCTGCGGCAGCTGTCGCAACAGCCCCGCGTCGCATCCCAAACTCGAACTGCGCATGCGCCAGCAAGCAACTTCTGACGTCACGTAGCGACCCGTCGCAGTCGCTAGTGTGCGTCGCGTCTTGGACAACGTACCTTAATACGGCACCCGAGGCTGTTTGTAGCAGTGCTTCCGAGCGAAGCGACTCCCGACACAGCTGACGTGCTATTCAGCGTCTGGAGAGAACTGGGGCCTTGCCTTCCTCGCGCAGCGCTCTTATATATATAGCCGCGGTGCGGACGGCTAAGAGAACGCCTGTTCAAATCGGCTCTCCCGACTAGCCGCTGGGCTAGTAACGCACCACTTCAAGTTACATAATAATTTATAGCTTCTTTTGCTGATGGCCGATGAAGCTCTTAATTTAAACGTGCATTCAGCACGCAGGTAAGTACTGATAATAAAATTTTGACGTGGCTAAGTTAACTATTTTGGGCGAGAGAATTAATTAAATTACGCTGCACGCAGCAGATGAGCTCTGAACTGGCCCTTTTGAGATCCGCTATCGCTATAATTTTATAGGTATTCAAAAGAAACTTTTCACATCTTCATAGTCATAGCGGACCTCCAACCTATTTAAATCTAAACATCCTAGCCTTATTTATTAGCCTACTTAATCTATCTTGCTTCCTTCAGTTTTGAGACGAAAACCAGAAAATCATGAATTTCCACTAAAGTCTTAATCTGTGAAATCCAAAGTACTGTTTTTATTAAATCATTATGAAAGATGAATCTAAATATAAATTTTGAAATCTCTAGCTCTTTTCTGTTGCGCCAATGATTTTTTCAGAAAAACGTCCAAATTTCGAAAATAGCTGAAGTTATCGAACTGATATTTAACACACATTAATTTAGTATTATTCCTGACATGCTAGAAAAGTTTTAGGTCATTTGCTTGATTTTTAAGGTATTGCGCAACATTTATGACGTCAGAGCTAGTTACAGCAGACTGGCTAGCACACAATGGAAACTGATGTGAATTTACTACAGTGTGAGTAGGCTGCTTCCCTACAACACAATGTTTTTAGAGCAACACAATCTGACTATCAAAGATCCCTGCAAAATAATGGCCCTGACTATCATTAACCCATACCTTTCACAAATCACTTACCTCACAAAAATCTCCGTTACTCGAACTACTGCAATACGGCGAGCGCCACTACTGCCAGCTAAATAAAAGATTCAAACTACAGAAGGTACTAACTACTGATAGGGATAGTTAGCAAATGAAAGATTTTAATAGAGAACAAACAATGTATTTACCTTAATAATCATAATACATATATGGCAGTTCATGACAAATTACAAAACTCCGCCATCTCTCTCCCCACATCCACCACTGCTGGCGGCTCACCTCCAACTGAGCAACGCTACGCGCTGTTAACATCCAGCTGCCCCTCTACAATGGCAGACAACAATGCAAACTAGCCACAGACTGCACACAGCACAGCCAGTGATTTCATTTTCATACAGAGAGCGCTACGTGGCGGCGGCGTTACCAATATAAGAACCTAAACAGCCTACTTACATAAAGAAAACATAAACAGCCTACTTACAGAACGTAATGGACAAAAGATTAATAATAATATCAGCAACTAGGAGAGCTTTACTCCTGATAGTGATTAATAGTTGTGATTCATAACGAATAGGTAAAAATAATATCTCACATAAGCGTCCACGACTTGGAACAGCAACACGTGGCGCAGGAGAGGCGGGAGGAGAAAAGAGACGAGGGGATAAGCAAAGGAAAATCATTCACACATCGCTTCACACGTATAATGAGAGTAAAACACCACTTTTCACCACGGCTAGTAACCACACATCTATAGTAAGAAACTGCTTTACGTATTTTAATCTGGATTTTGAGCAAATGGGAGAAATTTATATAGTCATGGACATATTCTTTCGGCATGGAAAGCCGATTATTACTAGCCTAATAAACAGATTACTTATTTGTTTGAGAAACAGACACTTTACATAGATAACACGCGATACACAAATTAACAGTAAAGTTCATTCACTCTGTCTTAATTTAGTACAAGAGGACGGAAAGCATCTGGTAATTCAGTTTTAAAGAAAAAGCGATTCTGATGGATTCACGATCACATGTGGTGGTCGTGAAGAAGAAAAATTCTGTCTTTCACGAAGACCTATGAGGCACGACTAAAACCAGAAATGAACGCATGGTTAAATACACGTAGGAGGTGAATACATCTGAAATTTACTCGACAGGCGGATGACGTCGATTCATTTCAATAGCATGTGGAGAGCCAGTGAACAAAGAATGAAGGCACATACATGAGAATGAGACATGGCAGTGACGACACAGTCACTGACCTCACTAATTGCTGATTTACTTGTTTCTGTAAGCATAATAATTGACTAACAGGAGAAAGAGGTTAGAACAGAAAGTTTATGGATTTGGTTGTTTATTTAAGAGCGTTGGTGAAAATCGCATGCTGATTTCAGTTATGGATTAAGAGATATTTCAATGTCAATACTGAAATCAGAATTCGTGGTGGTGCCCAGAGGTCGGAGTCAGTCACCGCTGTGAGTTGGGGCAAGAGTGCACCCAAGGACACCGCATCATCATGTCGAGGCTTAGAACGTGTCGTCGGAAGGTTTTCGAGAACCAGCACAAAAATATGAAGGGCTAAAGTAAAAGTTAGACACAGTGTACGAGGACGGACACTCTTTAGCAACCAGAAAGTGAACGAGCCAAAGCATGGCGTAATAGGACATTAAAAATTAATAAAAATGAACACAGCCTTCCAAAATCTCAAAAACCATATACATTATATTCTCTACGATTTTTTAATTATGTATTTGTCTGAAAATTTCCGTCTTACTTCTTCTTGTACCACTTATCTCATGGCGCCTTATCTGTCTCGACTGATAGCAGAAGATGTTGCTGTTGTACTATTTACAATAATTACATTTGACTTAAACATGAATTAACGTCGTGTAACGTTATTAATATTTCCTGGCCTGACCTTATTTATGAATATATTTCAGAGAACTGTGATCGGGGACGGAAAAGACTTTCGTGTTACTGATTCTGTGATGGTACAGATCGGAAGCCATTGCTGCAGCCTTAAACGCGTATTGCATGAGCCATAAAATAACTCGAGTTTTTCCGCAAATTGGTTTACGAAGACTAATACTAGTGCTGAAAAATTTACATTTCTCTCCACGGTTGTGCATCACTCTCTTAGCAGCGGCTCCATAATTGCAGACTGTGCTGATCCACAAATTCGTCCCCCTCATAAGATAATTCTGTCTTCTCTCTTTCTGCTAATCATGTGGAACAAATAACATTGAATCATTTACCTACGAGGGAGGAGGAATTATAATGGACGACCGAGGAAAGACGGACAGTCCATCGGAAAAACACGTTTTACGAGAGTGCATGTTAACCTACATGCCCTTACCTGCATCACAGGTAATCCACATTTCAACACAACTCGAACCATCATACGGAGATAAGCTAACATTGCACAAACCAGTGAAACTCACAAGAGATGGCATCAGTTTGCGTATGCGTGACCACAGTTCACAGCAAAACAAAGCGCCCTCGGGGAGATCTCAGTCTACACTCACATTGCGTGTGTGTGTGTGTGTGTGTGTGTGTGTGTGTGTGAGAGAGAGAGAGAGAGAGAGAGAGAGAGAGAGAGAGAGAGTGTGTAAAGAAAAAAGGGAACCACAACAAATTATTCTTAGCATTCTGTCACAGAAAGAAAAACTTTTAGCATTAAGAATACTCAAAAACGAGGCAACCTAATCCAGACTGTAGCAGGAGTGTTTGCGAAAACATGTCCCACAACGCTCACCACCGAGGCCAGAACGTCGCACGCAGCCGCGCCAGAAAGCTTGAGAGATGATTTGTGGTGGGGGCAAGCAAAGAAGGCCGCTAGCCAGCGTGAAGGCTCTAACATGAAAAACTCTCCTTGGTGTGCCTTATGGATGTAGACAAATCTTTCTGATATCTTCTATCACCATCACAAGTCGACAGAACTGCCAGTCATGCTACAGGTTGCCGTTCCCAGCGAAAGTTTCAAATTAAAGCCAAATATACAAGCATGCAGCCTTGCTTTGACACAAAAAGGACAGGCAGGAGCACAAAAATATGCCTATACTAGAAGGGCATAAAACCTTCTCTCTTTTCCAGAGGCATATTACAATTACATACACGAAACTTGTAGTGTACGAAGCTGCAATTATTGCTCGCAGAGAGGGAGTTTAGATGTAGAAACTATCCTAACTGACCTTTTTCGACATAGTGATTCAAATTCTTTTCTCTCCACGGTCGTGCATCACTTTATTAGCAGCAGACTAATAATTGCAGATTGTGCTGATCCATAAATTCGTTCCCCTCATAATTCCAATTTCTCTCTTTTTGCTAATCATATGAAACAAATAACATTAAATCATTTACCCAAGAGGGGGGGGGGGGGGGGTGCGGGTGAAGAATTATAATGAACGACCGAGGAAGACAAACAGTCCAT
This sequence comes from Schistocerca cancellata, assembly GCF_023864275.1. Lineage (NCBI taxonomy): Eukaryota > Metazoa > Arthropoda > Insecta > Orthoptera > Acrididae > Schistocerca > Schistocerca cancellata. The sequence continues at coordinate 406,849,818 of NC_064631.1, forward strand.
CCGAAAAACACATTTTAGGAGACTAAGAATTAAGGGAGAACTATTTCAACGAGCGTTCCGGAAACGTTTCCCGTGAAGGAACGATTAGAGCATTACAGTTTCAATAGAAACATTATCAGCAAAGTGGATTGATTGATGTCAGAGAAAGCCCAAAAGTTATAAGTAGAGAGAGCGTGTAAGTGCTTGGCTAAGGTCGGACCTATTCAGATAGTGGTCGATCTTAGTTACATCATAAGCTTTGTATTTGTTCATTTGCTGTTAAATAAGTCTGAATGCATACAGTGCTGTTCGCAATAGCTACTGGACTTAGAATAAGATACACTGAAGATCCAAAGAAATTGGTACACCTGCCTAATATAGTGTAGGTCCACCGCGAGCACGCAGAAGTGCCTCAACACGACGTGGCGCGTACTCCACTAATAGCTGAAATAGTGGCGGAGGGAAATGACACCATGAATCTTTCAGGGCTGTCCATAAATCCTAAGAGTACGAGGGGGTTGAGATCTCTTCTGAACAGCACGTTGCAAGGCCTCCCAAAGATGCTCAATAATGTTCATGTCTGGGTCGTTAGGTGGCCAGCGGAAGTGTTTAAACTCAAAGGAGTGTTCGAGAAACCACCCTGTAGCAATTCCGGACGTGTGGGGTGTCACATTGTCCTGCTGGAATTGCCCAAGTCCGTCGGAACGCACAATTGACATGAATGGATGTAGGTGATCAGAGAGGATGCTTACGTAGTACGTATCACCTGTCGGAGTCGTACCTAGACATATCAGGGGTCACATATCACTTCAACTGCACACGCCCCACACCATTACAGAGCCTCTACCAGCTTGAACAGTCTCCTGCTTGCATCCAGGTTCCATGGTTGCGTGAGGTCGTCTCCATACCCGTACACATTCATCCTCTCGATACAACTTTCCGGCTTCAGTGATGTCGGAGATTTGATGTTTTACCAAATTCCTGATGTTCAAGGTACACTCGTGAAATGGTCATACGGAAAATCCCCACTTCATAGCTGCCTCGGAGATGCCGTGTCCCATCACTCGAGCACCAACTATAGCACCCCTTCAAACTCACTTAAATCTTGATAACCTGTCATTACAGTAGCAGTAACCGATCTACCAATTGCCCCAAACATTTGTTGTCTTATATAGGCGTTACCGATCGCAACGCCGTATTCTCCCTATTTACATATCTCTGTATCTGAATACGCATGCCTATACCAGTTTCGTTGGGCTTCAGTGCAAATAAACTGAACAAAGCTTATGGCGCGCCATATGTCATCACCCAACTAAATATCGGTAATTTGGACGATGCTGATTAACTGGTTGTGTACTGTCTCAATGTTGCTATAGGTTGTCGCTGACGGCGGTCTAGTCGCAACTAGTGTATTTCTTGTCTTGGAGGAACCGTGGACTAATAGGTGGCAGATTCATGAACTATCCTGGCTGTTTGTGTTTAAGTCCCACATGCCAGAGCAGAGTAGTAATCGTAAAGGTGTATACGAGTAGTTAATTCGGCAGGGTGGAATTGTCTTGTCAATCGGAATTAGTTTAGTCACTCCAACTTCTTGAAGCTAGAAGGTAGTTTATTCTTAAGAAACAGCATTATATACTGCCACTGTCAATACAACGGCTGCAATGAATACTGTCATCTTTCACTAGTGAAGATGGCATGCTGTTGCCTTCCTACCCACACAGTTAAGGGGTGACCCTCAGATCCACGTGGAATCCGAAATAGGCCGCAGTTTGACAGTTTTCACACAAAAAACACCGATAGTGCTGAAAATTCACATAAGTTCCAGGTAAATTCCTAAGGCCAGCGGGTCAAATGCAGAATCTTGAAATTCATGGTTTTACATTAATCCATAGAGCCACAAAGCAACATAAAATTAATTTAATTACGGCAAAAAATATTTACACATACTATATAGTAAATTTGAAGTGCAGGGCCTGAAACAATAAATGACAGATAAAATTACGAATTATTAATACCTCTGAAAAAGTCCATTGCTGTTCCAGCATGGTCACGCACGTAAAAATATCGTTTTGGTTTGTTGAATGTCATGTAATAAATGGGCACGTTATGGGTTTTTATGAAAGAAGAAGTTTCTGCATGTGGATATTTGTAATGTAAGATAGTTTCGGCTGAATAAGCTCGAATACATACTGAAACGATTGGATTCTCAGTAAAGTTTGTGCATTTTGTGGAAGCATTTAACTGTCTTCAAGCAGGTTATTTAGCCCAGCTTTAATAAAGAGGAAATCACGTTAAGCCGAGCACTGAAATACCGCTCTACAGCACATGAATAAAACTGAAAATTCGCAAACAGGTACACCATTCCTAAAAACAGCACGCCGTAGTCTGAGGGTACACTATCAACAGTCTCGTTCTGTTATTAATTTGGTGCAGATGTTAAGTACTGGGTTTCTTCGTTCTGATAGCAGGTACCGAGAATTTCCAGCATATGTGGCTCCACAAATTTCTCCCACCCAAGTTACCTCTGTTTCAAAGCTGAGGCGAGAGCTTCAATAAATTTGTAGCAACAACTGGTCGCTATTTTTTAAAGATAATTGTCATTTTCACTTCAGGGTTTCATAAATTTGTTCAAAAATGGCTCTGAGCACTATGGGACTTAACTTCTGAGGTCATCAGTCCCCTACACTTAGAACTACTTAAACCTAAATAACCTAAGGACATCACATACATCCATGCCCGAGGCAGAATTCGAACCTGCGACCGTAGCGGTCGCGCGGTTCCAGACTGTAGCACCTAGAGCCGCTCGGCCACCCCGGCCGGCTCATAAATTTGTTTTGGAGGTTAGTTAGAGAGTCGATACTATAAATACAGCTCATTACATTGTTCCTCAAAGTTTCTTATGGATCTGCAGTACAATTTCCCCTTACGAATAATGGTATTATAAATTACTGCAGCAAAACTGATGGAATTTAGCTAAATGAAAATTTTTGTACACAATGAACCAAAGCATCGCACTGTATATTACACTTCCTACGAATTACCTCTGATTGTCTTCCTGTTCCTTGCAGTAACTACAGGACGGGAAGTGCCATCCTAAGAACACAAAGACCCGTTTTCCATAGTTATCTGTTCCGAAAATCTTTTACAGGTTTTCAGTAACTCAGTTTAAAATTGTTGAATATCAGAGCTGTGTACAAATCACCGTCAAAGCCTATATTACTATTTAACAATCCTGAATAAGTAATGGTTACAGTCACTACAACACAAACGACAGACGAAAGGAGAACATACTGCACTAGTCGTCAACAGTACATATCCCAAACATAAAGAAGAAATATAGGTTTTTAAAAACAAATGTGCGAAAACGCAAGGTGTGTGTAGTGAAATGTGCACTCGAATGTCAAGAATAGGAAGGACGTTCTGGATTGTACGCGACATCCGAACACAATCCCGTAGCGGCACAGTCATGAAGAATGGACCACGAGAAGTGAAGCAAACTGTTAAAATATCGAATAGCTTATGCGCCCATACGTAGTTTTTAATCTAATAATGGCCAAAATAATTAAATATAAAACATATTCAGTACTATTTCATCACAAATATTATATACACAGACGGTAAAAAAGACATATGTATTACAGGTACTGGGGATGTTTCGAGAATGAAGGAAGCGAACGCGTCAGGTAACAAAGAGCTCTTTATCTTCGTCGCAGAGGCAGAACTTACAAATTAAGAAGATATTAATAATCATTTACGTGACTAACGAACTGAGGAGAAATCAGTTTTGTCCTAACTAATATTGAAACTGTCAGAAAGTAGAATTATTTCTCCGTAATCTATTGCGTGTATTCCAGTTCAGAGGACGATAACACGTGTCCTTGTTGGAAAATCTCAAATTATGCAGGTGAGAATACGCTCTTTTAAAAATTTCGATTAGTTTCGGTCCAGCTGCACTTCTTAGCGTAGTAGCGATCGCCAGGGGCATGTCGAACACATAAAAATGCACTTATATAAAATTTAAAAACCAACAATGCGAAAAGTACTTAATAAACCAAATACTTTTAAACGACATTTTATCGTAATGGAACGCTTATTTCTCAACGAATTTCCATTGTGATTAAATACACATTCTTCAACAATTATCTAGCTCAACAAAGCTTACAGAAGCTGCCAAATAGAGGCTACTGTCAAATATAGACTTTTTCGACAATGTTCTCTGCCTTTAGCGTCAATTTTTTCCAACGTTGTGGAAAATAATGGCGCCAAGCCAGTTATGAAGAATAGTGTGGATGAAGAAGCTCGACAATTTTGTACCTTCTAAATCCATACCTTTGAGAAAGCATTATTCTGCTGAAATGGATCCTGTGAAATTTTACCTTTAAAGCCGGCCGGAGTGGCCGTGCGGTTCTAGGCGCTACAGTCTGGAACCGCGTGACTGCTACGGTCGCAGGTTCGAATCCTGCCTCGGGCATGGATGTACGTGATGTCCTTAGGTTAGTTAGGTTTAAGTAGTTCCAAGTTCTAGGGGACTGATGACCACAGCAGTTAAGTCCGATAGTGCTAAGAACCATGTGAACCATGTATGTGTGTGTGTGTGTGTGTGTGTGTGTGTGTGTGTGTGTGTGTGTTTACCTTTAAAACCTGGTGACACGAGTGTAACTCTGCATTATAAAAAATTGTAAGGGAAAACGTTATCCTAACGTGTACTCAAGGGAATGTTCTCGAAGTTATCTGAACCGGTGAATCCTCTCACACAATTTGAAGAAGGCTGTGCGAAGCTCTTCATGGCGATTTCGTTCCGGAAGGAAGGAAGGAAGTTTAGGGCTTAACTTCGACGACGAGGTCGCTAGAATCGGATCACAGGATTGATATGGGCTAGGTTGGGGAATAAGGTCTACCATCAAAGAAACAGTCCCACCCTAAGTCTTAAGCGATTTAAGGTAATTATTGAAAATCTAAATGTGTTATCATACTTAGTTATGCATATTATACACTTTTTGACGTCAACACGAAGACCACAATCCCTTGCATCACTTTGCTGAAGAAATATAAAGTATTTGGCTGTAAAACTAATCTGGGAGTTTCTGGATTCGGGTTCGCTAGAGAAATATTTTATTTCATCGCCCTGCAAATGCATTGTCATAACGAAACAGTACTTCAGTGAGGTCCACGTATGGTCACATCTTCGGAACTGTTTCGCAAATGTTAGACAGGTGTTCTCCACCATATTAGTACGCTCTTACTGCTCTCCTTGTCTAGGTGTGATTTTAGCGGTATGTCGTAAGGTGATGATGATGATAATGAGATGATGAGATCCCGTACTCCGAGGGACGTAGGGAACGATGCGGGAGACCCGCACCGCCGACTAGGCAAGGTAGTAAGGTAAGAGACAATAAAACCCTTTTCTTTGCCCAAATTTTTCCCTATTCTCGTTTGTTGCGCTAGTATGAACGAGATGTGCTTGACTAACCCTTTGCCACAGGATATAATTATTAAGTGCTACAATGATCATAGCGGTCTTGACTGGTCGGAGATAATCCTATCAAGAATTTGTTGAAATAACTCTAAATTCATTTCCTTGGTTTAGAAGTATAGTATCACACGACGTTTCTGAGACTAAGACCTTTGACCAAAACTTTAAAGATTGCGGCAAATGAATTGAAAGCGTACAGAGAGTGAGCAGTTAGCTGAAAAGAACGCCCTTTTTAGTCAGGTTTCAGCGATAGCGACAGCATCTAAATTCCCAGAATAGCTTTCAACTCCAGGAGAACTGTCTGAATTCTGTAAACTAACAACAGACATTGGGATGGAATGAAAGAAACGGATTTAAAATTTCCAAATGGATTTGATCAAGACATTGAATGCTATACAGTCCTACTGTGAAACCGTGTAAAATGTTCTCAAAGTAATCCTCTCGTTTTAACTCTACGACTGAAAGTGTCTGAGTGTTGACTGGAACACAACAAAGTAGTTCGATCTATTGCTCTGCTGTAGCTTGTTACAGGCTAGAGCCATTTGGCTCGTCTGTTTTTATTTATTTACGATAAATAATTCGATTGGATGGGACTTGTGTTGCACTGGCTGTAACAACAGAAAAGTATAAGAGGGACAGTAAAATTATAGTGGTTTTATGCCCTGTTTTCATTTCCTTTTTTTAACATTGTTTAGTTTAACCCGGTGCTCGCTATATCAATTGCTTTTCTGGGTGAGCTTTAGTAGTAAGGAGAGCTGTGGGTAAAGGACAGGTGAGTTATATAGAGACTCAGTGAAACGCCACCGTGAGCCGAGGGCACATGGCCTTCCCCTGAACTGCGGGCGGAGAAGCGACAGGGTAGCCACCTTCGCGTTGTCGTGGTGTTTATTCTAGGTATCCACTTTGGACGGCAAAACTGAAAGCATTTGTTCCAAATGACGGAATTCTACCAACAGGTACTAGACATTAGACCCATGTTAAAAAAATACTTGCAGCAGATTAAAAAAAAAGAAATCGCTTTGACACACTACTGGTTCAGAAGATGCTGCAGTGTTGAGCACAGTTCTTTAGCGTTCCCCAGGGCCTGTACTGCAAGGCTAGCTGCTACTTGAGAACACGCTGACTGCTGAAATTGATATGACATCAGCAGGACGAAACATGTAACCGAAAATCTTTTAGAAAAGGGCGGAGGAAATTGAGAGCATTTGTTTTTTAACGTTTCACATCTTCTTGGCGGGACATTTTGTTAAAGAAACGATAACTCCATTGATAAGCCGATACAGCTTTAACTAGGACTGGTTGTCAAGTTTATTGGCAGGAAGAAGGGAGCTACTGACTAGAAAGAGAGGCTTTATTTCAGCTCTGATCACATCGGTACTCCACTGGTTGCAATCTCAAGAGGAACAGCTGGTTGGAGTCCAATGTTCGAGTCCTCAGCAGAGCAATTCTAACATTGTATTTCATGGCAGCCAGATGTGGTGTCACCACTCTGCTCTTATTACAGCGAAGCTTATGGTGAACACAGGTTGGATCTCTGACATGTCAGGACAGTCACGAGTTGGAAGTTCATATTCGTGATAGGATTCACTGTCCCACATTCGTCAGCGCATTCTCAGATGCATAGTCTTCTTTGGTTCTCTATGCACACAATCAATCACTGTAACTGTAATGGGTAGGCAGTTGAGACAAATTTCACAAAGTCAGATGCATGACTATTAAGCAGTCGCAACCCCATCGAAAAGTTTTGCCAACCGAGAGTTTCATTTTCCAATTCTTATCGTTAGTTATACTTTAATTTTAGTGGATTCATGATAGATTTACACTCCTGGAAATTGAAATAAGAACACCGTGAATTCATTGTCCCAGGAAGGGGAAACTTTATTGACACATTCCTGGGGTCAGATACATCACATGATCACACTGACAGAACCACAGGCACATAGACACAGGCAACAGAGCATGCACAATGTCGGCACTAGTACAGTGTATATCCACCTTTCGCAGCAATGCAGGCTGCTATTCTCCCATGGAGACGATCGTAGAGATGCTGGATGTAGTCCTGTGGAACGGCTTGCCATGCCATTTCCACCTGGCGCCTCAGTTGGACCAGCGTTCGTGCTGGACGTGCAGACCGCGTGAGACGACGCTTCATACAGTCCCAAACATGCTCAATGGGGGACAGATCCGGAGATCTTGCTGGCCAGGGTAGTTGACTTACACCTTCTAGAGCACGTTGGGTGGCACGGGATACATGCGGACGTGCATTGTCCTGTTGGAACAGCAAGTTCCCTCGCCGGTCTAGGAATGGTAGAACGATGGGTTCGATGACGGTTTGGATGTACCGTGCACTATTCAGTGTCCCCTCGACGATCACCAGTGGTGTACGGCCAGTGTAGGAGATCGCTCCCCACACCATGATGCCGGGTGTTGGCCCTGTGTGCCTCGGTCGTATGCAGTCCTGATTGTGGCGCTCACCTGCACGGCGCCAAACACGCATACGACCATCATTGGCACCAAGGCAGAAGCGACTCTCATCGCTGAAGACGACACGTCTCCATTCGTCCCTCCATTCACGCCTGTCGCGACACCACTGGAGGCGGGCTGCACGATGTTGGGGCGTGAGCGGAAGACGGCCTAACGGTGTGCGGGACCGTAGCCCAGCTTCATGGAGACGGTTGCGAATGGTCCTCGCCGATACCCCAGGAGCAACAGTGTCCCTAATTTGCTGGGAAGTGGCGGTGCGGTCCCCTACGGCACTGCGTAGGATCCTACGGTCTTGGCGTGCATCCGTGCGTCGCTGCGGTCCGGTCCCAGGTCGACGGGCACGTGCACCTTCCGCCGACCACTGGCGACAACATCGATGTACTGTGGAGACCTCACGCCCCACGTGTTGAGCAATTCGGCGGTACGTTCACCCGTCCTCCCGCATGCCCACTATACGCCCTCGCTCAAAGTCCGTCAACTGCACATACGGTTCACGTCCACGCTGTCGCGGCATGCTACCAGTGTTAAAGACTGCGATGGAGCTCCGTATGCCACGGCAAACTGGCTGACACTGACGGCGGCGGTGCACAAATGCTGCGCAGCTAGCGCCATTCGACGGCCAACACCTCGGTTCCTGGTGTGTCCGCTGTGCCGTGCGTGTGATCATTGCTTGTACAGCCCTCTCGCAGTGTCCGGAGCAAGTATGGTGGGTCTGACACACCGATGTCAATGTGTTCTTTTTTCCATTTCCAGGAGTGTAGATGCTTGTCCATTCTAGTGCTTTTTGTAATAAACAGTTCACTTCAATCTTGTCTTTATTATCACATTTAATACTTTTCAGTGATAAAATTCTAATTCTCCACCTTAAGATTCATTGGCAGGACCTCAGTCTTTCATAGTTCAAATGAACCCATTGCACACATTTATTTCAGCATTGGTTCTCAAGGTTGTGTCTATATCACGATTAGCTCTGATTTAGTTTAATTAGCTTACACACACAAGAGGTTCTGCATAAATTGGCAAATTATGTTCAGGATCGAATTAAAATAGGAGATTCTAGAATGCAGCCAGAAATTTAAGCTTCTGTTAGTCTTTAATTATTCGGTAACTGGACACATTTAGGACTGCGGTAGACTATAGAACGATTGCTTGAAAGGGTAACTAAAAGATATACTTTATTTTCACCTTCCTTTCTCTGTTTTCGTGCATTCTGTTCCACTTCTGATTGGTTATCAGTGTCATGATTTCAGTACTGAAAATTTTTGAAAGGGTTATGCTTTATGTAGAAGGGAGTCGTTTGAGTGATGTGGTATGGTAAGACGTTAGCTGTCACGAGGTTCCTTTCTTGTTGTGTTAACTATTGTCTTCAGTGTTTAATTTGATTGAAAGTGAGGAGTAAGAATAAAACAATAAATATCATGGAGCACGGTCAGAATTGGGTCGATGATGATTCAGAAGGGGTGCAGTTGGCCCTCCTCACAACAGTCAAGTCCAAATGTTATCGAAATGAAGCACTTAGATTGGACAGCACACAAGTGGATGACGAATTAAATGATGCAAGGGGCAGCAATAACTAGGAGGAAGATGAGGTTGCTTCACGACATGTTGAAGCTTTGTAACAATAACTAGAGACAAAAATTTAGGAATACAAGATATTTTTAAAATGTGGATGAGGAAGCACAGTAGCGGGCAGTCAAGGAAAGAAGTAAAATACAAAGCAGAAAAGACTAGGAAAGTAGCAGGGCGAGCACTCAAAGATGCACAAGAAACCAGAGAAATAGGGCAAGAACTGATTGACCGTACAAGAAAAATGATGAAGGATTCCCGAGATAATACGAGGAAATTAACCTATAGAACTGTAAACAATGAACATAAAAAATCAATTTTCAGGTCTGCAACAGGACCAAACGAAACAGCACGAATGCTAGAAAGAGGTCGAGGAACGTGTTCATAAGACAGAGGAGTGAGTGGTAAGATCGAAGAACTCACTGACAGAAAGTTAGATGTCATGAATGAATTAAGGATTCAGAATTGTGAGATTGTAGAAGAAGAAATATGTAAACCTAGTACATGTTCAGACTTTACCAACCAGGTATCGACAGCAGAAACCCAGGAGGTACAGTCACTGCTTATGTAATGAACAAGAAAGCATCATTGAGAGGCAGTAAAAATGAATGATGAGTTGGATAAGTATTCCATCAGGCTTCAAAAGGAGGTATCGCTAATGTTAAGCTGGGAAACCGAATCAACCGAAAAAATTGGAAATTTGTGGTAAGTTCCTATGGGATGAAACTGCTGAGGTCATCTTTTTCTAGTCTCACACATTACTTAATCTAACTTACGCTAAGGATAAAACACACACACACACACACACACACACACACACACACACATGCCCGAGAGAGGACTCGAACCTGCGATAGGGGAGCCGCGCGAAACGTGGTAAGGCGCCCCAGATCGCGCGGCTAACTCGCGCAGCCCAGAATCAAGTGAAACACCTAACTATGTAACACTGAGCAGAAGTAATGCTCACGGGGAAAGTAAAAGTAGATCTGTATACAGCATAGTGAGACCTCTCTACACCTACATGATTACTCTGCAACTCGCAATTAAATGCCTGGCAGAGGGTTCACCTTTAAGTTACTTTTCTACCGTTCCATTCTCGAACAACGCACGGGAAAAAAGAATACTTAAATTTTTTCCATGCGAGTTCTGATTTCTCTTATTTTATTATGATAACCATTTCTCACTATGTAGTTGGGCACCAACAGAATATTTTCGCACTCTGAGGAGGAACTTGGTGACTGAAATTTCATGAGAAGGCCTTTGTCTTAATGACTGCCAACCCCATTCACGTTATCATACCCATGGCGCTCTCACCCCTATTTTGTGATGGTACAAAACGAGCTGCCCTTCTCTGAACTTTTTCGATGTCCTCTGATGTGGATCTCACATTGCACAGCAACACCCCAGAAGAGGACGTACAAGCGTAGTGTAGGCAGTCTTTTTAGTAGACCTCTTATATTTTCCAAGTATACTTTCCCCACAGCATCATATATGTTATCGTTTCCATTTAAGTTATTGGTAATTGTAATCCCTATGTATTTAATTGAAGTCACAGGCTTTAGATCTGTGTGATTTATATTGTAACTGAAGTTTGGCAAATTCCTTTTAGTACCCATGTGGAGGACTTCACACTTTCCATTATATAGAGTCAATTGCAACTTTTTACACCATACAGATATCTTATCTAAATCATTTTGCAATTCGCTTTGATAATCTGATGACTTTACAAGTCGGTAAACGATAGCATCATCAGCAAAAAATCTAAGACTTCTGCTCAGATTGTCTTCTAAATCGTGTATGTAAATAAGGAACAACAGAGCGCATGTAACACTTCGTTGGAGAACTCCAGATGTTACTTCCGTTTTACTCGATGACTTTCCGTGAAACCTTTCCGTCGATGACCTTTCTGACAGTAAATTACGAATCCACTCACACAACTGAGATGGTACTCCATAGGCACGGAATTTAATTAGAAGTCACTTGTGAGTCAATCTAAAAATACGGAATCAGTTTGGCGCCCCATCTCGATATCGCTCATTACTTCACGAGAATAAAGAGCTAGTTGTGTTTCACAAGAACGATATTTTCTGAATTCCTGTTGGCTATTTGTCAATAAATTGTTTTCTTGTGGTGATTCTTAATGCTTGAGCGCAGTATATGTTCAAAAATCCTACTGCAAATCGACGTTAGTGATATGGGTCTGTAATTCAGTAGATTACTCATATTTCTTTTCTTGGATATTGGTGTGACTTGTTCAACTTCCCAGCCCTTGGGTACGGATCTTTCTATGAGCGAGCAGTTGTATATGTCTGCTAAATGCGGAGCTATTGTATCGGCATACTCTGAAAGGAACCTGACTGGTATACAATCTGGGCTGGAGGTTTTGCCTTTCTCAAATCTTTTAAGTTGCTTCGCTGTGCCAAGGACATCTATCTGTCTCTGCTGCGCAGAATGGCCGCATGGTTAGAAGCACCATGTCACTGATTGCGCTTCCCCTCCCGCCGGAGGTTCGAATCCTCCCTTTGGCATGGGTGTGTGTGTGTGTTGTTCTTAGCATAAGTTAGTTTAAGTAGTGCGCAAGTATAAGAACCGATGACCTCAGCAGTTTGGTCCTTTCGGAATTCACACGTATTTGAACATATTTTTATCTCCTTCTAAGTTACACGTGTTGGCAGTTGTTCTTGATTCGAATTGTTGAATATTTACTTCGTCTTCTTTTGCAAAGTAATTTTAGGAAACCGTGTTTAATAACTCTGCTTTAGTGGCAATGTCATCAGTTACATCACCATCGCTATCGCGCAGTGAACGTGTTGCTAGAGTCTTGCCACTGGTGCGCTTTACATACGACCAGAATCTCTTTGGGTTTTCTATCAGATTTCGATACAGAGTTTCGTTGTTGAAACTATTAAAAGAATTTCACATTTAAGTTCTCTCTAAGTTTGGAGCTTCAGTAAAACTTCTCCAAATCTTGGGGATTTTGTGTTCTTTTGAATTCGGCGCGCTTTTTTTGATTACTTCTGCAACAGCGTTCTGATCTGTTTTCTGTACAATTGGGGGGGGGGGGGGGGGAAATCAGTACCATCTCTTACTAATTAATTTGGTGTAATTCTTTCAATTGCCATTGACAGTATTTCTTTGAATTTAAACCGCATCAGGTCAACGTTTATATAGTCAGATTGGAAGGAATGGAGACTGTTTCTTCAGAATGTATAAAGCGAATTTATATCTGCCTTTTTAAATAGATGTACTTTGTGTTTATTTTTGGTGAAGTTGGATGTTACGATATTCAGTATAGATACAACTACCTTGAGGTCGCTAATCCCTGAATCTGTCATGATGCTTGCTATTTGGTGAGGATTATTTTTTGCTTAGAGGTCAACTACGTTTTCGCAACCATTTACACTTCGAATGCGCTCGTGAACTATTTGTTCAAAATAATTTTCTGAGAAGACGTTCAGTACAATTTTGGATTGGTTTAATGGCTACCACCAACTTTAAACAAGTATTTTCGCCAAAATATTGAGGGTGGATTGAAGTCAGCACCAACTTTAATTGTATGAGTGGGGTACCTGTTTGAAATGACACTAAGTTTTCTTTGAATTGATCAATAACTGTATCATTTGGGTCACGGTGGGTTGGTAAAAGGAAGAAATTATTAATTTAATACAGTTGTGAAATGTAACCTCTACCCATGCTGTCTCTTCCACTGCCAGCCACACAATGGAATGATCTCCCACTCAACCACAGGTAGTACCAGGTGTGGCCACAGTAGTGGACCGATCGAGGAACACATGGGTTCTGCTGGACATCCCTTGGATCTCCCCATCTGGAGCCCCACAATGCTACCCCACTAGCAGCAGACTCAAACAGCGTGACCAAAGCCTACACTGCCTGGAGCTGTAAGCAAAGGGTCACCAACTCAGCTCTTATCTGAACATAGCAATCACATTTCCTATCCATACAAAAGACGGCTTGATAAATACACAGACATGCAAGAAACATAGGAGTTGACGTTAAAGAACACTGACGAAGTGTACGGCCATTCAGTTTTTATGAGAAGCTGTATCAACTCCCAAGTACTCTGATGTGCTGCTGCTGCTGCTGCTGCTATGAGAGCTATCACTCAATTGAGGTGTCAAACTGCTACAAGTTACTCTTGAAATATAAAACGAATGCCTAATGCGACGCAGAAAGCAGTTACATGTACTACACTGTTAACAAAGTGTGGAACTGTGATAAAATAAACAAAAATACATGAAATATAGTTTAAGCTGAAGAACACTAACGAAATTTAAAATAAATCGATTCTTATGAGGAAGTGTGTCAACTCAAGTATTCTGATGCACTGCTGCTGCTATGAGACTACTGAATTGAAGAAATAAGAAGCACAGATATTTATATATATAAATTTCAAAATTATAAGGATAGTGGGGATACACTTCAGCTCAAAACCTGGATTGCTCAGTTTGATCTATCGTTCTCATCTCCCTGGTCTTTGGAATTTGAAAAATGGTTCAAATGGCTCTGAGCACTATGGGACTTAAATGCTGAGGTCATCAATCCCCTAGAACTTAGAACTACTTAAACCTAACTAACCTAAGGACATCACACACATCCCCGCCCGAGGCAGGATTTGAACCTGCGACCGGAGCGGTCGCGCGGTTCCAGACTGTAGCGTCTAGAACGGCTCGGCCACTTCGGCCGGCTTGGAATCTGAGCTAGAATTTCTGCTCATTTAGAACGGGCAACAGCGGGAAAAATGAGAAGATATCTGGCACTTTCACATCACACAAAGAATTCAGGGGTGCTTTCCTCACGAATCATCGTCACGAGAGATTCAGGAGGAATAAAACACGAAATGGTAATGTGCAAAAGATTTAACAGCATCCATGTCCAAGAGCCCTGTGAAGTAATGATCAAAAAGAACCAATTCTTAGACATCCTTTGCAGTCCAGCCAATATCGTATAATACTGCATGATACTGCCCACTAATTACTACCAAGTACAAACGTGGTCCAGGAGACATAAAATGTAGAATAAAAGCAATGGAAGAAAGTTATTAGATCAGATGAGTCTTGTTTCACACAGTATCCCAACTCTTGGGTATATTTACGTCAGGCGCGCGTTGTCCCAAGATCTACGATACAGACTGCTAGCTGCCATGAGTGAACCATGATAGGGGTTTCGTGACGATTTAGGCAGAAATGTCATGGTATTTCATAGAGGGTGGTTGGGGTGGGTTGTTTGCGGGAAGAGACCAAACAGCGAGGTCATCGGTCTCATCAGATTACGTAAGGATGGGGAAGGAAGTCGGCCGTGCCCTTTCAAAGGAACCATCCCGGCATTTGCCTGGAGCGATTTTAGGGAAATCACGGAAAACCTAAATCAGGATGGCCGGACGCGGGATTGAACCGTCGTCCTCCCGAACCCAAGTCCAGTGTGCTAACCACTGCGCCACCTCGCTCGGTGGTATTTCATAGACCCCATGGTTTTTCTGCAAGGCCGCACTACTGCCAAGGATTATGAATATGTGATCATTTTGGTTGAATAATATAATATAATATGGTGATGTGTTCCGGGTGTTTTGTCAGCACAAGGATGAACTGCCACTTCTCCCCTGGCCAGCGCAGTCATCAGAGCTCAATATTATTGAGCCTTTGTGGGTGGATGATCGTTACCCACCTCCATTGTCGTTACCCGCATTATTTTGCGGGAAAAATAACATATAATTCTCTTGAAAACCATATAGGACATGTATTTATCCATTCCGAGACGACTGGAAACTGTTTTGAGTGCCAATGGTTGTCCTACACTGTATTAGACACGGCAATGTGTTGTGCTTTTGGTATGTCCAAATTTTTTCCATCCCCTGTAGTTAACAACGGCGTCTTGGTCGTGGTTTTCTTTATACATGCACGACACAAACAGTTCCGGGTCTTCGATTAGTGTGCCCTGATCCTGTTTTATGTGTTCACCTCAGTTAATGTAACTTCCTTGTATTATTCCTAAGCATTTGATGACAATATTAGTGTTAAAAACATAGCGTAACAGCTGGCCGGTGTGGCCGAGCGGTTCTAGGCGCTACAGTCTGGAACCGCGCGACCGCTACGGTCGCAGGTTCGAATCCTGCCTCGGGCATGAATGTGTGTGATGTTCTTAGGTTAGTTATGTTTAAATTGTTCTAAGTTCTAGGGGACTGACGACCACAGAAGTTTAGTCCCATAGTGCTCAGAGCCATTTGAACCATTTGAACATACAAGAAATAGACCTTCATCGTCACATCGAATTCAGATTCTTTTACCAATCAGCAAATAAATATCTATTTTTTCTTCTTTCTTTTGTACTTTACGAATTACTAGCGAACAGACAAAAAGAAATTTTCTGCTAATGAATGGTAAGAATTCCAATGTCAGGAATAAAAATGAAACACATGATTTGAATAGAACATGCTTAAAATCCACTGAATTGAATGTCAAATCAGGTATGTAGGTTAGAGAATTTAAATAGGAAAATGGGTAGGTTTAAGTTAGATGTGGTGCGAATTTGTCAAGTACACAAGCAGAAAGGACACGATTTGTTGTCAGGTCAGTACAAATCTACCAACACAAAATCATATAGGGGTAATGCATGAATAGGCATAATAACAAATAAAAATAGGAATGCAGATAAGCTACTGTGAACTGCATAGTGAACACATTATCATAGCCAAGATAAAAACAAAGCCGTCGCCCACCACAATACTATGTTTATATGCCAATTATTTCCGCAGATGATAAAGTGATTGAAAGATAGTCGACATAAAAGTTTTCTGGGTTTGGTACCGCGTCATAATGTAAAAAAAAAAAAAAACTACTGCTGCTATAGAAAAGCCAACGTTTCGGCCACGATTGCAGCGGCCTTCTTCTGGGTCTTTTCTATAGCAGCAGTAGTTTTTTTTTTTTTTTTTACATTATGACGCGGTACCAAACCCAGAAAACTTTTATGTCGACTGACTCTGGCCGCGGAAGCCTACGCAATTATATGATTGAAAGATAGTATGATGAGATAAAAGAAATTATCTAGGTAGTTTAGGGAAACGAAAATTTAATTGTGATAGATGACTTAAGTCGATATTAGGAAAAAGAAGAGAAGGAAAAGTAGTAGGAGAAAATGGACTGGGCAAAAGGAATAAAAGAGGAAGCCAGCTGGTAGAATTTTGATCGAGGCATAGTTTCTTCGTCGTTAACAGCTAACTCTTGATTCAAGAAACATGAAACAAAGTTGTATACGTGGAGGAGACCTGCGGACACTGGAAAGTTAAAGATTGACTAAATAATGGTAAGACTCAGATTTCGAAACCAGATTTTAAATTATAATACATTTCTAGGACCAAATATAGAATCGGACCATAGTTTTTTGATTATGAACTCACAATAAGAGGTCCCCAGCGATGCTATTGAATGTTTGGAACTATGAATACGGTGATGTAGGTTAAGATCCCAGGTATTACACACAGCCACCATTCACCCTGGTGGGCCCTCGGTTACGAGTAACTGACGGGAAAAATCGGAATTTTGTATGATACTCAGCAGCGTTAAAAGAGCTGCATTATGTTGCCTAGTTGTGTAGCATAATATGGAGTCTTTATCAAAATGAATTTGATCACCATTTTATTCAGTTCATTAATATAAGTGTAATTTTTTAATTCCATTCCTTTGTTACAGCATTTTAGTCACTGTATGAACTTTTTCATGTTTCATTTTTTCTGTATACCCTCTTCCTCCAATCGGAATTTTTGTGAATATGAATTAAGTTATATTTATCTGTTGTAATATTCAGTTATTTGAAAATTCCGAGCTATCAGTTAAAAACAAAAGACAAAGTAAACTATTTGTATTTGTGCAATGGTCTGAAAATGTTTTTTGTTAGCAGCTGTACAATTTTTTTGCGCGGTATTCGTCATAAAAATATTTAAAACATAGCCTAAATATCTGTTGCACTATGGACAAAATACTGCAGATGAAAATTTAAATAAAAACGGGTGAATAATTAAAACGAAATCCAAGCAAAAAGAGAAATAGATGTAATGAACGCAATAATGTGGACGAAAAATCAGGATGATAAAACAGAAATTAATACATAAAATTAATTAAAAACACATTAACAAAGATTTCAAATGGAGAAAGAATGATAGGAAGAAAAATGAGAGAAAATGAAGAAGTTGATATTATGATTAAAATGATGTGACAAAGGAATTACATTAAGAAATACATTTGAACCAATTAACTGAATAAAAATGATCAAAGTCATTTCGGTAAAGAAAATTTAAAAAAAAATCTTACTGCACTTGACAAGATTCGAACCCACAACCTCCTGCATGTGAAACTCTTATGCTACCCATTACAGTTCGCTGCCAGACTATAAAGTAAATTTTTGACGCTATTATTAAACAAAATTCCGAATTTTTTTTTCGTCAATTACTCGCAGACGAGGGCCCACTAGGGTGAATGACTGCAGTGTGTGATATCTACATCACCGTATAGATAGTTCCAAACAGTCGATCGCACAGCTGGGGACCTCTCCTTGGCAGATTAAAACTGAAGAAATCACAAAAACGTCGAAAATTAAGGAGATAAGAACAGGATAAACTGAAAGAACCAGAGTTAGTTAAGAATTCCAAAAGGAGCTTTTGGCAACAATGAACTATAAAAGGAGAGAAAGGAATAAAATAGGAGACGAATGGATTGCTTTAATAGATAAAATAGTTAAGGGAATAGAGGATCACACAGGTAAAAAGACAAGGTCTAGTAGAAATCCGTGATTAACACAGGACATCTTGATTTTAAGTGACGAGGGAAGAAAACACAAAAATGCAGCAAATGGAGCAGGCAGAAATGAATACAGTTGGTTTAAAAATGAGATTTACATAAAATGCAAAATGTCTGAGTATGAACGGCTAGACGACAAATGCAAGGCTGTAGAAAAATGCATGGTGAGGGAAACGATAGATGCTGCCTATACGAAAACTAACAAGGCTTTTGGAGAGAAGAGAATCAGTTCTATGAATAACTGCAGCTCAGATGGCAGGCTAGTACTAAGCAAAGAAGGGAAAGGTGAAAGCAATGCATAGAGCGTCTGTATAAGGGAAACAAACTTGAGTAAAATATAGTAGGAAGAGAAGAGCAATTAGGAGACGATTGAGATACGATACAGCGAGAAAAATATGACAGAGCACTGATAGACTTAAGTAGAAACGAGGCACGCACTGAAAGACGTGAGAAGAATCGAGGCCTCTGGAGTAGACGACATTCCTTCAGAATTATTGAGATCTTTGGGAGAGCCTGCTATGGCAGAAATATTCCATCTGGAGTGTAAGATACGGGGGACAGGGGAAATACCCTCGTACTTCATGAAGAATGTAACAATCACAATTCTAAAGAACGTTGGGTACTGACAAGTGTAAATTTACTGAAGTATTAGTTTAATAAGTCTGGTCACAAAATATTCACACGAATTATTTACAGGTGAATGGAAAAGCTGGTTGAACCCGACCTCGGGGAAGATCAGTATGTTCCTGAGAAATTTAGGAACACGTGAGGCAATACTGACCCTAACTCTTACGCTAAAAGGTAGGATGCTGAAAGATAAACCTATATTCATACCATTAATAGATTTAGAGAAAGCATTTGACAATATTGACTGGACTACACTCTTTCAAATTCTGAAGGAAACAGGAATAAAATACTGGGAGTGAAAGTCATTTATGGCTTATGCAGAACCAAGATTGCAGTTCTAAGATTTAAAAGCCATAAAAGGGAAGCAGTAATTGATAAGGGAGTGGGATGGGATTGTAGCTCATCCCTGACCTTATGCAGACTGGCCACTGAGCAAGCAGTAAAGATAAGCAAGGAGAAAATTCTAAAAGAAATTTAAGTTCAGAGAGAAGAAATAAGAACTATAAGGTTAGCCGACAACATTGTAGTTCTCTCAGAAACGGAAAAGGACTTTGAAGAGCAGTTGTGCGGAATGGATAGTATCTTAAAAAGAGATTATAAGATTAACATCAACAAAAGTAAAAGAAAGGGTATGGAATGCCGTCGAATTAAACAGCCGATGCTGAGGGAATTAGATTAGGAAATGAGACACCAAAAGTAGCACACGAATTTTGCTATTTATCGAGCAAAATATCTGACGATGGCCGAAATAGGTAGTACATCATGTGGATGTACGTATGAAATGAAGACTAGCAATAGCGGCAAAAACATTTGTGAAAAAGAGAAATTTGTTAACATTCAATAGAAATTTAAGTGTCAGGAAGTTTTTTCTAAAGGTATTTGTCTGGAGTGTATTCTTGTACGAAAGTGAAACGTTGACGATAATAAACTTGGGCAAGCACATTAGACTCTTTTGAAATGTGTTGCTATGGAAGAATGCTGAAAATTAGATGGATAGATCGAGTAACTAATGAGGAGGCACTGAATCGAATTGCACAAAAAAGAAATTTATGGCGCAAACTTGCTACGAGAAGAAATCGGTTGATACTATACATCCTGAGGTATCAGTTAATAATTAGCATGGTAATGACGTAAAGCGTGGGAGGTGGGGGTGGTAAAAATTGTAGAGGGAGACCTAGGAATAAACACAGTAGGCAGGTCCAAGTGAATGCAGGTTACAATAGTTATTCAGAGACGAAAGGTCTCGTGCAGGAGAGACTAGCGTGGAGAGTTGCATTTAACCTGCCTTCGAATAATATCAGACATAGGTGACAGAAAAATAAAAAAAACTTGAAACATACTTTGCTTACTTTCAGTCCATAAAATCATGTAGTGTCACACTGTGGGATAACTCTCAAAATCAAACAAATTGTCCAAAAGCGTGAAATACAAATTATTTGCGGTGTGAGTTAACCAACATCCTGTAGAAGGCTATTCAAGTGACTGATTATACTACCTACTGCTTCTCGATACAGTTGTTAGTTAATGGAATTTGTTGTAAATAATATATCCCTTTTTCCAATAAACAGCTCAGTTCACAAAATCAGTACTAGGAACATGAACAGTCTACATAAAGACCATAACGAACTTACTTTAATCCAAAAGAAAGGGCCACTTTCCATTTTATAACTTGCCAGCAATCATAAAAATTTATCTACAAATAAAGTTCAGTTTAAGAGGAGCCTGAAAGACTTACTTCACCCCAACTCGTTTAATTCCATTGGCCAATTTCGAAACAGAATCAGTTGATGCGCTGCATGTAGTGTTACTCTTATTATTAGTAGTGCATTTTTTTAAATTAATACCACGTAATGTAAAAAATAAATAAAAAATGTTACAGGTTCCACATCCACGAAGGTAATTTCCAAGAATGTTTGCCTATCGAAGCCGCGGGCTCCAAACGAAAGGTATCGAACGTGGGATTACAAATCGAACACTCTACTGTGGTGGCGGGCGTTATGAGCAAAAAAATGGCTCTGAGCACTATGGGACTTAACTGCAGTTGTCATCAGTCCCCTAGAGCATAGAACTACTTAAACCTAACTAACCTAAGGACATCACAAATATCCATGCCCGAGGCAGGATTCGAACCTGCAACCGTAGCGTTCGCGTGGTTCCAGACTGTAGCGCCTAGAACCGCTCGGCCACCCCGGCCGGCCGTTATGAGCATATTTATAGTGGTCACTGCAGCAACGACAAAAGAAGAGCGTTACTAAAATTCCTGTAATTACGAAGGAAACTACTTAGCTCACTCGTAGTCGACGTTTTCGTCATGAGAAAGTTTATTTGATGTGTATGCTACGGTAAGTATTCCCTTTTTGCCGTAACCTGGGTAAACTCTGTCAATATCACGCAAAAATATGGGTAGAGTGTCACATGCCCTAACTTTTTCTTGCAACCGCAAGTTATAGAAATAGAGATACCGAAACAAGTAGAGTTCGCCTCTCTCCTGGACGCCCTTCTCTCTTAATGTGATATTTCACAGATTTCCACAGCCACTCGATCTACTGCGTGTGCAGACTGGGGTCATCCGAAGACACGAACTCTACAGAGTATTTGACGCACTACTCGTTGAATCCTTCTCCTTTCAGTGTCTTGTAGGACTGAAATCCGTCTGTTATCACTTTATTACCGGGCAGTACTAAGTGCTTTATCAAACTGACTAAAGTTATATTGTCTCTGGGCAAAAGTCTCACAACAAAACACTTCCGAGACTCTCGTTCTATACCTTCGAATACCCAAATACTCGTATGTTTGATTGCTTCTTTGAAGGTCGTCCTCTCTGGTTTTTCCTTCTTGCTACGTGCTATTCGTTCACTTCAACAACTTTATTTGGTCCACCGATCGGTACACTGTCGTTCGTCACTATTACGCAAAACACTTCTCTTCAAAACCTGAAATAGTCGCACACGGTATTAGTAGATGAGTCAGTTTCCGATGCTGTTGCTTGCAGGGTGTAGTCCCTAATCTAGCAAGACAGAAGAATTACGCTGGTCTGGATGGATAATTTGCAGTAGTCAAACCACGTATTATTCCTGATAGTCGTTCGTTTTCCACACTTTCCGCAATGAAACTGTAACGGTATTTCAGTATCCGAACTCTTCTTACGAATTTCATAGACTTCGCCCCACTGCAGTGTACACACTCTCCTTCCGTCGTCCGGTGTTAGTCCATATTTGGGGCCAAAAGTCAAACAATTTTTTACATTGCAGAAGCATGGAATTAGATTCTTCCACGTGAGGCAATCGGCCGAAGAAACGACAACAATACTAGACATCCCACTCATTACCGACATAAATCGTCTGGCTTTCCCTAGCAACTCACAAATAATTTATCATGACGCGCGCCACCACAATCGCGTGATTGATTTAAAATCGCAAGTTTGATAGCTATCGTTTGCAGGCCTTGGATTCGATAGGCAAACACTCTTTGAAATTACATCCACGAGAAACATCTCAGTATAGACCCACGCAATGAAGAATTCATATAATCTGATCTAATCTAAAATCACACGAATAGGACAAAATTAGGGACGAAGCCCATCCTGGTCTTGCACTGTGATGACTAAAGTAGAAAAGTCACTGCGACATAGCGCGAACCTTTGCCGTTCACCAGAGCCTTGCCTGAAGGAACACTATTTATGCAATTCGCACGACGCATCTCTTCGGCGGGAAGTATGGATACTAGGCATGTTGGCTGGATGTATAGTGCCAAACAGTCTATATTTCCAGAGAGAACTACGTAATACTTAGGCCACAATCACATTTAAGTCGCGAGTTATACGGATTTCTCAGCCGAAGAGTATATGAAGGGTTATTTGGTACTATAGTGCTGCACAGCTTAAACGAAAATTGGATGTAGTGTTCAGAGAATATCACCTTTAGATGCCAGCAGTTCTGTCGTCCCAGATAAGAGCTACGCAAGTCTGTCGATAATGTCCGTCATTGGTTGGCTTCCTGCCGTCGTTAAGCAACGAAGCATCGCTAGTACGCTGTCGGTACCAAAAACTCGTCTCCCTGCTCATAAGGATTCGAATCAGAATAGAGCTGATCATTGACTACGACGTGTAGTGATCTGTGGTAAGTCGAACACTAGTTTGGTAAACCAAACCGTCCTAACAGCGAATCTGTCCGTGTTGACATAAGGAGCATCTGGCTCAGCTCCTTCGTAGGTGGCTGGCTTACTCGCGTGCAAGAAATAGAATTGGAAGAAGTACTGGCCGCTGAACTGTTTGTGTCCACATTTAAGGCACTAAGCAGAGATGTCGGTTACACAAACAGGAGACGCTGTAGCCGAAGATTTTACGACCAGCAGCTTCTAGATATCAGTTGTAAACCATTCGCTTCTCATATCACTTGCCGTGTGGGACACCGGAGAGACAAGAATTCGGAAGAATGGAGTAGAAATTTAAATCATTCCTAGATCGGTTTCATGATCATTAACGCTTAGCTTATGCGGAAGCTACCAAATAACAACCTAATATAGAATCCACCTTAAACTGTAGGCACACTGCCTGATGTGGGTCACAGGGAACGGAAAGCTAGAACATTCTACACGTCCACACTAGTAACAAAAACTGCACTGTTACAATAAATCTCTCGAAAATGCTTTCACCATATATTGCATTAAATAAATTATGTTCTCTTGAAGCAGTTTATAAAAATACGAAGTATAGGGATAAAAATGACACTCCTCCAAGAGAAAAAGTATATCTGTTGTAACTAAGTGACGCCGAATCAATATCTACTGGGACTACCGTTTACTGTCGTCTTCCCTAACATATTTTGTCGTTGTGGTCTTCGGTCCGGAGACTGGTTTGATGCAGCTCTCCATGCTAGCCTATAATGTGTAAGCCTCTTCATCTGTGCCTCTGAACCTGCTTACAGTATTCAAGCCTTTGTTTCCTTCTACAATTTTTGCCCCACACCCTTCTTTCCATTATAAAATTAATGATTCCTTTAGGTTGTGTACTATCGCCTGATCACTTCCTTTAATCGAGTTGTATCATAAATTTCTTTCATCCAACTCGAATGATTACCTTTCTATCTAATCTTCAGCATTCTCCTATAGCACCACATTTCAAAAGTCTCTATTCTCTTGTTGTCTGAACCGCTCATCGTCAACGTTTCACTTCAATACAAGGCTACACTACGCAAAAATACCTCTAGAAAAGAATTACTAAGACTTTATATTAGATGTCAATAAATTCGTCTCTTTCATAAATGCTTCTCGTGCTATAGCCAGTCTGTCATTTTTAAACTGAGGGTGAGACCATTCACAGAAAATCAGTCAGTTATACTTTTAAAAACATTGTTTACCATTGCTTCTGATGCTGAATAGATCATTGAATTCATTACAATACTAGTGTCATCCGCAAAAATAAATCAGTTTGTTTGTTGTAGATTAGATGTAAAATTGTTTACACATATAATACACAATAGTGTACCTGATATTGAGCCTTGGGGAACCCACACATGACTTCTCTGCAGTCAGAATATCCCCTGAACTACATTGGTTGAATTACTAAGTACAACATCCTGCATTCTTTTGGTTGGCTCAAATGCCTTAGACAGATCGCACTACTTCAGGCATCAGTTGTTGTTCTCCTTTTGTTTATATTTATCTTATAATCTCTTTTTAAGGAACTATGCTTCTGTTCAGTTGATCTTCCAAGACCTAAGCAATCTCTGACAGAATTATAATGTGGTCAGCTAACCTCTAAATTTTTATTTCCTCTCCCTAAACTTTAATTTCCTTTCCAAATTCTCTTTGGTCCCCTTTGTTGCTTGCTATGTGTACAGACTAATTTGAGTCGTGATTAGGCAGTAGACTACACTCCTGTCTCACTGCCCTCTCCAAAATTGCTCCCCTTTAGTGTCCTTGGACTGTTGTAACTGCAGTCTGATTTTGCACTAGTAAATAACCTTTCGCTCCCTGTATTTTTTCCCTGCTACCGTTATAATCTTAAATAGTATAGTGCAGCCAAAATTTTCAAAAGCTTCCTCTCAATCAACAAATGCTGAAAACGTACGTTTGTTTTTCACCAATCTATCATTTAACATAAGGCGTCTAACATAAAGCGCAAGGTGAGTTTTGCATCACTTGTTCCTACATTAACCTATACTGATCATCCCCGAGGTCGGCTTCCACCTGTCTTCCCATTCTTCTGCAAATAATTCATTTCAATATTTTGCAACTATTCTCGATTAAAAGGATGGTTCAGCAGAATTCACACCTTTCGGCAACTGCCTACTTGGAAATTGTAGCCATTACATTCCTCTTGAATCTGAGAATATTTTGCCTGTGTCATATGCCTCGCCTATCAGGTGGCTGGTTCACCCAAGGATCTCAATAATTTTGGGGGAATGTCGTCTACTCCAGCAGCTTAGTTTCTGCTTAGGTCTTTCAATGTTCTGTCAAATTCTTCTCGCAGTATAATTTACATTATCATCTATATCTACATCTACATAGCCACCCCGTAAGCCAACGTACGGTGCATGGCGGAGGGTACCTTGTTCCGTTACTAGTCATTTCCCCTCCTGTTCCACTCACAAACAGAGCGAGGGGAAAACGACTGTCCAAAACCCTCCGTACGAACCCTGATTTCTCGTATCTTATTTTCATAGCCCTTATGCGAAATGTACGTTGGCTGCAGTAGAATCGTTCTGCTATCGGTCTCAAATTTGCCCAATGAAATCTCACATGAGTGCAGCGTCGGTTGCTACAACTGGGATATGTGGATATACCAGACACTGTCTACACGTGAGTAAGAGAGGGAAAGATAGGTTGGCAGGGCGTCTTGCAGAAAATGTGCAGGGGGCCACCATCACACAAAGTAAGGTCTCTGTGGTTACTGACATCAGAGAGGTATCTTTTTAGGTTATAAACAGCATTCAGGCAAGCTGTTACGAAGGAAGTCAAAATAACAGCAGATCCCAAAACATGCTTTCGAATGTACTGAAAAGTAAAGCTAACTTGTTTCATCAGAAAACTAGAGGACTGTGTAAACGGTAGACGAGCTTCTTGTCTGTTTGGAAAAATACAGAACTCTGAAAAAAATAGACATCCTGTGCCCACCTGAGCAGCAAATAACCACAGGGTTAGATAAGTTACACGTGAGAGATTACACTCTAGCAGCTTGTTCATACAGAGCTAATATGAGAAAAGGAAACGTTGTTACATATATTAAAACAGAACATAAGTTCGAAAACATTGAAACAAGTAGATTTTGTAACGATCAGCCCATAGAAGTGTATGCTTGTGAACCAATATTGAAAAATAGTTCACTTTTAATTGTATCTGTAAACAGATAGCCACTGGGGAATTTTGAATTGTTTATGAGGAATCTGGATTCCTTACTACGCTAGCTGTCAGGCAGCAGCGAGCTAGTAATAGTTTGTGGTGACTTAAATGTAGATTATCTGAAGGATTCTGACACAAAAAATTATCTAGAAACCTTATTTGAATCCTGCAATTTGAACTCAGCAAATAACTTTCTAACATGGGTGGATAAAGACAGTAGGGCCCTGATTGAAAGTGTTTTCTTTGGCGAAGCTCAAAGCAAGAAAGTAACTGTTTAGCCTGTAACAAACGCTCTCTCTGTTCATGAAACACAGTTACTGAGGATAAATAAGACTATGTCTTAAAGCAGACATCACTTAGAACAACAAACGTTCTTATGAGTAGTTTACAAGAGATCTGGCATGAAATTTATAATGAACCAAATGCTAACATAAAATTTTATATATTTTTATGATAAATTCATATCATTGTTTGAAAATAGCTTCCCACATAAGCTAATCAGAAAGGACATTAGAAAGTCATGTAAAAAGCCATTGATCGCTAGAGGGATTACAGTGTCTTGTGAAAGGAAAAGGGAGATGTATCTGTTGGTAAGAACAAGTGGAGATCCTGCAGCAGATACACACTACAAAACTACCTAAAATTACTGACTAAATTTATTTAAAAATCAACGCACTGTAGTTCAAAAGGAGGAATGATGTACATAACTGCAACACCAAAGGAAAAAAACATTAATTACTCCACAATAAGGTTGTCTTTAGCAATAAAAGAGTACACAATGCCACAAGTAAAATTTTTGATAATTTACTCAGTGATATAAAATGTCTGACAGACAGCATGGTAAAATTTTAAAATAAATTGTAAATATTTCTTCTTGACAATTCCCTCTATTCCTTAGAAGAATTTCTATTATTGTAATGTGTGAAAGGTGGTGGGTAGGAATTTGTCTGTATGTTAAAAAAAAGTTATCCTGTAAATGAGCAGCATGTAGGAATATTTACAAATACTAATATACGATGTGAATGTAAGATGACTCATTTCACGTCTGTGCGATTTATCGTACAAATGATCCAGGAAAAATGGAACTAACTGGTCTATACTTCCTTTTTCCTGCTGTATTTGCTGCATTCTTATCTTCTTCCCCTCTGTCAATTTAATTTAACTTATATGACAAGTATGAAAACGGCTTTTGCAAATACCATTAAATAAGGTAATTGATTACTTGAAATATGCCATAGACAACCATGTTGAAGCTATATTGGCACTACCAGACTTCAGGAAAGCGTTTCATGCCGTCAACTTTGACGTACTGCTCAGAAAACTGCAACAACTAAATTTCTCATATAGTAAGCTTAAATAGTTTGCAAGCAAATGTAATAACTGACACCAACGTGTAATGTGGAAGCATGTTCTCTCAGAAGCGCCACATGGATCAGTCCTGCGTCCACTTTTGTTCTGCTTATGCATCAGTGATATCTTGTCAGTTCCGTTCTCCAGTAGATCTCATTTTTATGCCGACGTTCTCCAGCTTTACCGAAGTGCCAGGCTCGAAGACATCAATACTGCTGCCTTCCGCGTGTATAATGATCTGTCTTCAGTGGTAAGATTGGTGCAAAATCTGAGACATGAAGAAAATGTGAAAATGTCCCAAGTAAATTTAATATCCCACAAGAAACTAGTAAGTTCTGAATTCCAAGAACAGATACCTCCTCTTCGTCTCTACTGTATTCCAATAACTTATAAAGAAACAATGTAGAATTTGGGTGTAACGAACATCTCAGCTGGGTAGTAAATACTGTCGACAAACGCAGGAAGATATCCGATCACCTCTAAGTTTTGGAGCATATTTCCACAGCATGTGAAACGTTAACTTATTCAGCCACTCGTTCTACGGACCCTCCACTACCGCGATGTAACCCAGCGCAGCACGAGCAGTGAGAACGCTAGTCGTCTAGAACTAACCGTGAATGCTTGTGTGCGTCGCATCTACAATATCCAAGTATAATAACATATATTTTAGTCTCCTTTATTCCTAACTTTTATCCCATCGGAAATGGTCCACTATTTCTTTCCCCGATATTGCACATTGATTTTACTGTAACCTTGTGGCTGGACATCCTTCCTGCCAGCACTGTTGTCAGTTTACGTAAGTAAAGGGTATCAGGTGCGCTATCTGTCACTGAGTCACGTAAACTTCGCTTTATGTCGTACTTTAACTATTTAGAACGGAAAACGGCTTAAAACGCAAACTCCGGCTGGCCAATGTGCCAAACCAATTGTGGTTATTCCGTCGCGCGAATTCATTCCTGGCCAGGTACATTATCCAGCACAGGGTATCGGACGAAGAACCTTGGTGCAATTCTGGACCAGCATCTCAATTGGGCAGAGACTACCGTCGCCACATACAGTAACACTTCCACTTACCTCTATGCCCTCAAAAAGTTCCGGAATGCATTTACTTGTGTGATCACTCGTTCTGCCGAATTCCACTATTGCGATGAACTCCAACATGCCACGAATAATGAGAACAGTAGATGATTAGAACCAACAATCAGTGTATGTGTTGCGTTATTCTGCAACTTCCGTCTATTTAACCATGTTATTGCTTCATGCCCAGTGAGACTGGAGGCAGCCAAACAAGTTTCGGAACCATCAACTTCATCGTCTTCTCAGTGGACATGCACCTCAATATCTTGCATCACAGGTGTCATCTGTCATCTCATCATAATCGAAACACAAGGTGTCAATCCTCTAGTATTCTAGCTGCACCATTCATAAAACAGAAATTTTCATAAACTCCTTCTTTTTTGTTGCCGTCCGCCTCTGGAACATGCTGACCTACACTCCACCCACAATTCCATACCCTGTTGCTTTTAAGAGGAAGTTCAAGCGTTTCCCTCTGTCATCCTCATACTGTTCTCCAAAAATTAATGTACATGGCTCATACTCCCTCCGTCAAGCCATTTACGCTTCTTGCTCCTTTCATTTCTCTTTCAGCCACGTCACACTCTTTGTTCTTATTTTCATTAATAGTGTTTTGTCATGTTCCTCTTTCTGTCCTTCTTCCACCCTTTTCTCACGTCCATTGCTGCTAGCATCGGTGGTTTAAAGCTTCCTTCTCGTTAACTGTCTCTGCTGCGTTCTAATGAACGAATGTAACCTTTATTTATTTTCTCTTTCTCCACTACAGTAATCACTAAATGTTTTATAATATTGTATGTTACATATAACTTATAAGATGGTTATCGTAATGAATGTAATGTAAAATTTGTATAATGCCTGGTTAGACGTAAGAGAGGGCCTGATGGATCAAAATCTTGTCACCTAATTAAATAAATAAAGTGCGTAAGAATTTCGTAAAAATCGTTTAGAACAAAAAAGTACTATTATTCTAACAACTAATGGTTTATTTAACTTCTGAGCCGGATTACAGCAAAGTTCCAAACGCACATGAGCTTATATGCATTTTTTATTATTAGGTCATAAACTGCTGCATAAGTGGCACAGGTATTTTAAAATGTAAACATTTACGCCCAGAAACCGAATACTTAAAATATTTTGCGGCGTTATTACTGCGTAGTCAAATGAATTTCTTGGAGACTCAGCGTGTCGTCCCCAACGTCGAAGGACAAGATGAAAGGGGTTGTTACTTGTACGAAGTTGCGATTCGGACCCTGGCTCACTACTGACTGTAACGAGATTTCATTTTCACGTGTTCCTGCAGAATGGAAACGAAGGTTTCTTGTTAAGTTCCGTTGATGACGGTGTCATTAGAGGCACAGCACTGTTTGAAAAATCTCTCGTGGTAATCGTCTCCAATAATTTCGGAAATAAAGCAACAAGATGATTATTTCAACTGAGTACGGATAGAGTGTCTTCACGAGTCCGCCGCCTTACTTTGTGAAAGTGAACAATAAAGACGAACGAAGGCAGTTGATATCGTTGATGATGATGATACGAAAATTATTAAATTGGATGTGGTTGTTTAAATAGAGCAAATTTAGTCTATCATTATAAAGAAGCACAAAAGAAATATTCATATTTACTGACAACGTTTGCAGCCACATAAAATGTTTAAGTGTTGATACCGTAAAAATGTTTATATTCCAGTAATTTTGTTTCATAGCTGGAAGTAAGACCAGAGACTGAAAGAAGGAGAGCCGTTTAAGGTGCGAGATAAGACGTACAGGAATAATTATAACCGAACTACTTAAGTAGCTGCTTCCTTGACGGGTAATTTCCACTCGAGAGAAAACGTGTGAAATATGACCTTACATTTATGAGTCGGATATCGTTTTGCAACCTGTACTGTAACGACGTCCTGTTACACGCTTTGGGAAGACCAGTCTAAATGCATGAACCTTATCCGGAGACAGGAAGTGGAGAACAAGTTTTTGTTACTGCACTCTCAGGCACGAATCTCGCACTCCTCTTAATTTCTAATATTAAGCGCCTGAAGAAGTTCAGAAATTCATGGAGGGGCAAAACCGAGAATAACGTAACCTCCTGAGACTCTCTGACAGGAAACGATTCGGTTTTACGACCTGAATCTATTTCACTCGACACGGCATATAACTTGGGCGGTTACCCCGACAGTTCCTATATGAAACAAACTCACTTCTTGCTTGGGTGTAGTTCGTGGTGCAGTTCGCCTCTTCTCTTTCTGGAACAATAATTAACGAAGCTCGGCACTACGTACAGGATGCAAACGAAGATCTCTTGATATAATTTTATTCGTTTTATGGTATCACAGACTATGGGGCGGAAAGTAATAATCAAATGGTCTGTCTTTTTCGTTATGTCATTGCAGAAAGACTTAAATTGTCTATTCTTGCTTTCCATCTATATTCGCCGTTTACATGAGCCCGAAAACTATTTTTGCTGTCAACCAGAAAGCGATGGAGAACGTACTGACGACAATTTCCAGTTTCCAAGTCCACATTACTCTTTGTGCTCATTGAAATTAAATGTTCCTAGTTGCTATTTACTCAGCGGGATCATGAATTATGACTATAAATAAAAGTTTTGAGTTTAAGTACTCGATATATTCTGTGTAAGTTCACATACACAAAACATAACTCTTAGTATTGTAACTACCATCCCTATCGGAAACAGCACTATTAATAGTTGAGAGGCGACCTCTATAGGAAGTTGCAAGTAAAATTATCTATCGCTCCGACTTCTAATCATCAAAAGTAAATTTCTCGCCTTAAAAGTGGAAAATAATCTCGTCACTTTCCAACCTGTTTTGTCAACATTATGAGCGGCATGGAACAACTACTTTCTGGAAATCTAAGCGATCCAAGACGGTGTACTGTCCTCGCGAGTTCACTTCCTACTTTTGCATTCAAGTCTGCCCAGCTCTGACGTCATCAGAGCCAACTGACGTGGACAGTTCTACATCTTGGTGCGAAGTGTGTCTAACACTGCCTCCCTGGTTGTATTTATATAGTGACGTAACGGACTACCAAATGGAACATCTGCTACTACCCACTCTAGGTACAGACAGAATTATCTAAATGGTTCTTTCTCGGACACCTATTTATTAATAGCTCTGTTATTTAACAATTTACAATCTCCTTACTTTTATATAAATAGAGTTAAATTTGCTTTAGTTACTAAAAGAGTTTTAACATTACTGTATTTAAATTTTGCTGGCTACAATTATTAGAAGGGAACCAACAGTAGAACATGACCTCTGAACTGCCATTTTAAGACTTCTTATTTACAGTAGTCTTGAAACTTGGGACAGTGGTATTATTGCATGAATGTAGTCGAGTGTTCTAATTAAGACTTTCTAATAAAAATACGAATGATACTTAACCTACCACCAAAATGAACATTTTCGCTCCAAATTTGATATCTTAGTGAATAACTTGAAAACTAATAGAGGTAGCTTATTAGTGTCACACATTTCATGTTTTTGCATGAAACTGAGTCTGGATATGAATTTTGAGCTTCCTGTGTCTAATATTTAGCGGCTTCAGTTTTTCGTAAAAGTGCCCATTTTAACCAAAATGTTACTCTGACCAAGTTGAGGCTTGTAACTTTTAATTGTGACATACATTTACAAATTCTGACAAATTTTTAGCTTTCCAGTTTCGTTATTCAGCGCCACTTATTTTTTTCTTAAGATATTTTACCTAACGTATTCATTTGACCATTCAGAGTTTACAATGTTAACATTAATATACTTAAGCACACATTAACGAACTTTGGAAAAGTTATTATAATATTTAATTTCACTCTTAAATTATGATATAATCATTTGTATATTAAGCACAGGCGTGTTATGACGAGGTGGCGCTGGCAGTAGGAACTGGGTTAAGCCCTGACACACTCGCTCGACTGTAACCTCTTACAATGATTGAGCGCTTGTTTTGCCTCAATAATGTTATGACTTTAGATGCTGGCAGTAACTGACTAGCTGCACGTCCGCTGTCAAAGAATCACTCACTCTTCTTTTTAAATGCAACCGGCTTTTTAGCTTCATACTCATTCTCAAAACCAGTGACTTCGATACAACTACACTACATGTCCCCGGACTACTGATTGCCAGAGTTCGATTACTGGCAAATAATAACACAATTAATAATAATTGAAAGCAGCAGTACCAACATGTAAGGCAGTACGCTCAGTATCCATTTCCAGGCACGAGTTGATGTGAACGTTTTAGTTATTTTTCCTATAAGGAAAAAATATCCTTAAGTTTGTCCCTCTAGTTCCTAGTAGGACTTTATATTGAGAACATGGTGTTCCTATGAAGGTAAGTAATTTCCTAACTTAACTTTTACAGTGTTGTCACTGCTTTATACAGGTAAAGCTTCTTGCACATACAGGGTGCCCCAGGAGGAATGATCAATATTCAGGGATATGACAAGATCTGTCATACGAAGCAAGAAAGTCACGTAACTATGGGATCTAAACTGATGATCTTAAGAGCTCTGAGCTCTTGTTCAGTTTCTTTACTGTGAAACAAATCTCTTCTATTGTAAGCTCTTTGCTTTCCATATTTTTAGAGGCGGTGATATGGACCAAACCAAGAAAAAAGGTCAGGTAAAAAAAAGGGTTCCAAAAGGCTATCTTAAGAGCTATGAGCACTTGTTCATCTTCGCTACTGTGAAACCCATCGCTTCTACTGAACAAGTGCTCGTAGGGCCAATGTTTACTAGACGTTTTTGCTTCCAATGATCGGATTGTTCCTATCGTATCCCTAAATACTGACTATAATTCCTGCGACACGTGTATATGTTGAATCAAGTAATGCAGACGCCACGATTATTTCGTAAATAGTCTTACGTTGCGAAATAAAGTTTCCGCCGTCTGGTAGTAATCAAAACCGCAGGTAATTTGCTGTGTTGATAATTTTATTAATTTCATCTACCGAAGAACTGAAGCAATCATGGTTTCGTTCAGTTGAACGGTATACTTTTATAACGGTATTCGGAACATCGTGAAAATTGTTCAGTGACGAAATGTCTGTGAAGGCTTTCAGTGAAAGTTTCGCAAAAAGTCTAGGTAATTTTCAGGATACAAGAACCAAGGCAGGCGTAAAACACAGTTTCTCCTTTGTAGCAAAATACTTTCCACATCGGGGCGAGCCCGTTCTACAACGTTTACGCTCTTAGCAGAGGAGGAACAGTGTCTTGCTGCCCGCATTTGTAGTTGTATAAAGAAAACTACGTAAATGTTTTTACGAAAACATCACTGTAAACATTAAGACACGTTATATCGCTGAAATCATGTTTCAAAAACATTCCGAATTCCGGGCAAGAAAGAATATCGTTCCCCTTTAAAAAAAAATAGTTTCAGTATATCCGGAAATTAAGAATACACAAGTGTTACCAACACAGCAAATTACTTAATTTACTTAGTCCTTTGCGTAGAACTTTCTTTTGGCACCTACGACCATTTACAAAATATCCGATACTTTAAAGTTACTTCTGAGTAGCAAGTTAGTTGAAGATCAAAGTAACTATCAACCATAGAAAATTTGCTTTTCATAACGAGGAACATCTGCTGTGACGTGATGAGTAGGTCCCAGGTAAATGGATGGTTCTTTAGTCACGATTTTGTCCAAACCGGAATAGCGGGGTTGTGTAAACAATGAACAAGACCCGGCCTTACGGCACGACGGTCGGATGAAGATGGCTTTAAAGAACGCGAGTAGTCGGTGATGTTTAACGACGTACAGGCTGCTTTAAGCGAATCTAACACTGAGGATTGCGATTACGGCACATATGTATCCCCAGACTGTCCTAGCATCAACGAAGATCGAGAGCAGGTTATTAGAGAGTTGATGTACAGTAATCGGTCTCACGTGGCTGTTGGAATACTCCAAGTGCTTGTCAAACTGAGCGACGTGGCATTCCAGGGCAGCACTACAGAGGCGCTTAGAAAATATTCCAATGTTAGACACCTTCTGTACTTTGGCGAACCTTGGGTGCCCGATCGCCATCATTGCGATCCAACAATGGCGTAGAGCAGCGGTTCCCAACCGTATCAGCTGTGCGTACCGCCCAGTTTGTAAAAAAAGCTTAGTGGCCTAGTAAAAAATATCAACATGCGCATACACACACACACACACACACACACACACACACACACACATATATATATATATATATATATATATATATATATATATATATATATATATATATATATATATGATCGGATACAGCTGCTACAGTGGTTTCAAGATTCAAGTGAGTTTGAACGTGCGTCGGCGCGCAGTTCTGAGGTACCGATAAAGCGAGGATTTCCCCGTACGACCATTTCACGAGTGTGCCGTGTATATGCGCTGAAGAGGCAAAGAAAGTGGTACACCTGCCTAATATCGTGCAGGGCCCACGCGAGCACGCAGAAGTGCCGCAACACGACCTGGCATGGACTCGACTAATGTCTTAAATACTGCTGGAGGCAATTGACACCATGAATTCTGCAGAAATATCCAAAATTCGTGAGTACGAAGGGGTGGAGATCATTTCTGAACAACACTTGCAAGGCATCCCAAATATGCTCAATAATGTTATGTCTGGGGAGTTTGGTGGGCAGCGGAAGTGTTTCAACTCAAAAGAGTGTTCTCGGAGGCACTCTGTAGCAATTCTGGACGTGTGGGGTGTCGGACTGTACTGCTGGAATTGCCCTAGTACGTCGGAATGCACAATGGACATGAATGAATGCCGGTGGCCAGACATAACGCTTACGTGCGAGTCACCTGTCGGGCAAGTATCTAGACGTATGAAGGGTTCTATATCACTCCAACCGCACACGCAACCCCACCATTAAAGAGCCTCCACCTGCTTGCTGACATGCAGAGTCCACGGATTCATGAGGTTGTCTCCATACCCGTACACGTCCATCCGCTCGATAGAATTTGAAACGAGACTAGTCCGGACAGACGACATGTTTCCAGTCATCAACAGTTCAATGTCGGTGTTGACGGGCCCAGGACAGGCGTAAAGCTTTATACCGTGCAGCCATCAAGGGTACACGAGTGGACCATCGGCTCTGAAAGCCCATGTCGATGACGTTTCGCTAAATGGTTTGGTTGCTGATAATTGTTAATGGCCCAGCATTGAGATCTGCATCAATTTGCGGAAGGATTGCAGTTCTGTCACACTGAACGATTCTCTTCAGTCGTAATTGGCCCCGTTGTTGCAGGATATTTCTCGGGCCGCAGCGATGTCGGAGATCTGATCCTGTACCAGATTCCCGATATTCACGGTACACTCGTCATGCTGTCGTACGGGAAAATGCCCACTTCATCGCTGCTTCGGAGATGCTATGTCGCATCGCTGTGCGCTGGCTATAACACCACGTTCAAACTCATTTATATCTTGATAACCCGCCATTGTAGCAGCAGTAACCGATCTAACAACTGTGCCAGACACTTGTTGTCTTATACAGGCGTTGCCGACCGCAACGCCGTATTCTGCCTGTTTACATATCTCTGTATTTGAATACGCATGCCTGTACGAGTTTCTTTGGCGCTTAAGTGTATGTGGGTGTGTGTTTGTGTGTCAATAGGCTTAATTAGTAAAACATAGTGTGCAAGAAGGATTCAAAAACATTTATATTTTTTTATAAAGAGAAGATTTTTATTATATTCATTTACCTGTCACAACTAGATGAAAACTCGAAATAGAGTGGTCATTGTTAAAAAGAAATCAATGGTGATTTTTAACATTGTTTGTGACCAACAAGGTAATCAATATCTATATTAAAAGTGGTAAATTTGTAGCATCGAATCGCTATCTACATTCAGTCCATTCCTATATTTATTTTTCAAAAACTTTAAGTTGAATAGGCTCAGCCACGCAGATAGTTTGTCGAAAACCCCGTCAAGTGCCTCAGTGCTTCGGTAATATCTTGAAGGGGATTGAGCGAAGCGGTGTAGTGACTAACGCCCTTAACTCGCATTCGAGCGATCAGGGTTTAGTTTTCGGGTCGACCATGCAGATATCAGTTCTCTGCTGTCACTCAGGTCACTCCACGCAAATGCCGGGATGGTTGCTTAAAGGGGCTGTGGTTGCTTGCTTCCCCTTTAGTAGTAATAAATTCGAGCAAAGCTCCGTCTACCATAATATTAGCTGAGGACAGGTTATAAAACACTAGTCGTCCTTCCTTCTTCTTAAGTTAGGATATCAAATGAGCAAAAATTCTAGCAATTTGTTCTTGTGTTCGAGAAACTACCAACTCTAAAAATTGCGGTCAGATTGTGGCTCGTTATGTGTTTACTCCGTGAGATGCCAGCCAAGCCAGCACGCCAATCCTGTAGCGTAGCCTGTAGGGGCACAGACTTAAGCCGCTTGCTGGCACACGATGTTGGTAAGTCTCAACGCAATGTAAATCTGGCGGTCCGAATTAGCAGCGTCTTTTGATCTGTTCTTTCTGCGTGTGTTAAAAAAAATTTCGGTAGGTTCCGACATGACAGAATGAGCCATGGTATAGGGTAGCGATAGAGCATTTCAACTCTTATTTCGCTCTGTACTCGCTGACTTTGACGATTGACGAGCAAAACTTGTAAAGCGCCAGATAATTTTAATCTTGTCTTGGACTCGCGACCAGTGCTCGCGGCACAGTGCCACACTGCCCACGGCTCGCAATGGTTGGAATGTCGATTCAACGCACCTCTCAACCTGACACTCTCGGATTTCTTTCAAATTTGATGCATTCAATGACCCAGATAAGAGATGGAAAAATACCAACCTGCAGACGTGTATTACAACTGTGAAGAAAGTTACAGGTCTGGAAAGCTATGAATTTGTGCTAAATTTACATGCGTATGTCACGACATAAATGACTGTAATTCTGGTTCTAATTCAGTTACAGCAATGAAAATGGTACCATTGGAAAGCTAACGAATAGACCTTTACATTGATACGCCACATGACAGGTTTCTGAGAATTTTCATACTAAAGGTCATTGACCTTGGCTTTGGCCTTGAATATCTCAAAACACCCCATCTTCAATTTTTTTGAAAAAAAAATATCTTTAATTGCTCCAGTATGTTACTATACATATGGTAAATATCAAGATGGCACACTAAAGGCATCATGCACAAAAAATTATTTTGTCAACTTAAGTACATCAACATGCAGTAAGCAGCTATGTATTCAGTTTTTTCTACAACACCAACCAATAGCAATTACTTTTATTCAGACCAGTTCTTTAATATTTCTAGTTGTGAACAGCCAATGAGAGACACTTTTATTTCAACCAATCAGCATTAGCCTGTTTTTGTGAACAGCCGATCAGAGACACTCTTATTTCAACTAGTCACCATTAGTCTCTATATATTATGCAAAACCCAACAATCACTGCAGGTGTTGCCTCAGTTGAACCAGATACTTCCAGAGAAGATTTCCTCAGTTGAACCAGGTACTTCCAGAGAAGATTTAAGTGAAGATGAAGTAGCATCAGATCTGGCACTCGATGCTTTAAATAGTAGCCTTCAGTATTTAGGTGAATCCCCTGTCAAGGAAAAGAGGCTTCAGAGTGAGAAAAATTACCCAAAGCAAAAACTGAAAAAAATAGCCGCTGTGTTGGAGCATACTTATGTGGCACAACTGGAAAAAGAAGAGAGTGAAAACGGAGAAAATTATCACCCAGCTGAAAGATAAGTTTCACAATTCAGACCGTATGTGCGACAAAACACAAATTCTAACTGTACTTCCAAAGAGTTGGATTACAAGGAAAACCATGAAAGAATTTTCTGCTTCAGATTACATGGTACAGAGAGCAAAACAGTTAGTAGCAGAACATGGTGCATTAGTGACACCAAATCCAATGCCAGGTAAGACATTATGTGAGAAAACTGTTCAGTGTGTGCGATTTTTACTCTGAGCATGACGTGAGCCGTATGATGCCAAGAAGAAAAGATCTTGTGTCTGTGAAAGTAAGTTTTTTTTTTCATTAAACAGCAATGCGGGACGGTGTCAAACGCCTCACTGAAATCAAGGAACACGGCGTAAGCCTGAGCGCCGTTGTCCGCTGCGCTGTGGATCTCATGGAGGAACAGAGCGCGCTGAGTTTCGCAGGATCTCTGTTTTCGAAATACATGTTGATTTTTATAGAGATGTTCATTTTCCAAAAACATCATAGTTCTTGAGCATAAAAAAATGTTCCATAATTCTACAAAAGATTGACGTCAACGATATAGGTCTATAATTGTGTGCATCTGTCTTACGGCCTTTCTTAAAAATGGTTATGACCTGCTCTTTTTTCCAGTACCTTTCGTTGCTCAAGCGATCTGCGATAAATTACTTCTAAAACGGGAGCAAGCTCTTTCGC
This sequence comes from Schistocerca cancellata, assembly GCF_023864275.1. Taxonomy (NCBI): domain Eukaryota; kingdom Metazoa; phylum Arthropoda; class Insecta; order Orthoptera; family Acrididae; genus Schistocerca; species Schistocerca cancellata. The sequence goes on from NC_064631.1 coordinate 406,888,893, forward strand.
ATAATCTTTATAGAATTTTATAGGTATCTTATCTGGTCCTGACGCCTTTCCACTACTAAACGATTGTAGCTGCTTTTCAGTTCCGCGATAAGTTATCTCAATATCTGCCATTTCGACATTCGTACGACAATTGAAAAGAGGGACAGTGCTACGATCTTCCGTTGTGAAACAACGTCGGAAGACCGAATTCAGTATTTCAGACATCTCTGTTACTGCCCGTTTGGGTGCCGGTGTGGTCGCTGATAGAATGAATAGATGATTTTGACCCACTTACTGATTTTACATATGACCAAAATCTCCTAGGTTTCTTACTCAGGTCGGTTGACAACGTCTTACTTTCAAAATCATTGAGCGCTTCTCTCATTGCTCTCCTTACATTCATTTTCGGTTCATTCAGCTTTTGTTTGTCAGCTAGGTTTTTGCTTCTCTTGACTCTGAGATGAAGTGCTCTTTGTTTACGTAGCGATTTTCTAACACGGCTAGTGAACCATGGTGGATCTTTCCCATCCCTTAAAACCTTACTCGGAACATATTGCGAGGTGCCGGGCCTAGCAGTGTATTTAACACTAAATTCTTCTCGAATCTTCATATGGAACTGATGCTCTAAGCCCCCCTTTTCTAACTCCTACTTTTACTGTTGCACATGGATTAAAAAGAAACGCGAACTGACTGTGATCGACCCTGTAAGTGGAGTAGAAAAGAGTTTGGCACCTGCAATAATTTAATTTCATAGACATTAATTAAATAAAGGAAAGTTTCAGTAACGTAGTGAGAAATGAAAGGGTTGCTCTACCGATTAACAGAATGAAAGTTCTGTCAAAATAACAATTTGATTTATTATGACTAAACTCAAAATCATAAACAAAACACATGAAACATTTACAATACATCAAAATGGATCAAATTGGATACTCAAATAAATGCTGTGAAGGTGCAGTTGTCCATAAACTAGATTGTGACATTTATGATGAAGTGGTATGTGGAGCCAATCCATTGCAACTCAAATCTTAAGAGAAACACACAACCAACCCAACATTAATTGCTGCTACAGTAGTGAGAACTCAGACAATGAACACCCAAGATAGAACAAAGTTAGAAAAAGACGAACAGGCGCGCTCTGCTGAGCTCTGATTATCACAGTGCAAATTCTCTAATCTGCCGGTGCTGCGGACATACATTACCAAGCTGTCTTCTTAACTGCAAGGACACGATCTGGCATACCGGAAGCGATGGCCAGTTGCTTAAACGTCCCATCGTGGTGATGATAATGTCGCGAGTATAGTCTGAAACAAATTGTCCTGGTCTGGTTGTTCCAGACTAAAGACTTTCTATCAATACAAATGCGCCTCTGAGGGAGACGAAGAAGGCTCGCCACACAATCACTGACGGTACAGTCATTGATTTTAAGAAGCGAAGTCACACAGTAACTCTGATACAGTCAACTTTAGCCAAAACTGCCCAAGACAGACAACATAGGCCGCTTGTACACAGAACGCTCAATTGCCAACTGTACTCGGAAAGTTACGTTGAAGTCGAAACTTCAGCAACTTTGTTAAACAGTTACAATCAAATAAAAGTATATTAGACAGCCAACGGAAGGCAGGCTGTCCAGAGCAGCGAGAGCTCAGTCTTGTAACCTACTCCGACCGAAAGGCGAGAGCTGACCCTCTGAAGAGCACCCGTACAAGCCAAACACAGAACATTCCCGCCCCCACGACAGTGGCCATGGTTAAACGTTCCAATCAGCAACTCGAAAACCGGCAGAAAATTCCACTCTATAGCAAAAGCACTACCATTCCACCAATGGAGATTCTTGGCGCCGATTTCTGCGCCGATTTTGCTACGTCACGGAGCTATGCCCTGAGCAAGCCAATCACAGTTACAATTTTGCAGAAAACGCGGGAATTTGCCCGCCAAGACTGCATGGGAACACAAGTCATTCCCACGGCTCGCTGGTAGCCCGCCAGAAAGTGTTTTCGCTAAGTTTCTGCGAAGTAACGGAATCTCTAGCCCAGCCGCTCGTTCAGGCCCCTGCAGGCGTGTCTCCGCCGCTATTATGACAATGTCGGCGTCTGGAAAGCATTCACTCGACTCCCTCACACCCGTCGGCTTAACCTTTTCAAGATCCGCAGAGCCCGCCTGTCACCGGACCACCCAGGTGACGAGAGACACTGCGTGGGAAGTCCGCGTGTCAAGGAATAGCAACTTTTCACCGCATGCAATTAGAGATGAAAATCGAATTACTCAGCGTAAGATAGAAATATGAGAGGGGGCTTCTGCCACCTCTCAATACTTGTCTATGGCATATTGAACGATGCCTTTGAATTTTTTCCATTTTTGCTCCACATCTTCGTCCTCATCACCGGATATTTGATGCTGAGATATTCTGAAATTTTTATCCTGTCACACTTGCTGAGCAAATATATCTTCCTACCATTCCATGCAGGACTCGTTGTCATAGATGCTGCCACAGCCTTATGATAGCTGATACCTTCCTCTACGTTAACTGATTCGATAAGTTCAAGTCTGTCTGCTGCCAGGAGGTCTAAGATGTTATCCTCACAAGTTGGTTCTCTAGCTATCTGCTCAAGGTAGTTTTCGGACAAGACATCCAGAACAACGCCACACGAATCCCTGTCTATGGTACCAGTTTTGATGGTATAACACTCCCAATTTATACCCGGTAAGTTGAAGTCACCCCCTGTTACAATGGCATGATCATAAAAATTACTAATGACTTCTGAAAGTTCTGTCTGAAGCGCTCTAAAACTATAGATCCCGACCTAAGTGGTCTATAAAAACATCAAATCACCATTTTTCATCGTTCTTTGATACTCAGTTTCAACCGGATTAATTCACATTCGGAATCCGTGATAACCTTGCTAGATTTTATCGAATTTTTTACTCCAATAAACACGCTGTTACCACTCGCGACTAACCTATCCTAACGGTAAACATTCCAGTCTGAACTCAGGATTTCATTGTCATTGACGTCTGGTTTCAACCAGCTTTCTGTCCCCAATACTATCAGTGCATTACAACCTTCACTAAGCGATACTAATTCTGGGACCTTTCCTTGGATGCTCCTGCAGATTACTAAAATCACATTAATCTTTTCTATCTCTGATCTGAAAGGACCAAGATTCTCTGATGTCATTGTGGCTGATTTAACGGGAAAATCGTCCTTGATCCCAAGAGAGGGGTACTCTAACCTAAAAATGCAGCATGTGCACGCCACACGTACTCCACTACTCTAGTAGCCGCTTCCTGCGTGTAGTGCACGCCTGACCTATTAATGGGAACCCTACAATTCTGCACCCCATAGTGGAGGTCGATAAATTCGCATCCGGTTTTGTCGCAGAGTCGTCTGAGCCTTTGGTTTAGGCCTTTCACTCTGCTCCAAACCAGAGGACCGCGATCAAACATGGGTACGATACTAAAAATAGACAGCTTAGCCTGCACCTCACGTACGTTACTAGTTGCCTTCACCATATCATCTAGCCGCCAAAGGAGCAGAGGATGGCCCCGTAACCTAAGAGGCAGGCGTCACTCGTGCCGACATGTGCCACTACATGCAGCCGGTTGCACCCAGGGTGCTTGATAGCCGCCGGCAGGACTTCCTCCACATCACGGATGAGACCTCCCGGCAAACATGGCGAATGCACACTGGGATTCTTTGCCGCCTTGCCTGCTGTCTCCCTGAGGGGCTCCATCAGCCGCCTAACATTGGAGCTCTATTAATAAACCTACCCACCCTCTGTACTCGTCCGGACTAAGCAGGAAAATCGGCCGCTGGCCCAACAGGAGAGGCATCCCGTGCTGGCTCAGAGTTATCAACAACAACGGGTAGCACCTCGTACCTGTTGCTAAGACACAGGGAGCCAGCCGCACAGCCTGCTCCCTCTTTCGCCTTCCGCCCAGTAACACGCGAACCCACCACTATCTGCCACCCACTCTGGAGTGAGGACGGACTGGTCAGATGTTGGGTATCAGAAGCCGCTACTGAAGTTGACGTATTTTCAGATACCTGTTATTAGAAACCCTGTTTACCGAAAAGTTACTGCACGAGATAAATATTCAAACTAGAATGCACTGATCTAAACTGAATGTTGTCCACAAACACAACATTAAAACTTAGTGGCGTGACGGAGTTTCTGGAGATGGGACAATTTACACTAGGACGTCGCCCTACACAAAGATATTCAGAAGACTTACGCAAAAACAAAAACTACGATTAATTTTCTAACCACTATACAGTAAAATAGACACGTATAGTTCACTTCTTTGCAGATGCACGTGAAAAAGAAAACAAAGACTAAATTAACTTACTGTTTTCCAGATACATCCTGCTTCTACTGCTGCACGCCCTCTCGGCTATATTAATATGGAGCCTATAGTCAACCGTCACTTACTCAATTGAGTCACGCGACGGGTCTGGCGGCGGGAGAATTTAAACTAGGAAGCTGCCCTACACAAGTTGCAAGGGAAAGAAACACTAGTGGTGGGAGAGCTGATGTAATCCCCACAGCCACCACTGCCGTAATCCTGCAGTATAGTAGTATGGTATTTACATTAATTTTTAAAATTTGCTACTGTAATCATTCTAAAATAATCAAGTATTTCTGGAATGTTAAAGAGCAAGATAGAATTGTAAATCAAGAGTACACAGTGCAAACTAGTGGCGAGGTTTCGTGGAAACGAAATTTTTATACATATGATGACACTTTAATTTTAACTTTAGATCAACAAATGACAGTGATAAGTGAGACCACAGTCTGTACTGTGGCTGAAATAAATTAAGGCAAAATGTATACTTCCAATTAAGATAAAATGCCACTTAGAAGGCAATTATTGAAATTTCCCTATCAGAAAGTTGAATGCATTAAAGTAACTATAAGATACCTTTGCCAAACATTCATCAATAGCAAATAAGGCTTTGCTAGCATTGCACAGAGATATGAAGTGCAAGAGTGTCATATCGTCGCAGAACAATAAACTGTACTGGTTACTATAGAATAGACAATATTATGATCGGGCATCTGACAGGGAAACGGTTTTCAGATGTACCTTCGTCTAGAAATGCTACCAGTCGGAGAATTCAGCTCGTCATTATTGAACTATTGCTACTCACGGTGATGGCTCTCTTGTGGCAATGTGTTCTCTCGCACTTCTCAGTTACAGCATAAAATATACATTTCCCTTGGAGAAGAAAAATGAAATGACGCCAAACACTTGGTAGAAACAGACTTTTTTTGTCGAACTAAAATATTTATGACATGTACTAAAAGTTAAATGGATTGAACCTCTCCCTGCAAGAAGACAACAAACACATTTTAACATTAAAGAGAAGAAATCAGTTTTAGAAAAAATCATTACTACATAAAAGACAAGTCAATGAAGAGGGTATGGATGATTATTTTTTCCTTCTTGAACCAATTAGTAATCTCCAATGAAGTTTGTCTTGCAGTAAAAATTCTTATTTTGAAATCTTTTCAATGACACAAAAAATATTGTCAGGTAGTTAAACAGCAACAGATTTGCATGGATTCAAGACCAAATCATCACGGTCATTGCAGAATTGTTAACTTCTTACTTTCAAATCTCAATATGCACACATCTGAGATCAAGCCATGTTGATCTGCTATCTTTGGTTGTGTTGTTACACTATGTCTGCCTGAGGGGCTCACATTGGGAGCACTACAGTTGGTCGAATTGTGCTGGGAAACAGATGTGGAACTGAATTATCAGGAAACTTTTATCTGGAACTGAGCAGCAAAATACTGAATACACATTTGATAAAAACGATTTAATAAGACAATGATGAGAACATTTGTGGATTTTGAAATGAGTTTTATGAAAAATTGATTTGAGGTAAATTTACAGATTTGCTTATTTGCACTCTGTTGCAAAATTAATTGTTGTACCGAAATTTAGTTGAAACACATCCCATGGATTGCTCACAGCCAAATAAGTTAGTTTTCCTCCCCGACATTCACACTTTTGTGAAATAATAGAGACCAGTTTGGGTAGCTTAATCTTTGTGAAAAGTAAAATTTTTGAATAATCAACCTGTTAAAAAAAGTCATTTTTGTGTAAAGTCAGTATTGTTCATGATTTTGAAAGTCAAGTTATAAAGCAATTTTTTGCTATAAAACTGTTTCAGGAAAATTATTTTCGAATATTAGCACCTAGAATTATTCCCATGCGAGAAAAATTATGTTGCTTGTGTCCGCATTGCATGTGCAGTATACATTCTTCAATATCATTTTTACCTTACCATTTCAATTTAGCTTTGCTGACGCAATGGTTGTTGTGCTCCACTTTCGAGAGAAAATTTTTGCTGTACCAAGGTGAGTGTAAGTATAGTTCAGGGTCATAGTCACACAGTTACACTTCAAAAACAGAACAATTCAATTACATAGTTAATCAGTGATTACGTCAGATAGCTTACGTTTAGTTTGGATGTTATTTTCTTGCTATATATCAAGTACACTTCAGTGAATAGTGATATATATTCGTGCGTGAAACATTGTTTGCATTCTGACTTTCGTTTTGCAAGTTAGCTACGTAAATCAGCGGTGGATTTTAATTAAAGTAATTTGGATAATAATTTATTCGGAAAATAATTTAGTAGTTCATTTCATGTGCGATTTTTTGTGGTTTTATTTTGGCTTATTCACATTTTTCAGTAATTAGTTTCGTGAACTTACACTCTACACTACATACACACACACACACACACACACACACACACACACAACGTTATAAAGAAGAAAAATTATGCCTGGCGACCCCTTTGTCTAGGATGCGACATTTTAGGAACTTCAAGATATTGTCTTAATAGTGAAGATATAACAACTGCTTCTGCGCACCCTCTGCTTTACTGGATAATATTACGCAAGAAATTTTGTATTTTTTGTTTGTGTATTGTCATTTGTATTTCAAGATATGTGCTATTTTATGAGAATTTGTTAGGTATTTTCGAGATTTTTTGTGGATTTGTAAGAAAGCAATTGTACAGTCTGTAGACATTGTAGCTCAACTTTAACCTGTTTCTGTTTGATTGAAAGCTTTTGGGCTGCATTTAATTTTTGTAACGAAACGGCATCATGAGTACCGAAACTGTATCTGAAACAGAACAATGTCAGCAGAAACAAAAACGGTCGGAAAAGATCAAAACGTAGGTGAGACAATGTCAAATATTGAACGGTCGGAAAAAGATCAAAACGTAGGTGAGACAATGTCAAATATTGACATGTCAATGTCAAATATTGACATTTTTTGTTTCTGCTGACAATGTCAAATATTGACACGAATTAACTTCAAGTCAAAGAGCGACTGTTAACGAAAACGGATAGCGTAATGCTAACAAGGGAAGTTCCCTTGTAAGTGCTGTGATCACAAAAGAAAATAAACATAAGATGCAACTTGTTACTATTCGTGAAATATGTAAACAGAAGGAAGCATTGAAATTACAGCCGGAAACACAAAAACAACAATTGGGTACTATTTCTGAGAAGCGAACGAACTTATTACGAGAACAACAAATTTTTAGGCTAGTACATATAGGCATTCAGCCAACGATTTATTGGTTCACTTTTCGGAAACAGTACAAGGCAAAATTTCGAAACAATGCAATAATGATCAGACACGATTCAACCGACAACAGAAACGAGAAGTAAGTACCAACACAAAATTAGCCAATACGAGTTTAAACGGTGAAACAAATCCATGCAATGTCTAACATATGTAGAACTACTATCTAAAGAAAACCATGTTATATCCTGTACCATTGCAGCTCATAGAGAACAACAAGTCGAACATCATTCTTCGTAAAGAAAGAAAGAGTGACATAAGCAGAAACTCAGAAAACATTTTACTAGTTTGTTCTTCCCGTACAAAGAATTGTGAAGCCTTGAAACAGTGTACACAAGGTTATGTACGTAGTGAAAGAAAATGCAACTGCACGAGAGAGGTGGAGCAGTGGTTGTTAGCACACTGGACTCGCATTCGGGAGGACGACGGTTCAAACCTGCATCTGGCTATCTTGATTTAGGTTTTCCGTAATTTCCCTACGTCGCTTCAGACAAATGCCATGATATTTCCTTCGTAAGGGCACGACAGACTTCCTTCCCCCACCTTTCCCTAATCCGATGAGACGATAACCACGCTGTTTGGTCCCCTCCCTCAAATTAATCAGCCAACAAACCACTTTCGTTATTTGTGTGTATTCAAGGCATTTATGTGACACTTCGCGAGTACAGAAACTCAATCGCAGCGGAAACAATAAACAGTTTTGCCGGCATACCAAAGCAGTTTTCATACCGTTTTTTTGTACAAAAATGCACTCACACGCAAGACGTAAACAGCCTGCGCATTACTATACTGAGTATTTGACCAAACTAATTACAAAAAGAAGTGACAATCTCAATTCCATGCATTTTTCTACGTTCAAATGTAGTTACGGGATTAATTATACTTTCATAGATACATTTAATGGCGAACGATTCCTCCGCGAGCTGGGTGTCACAATTTTTCTGTTCCTTGGTACACTCGTCTTCTCCTACTATTTCCTTTAGTCGATAACTACAAGAAATTTTCTTCCACTACCCTAATGAAAATTTTTTGAAATTAATTTTAGTGATTCTATAATTTTCACTGCGATAGGGTCCGCAGCAGCGGTGAATTTTTTGAAAGATTTCTTTATGCCTTCAGCTGCCATTCTCTTTATTTCATGTACAATTGTACAATTTTGGCCTTAGGCCTTTTTCAAGTATCTAAAACGGAAGTTTCATACGTTGGATACATTAGTGACACTTGTGATTTTGATGTAGGAACAAGTCATATTTATAGATGTACTAGGCGCATTGTAACTTACTGCATGGATGATTTTTTAATAGTAGATTAGGTCTTTGACGTCCTTGCTGCTATGACATCATGTTATACTCATAAAATAAATCCGAAATGTTCACGCTATTTTGGGAGCACGTTAATTTCGAGCAATTGTTGCAAAGCTCGTATATGCAAGGCCTACGTTTTACCGTACTTAACACAAGGAGGATTATAATTATTTTACAGAAATTTGCTACTTAACCTACACATACTTTTGTTCTCAGTTATATTTGATTATCATTCATCATTGGTGTAAATATGACTGTATGTAATTTTTTTAAAATAACTTGTAAATATTTTTTCTGAAGCATATGCAGGTTAAGTAGCAAATTTCTGTAAAATAATTTTAATCTTCCTATTGTTAATCACATTAAAACATGGGCCTTATAAATAAGAGTTTTGCAACAACTGCTCGAAACTTACGCGCTCCTAAAATAGCGTGACCATGACGGATTTATTTTATGAGCATAAGATGGTGTCATAGGAGCAATGACTTACAGGACATAGTCTACTACTAAAAAATCATTCATAAAGTAAGTTAGAATGCGCAGAGTATATCTATAAATATGACTTATTCCTACATCAAAATCACAAGCGTAACTAACGTATCCAATGTATGATACTTCCGTTTTAAATACTTGAAATTGGCCTAAGGCCGAAATTGTACCATCGTACATGACATAAAAAGAATGGCAGCTGAAGGCATCAAGAAATCTTTTAAAAAAATAGTAATTTAATGATTGGTGATCTATAATTAAGAATATGTCATACTAGCTACGAAGTATATTCCGATGGTGACACAATTGAAATCTTCGATTACGCGCATTTCCCGACAGTAATCAAATTTGACTTGGTTAAAAAATGTTAAAATTAAAAAATATTTGTATTTCATGAATATTTGAACGCAGTAGGAATAGATGTATAAAAGAAACAAAAGCGGCATTTCACTGGAGTTAGACCGCGGCACATACGTAACAATGTATGTCAGGAATGTACTACATAACAGTGGGTTCCTATTCCGATAGTAAGCAATGCATCACCTCACACAGAATATATCGCTGCTAAACACTAAACTTCGTTCATTTAAAGAAATATCTGCACCATCTTACTGATCGTACCAGGCACGACGTTAAATTGCCCACCTCTCACTAAAACAAGACATTGTCGTTTCGGTACATTTTTTTCAATACGAAATTTTTGGAATTGAAACACAAGCTGATAAAATAAAAATACAGCTTTAAACACCATCATTTTCTTACATACAACAATAGCAGTCATGACTTTAAGAGATGAAAGATTTAGTACCAGTTCTGATGAGAAACACAGATTATTGAGATTATAGTTGTGTTGTCCAAATGGAAAGTCAGTTTTTCAAATAGTAGCGTAATGATGAATTACAAGCATATGAAGGATTTTATTTCAGTTCAAGTAAACGTTACAGGTTGTTATAGGTAAGATTTGTGTTGTCAGAAAGAAATTATCAGTGTTGGAGGCAGTATGTATTTTTTTGGAGATTTTCGTTTCATGATCAGTTGTGCAGTAATGAAGTTTTGTTTGCTCACTAGTGTCATTTACGATGTGTGGCTGTTGAGGGATTACTCGTGTAAGGACTGATTACTGAAATACAGCAGCGAGTATTTACTACTGATTATTCATATGTTGTGAGGACATTAGGATGATATGAGTTATGCGAATATTATCATGACATGAAATACGAGGACATTATGATGACATTACAGTAGAGAGACATATTTTGGAGGCATTGATGATTATTAATAATTATGTTTATATGGATAATGATGATAATATGATAGGAAGATGGAATGATTAGGAATTACTATATATATATTGTGAGGAATGAGTAAGTAACGATCAGCAGGAATGTTAAGGACCCTGTTTTTATTGAAGTTGAATTTTTCTTTGCATTTATATGTTTCATTAGCTTGCACATAGTTGTATGATTAGCAGCACAACAGATATTTGAAATGGTTTAACACCATCTCGATAAAAGGCAGCACAGGTATTGGTTTCTTGAGTCATCAAGTGCAAATGGTATGGATACGGCGACAATCTTGAAAATACTAAATGGAGTAAAAAATGTTCACCATAAAATGAAGTTATACACTTATTTTGTGGAATTTTGAGAAAATATTTGCTGCCTTCCTTCCTTCTTTAATATCAAAAGTCCAATTACAGTTTTTTTTATAATTATGAGTCTTCCTAAATTGTAGTGAACTTTTATAACTAAACTAAAATACAGATGTAACAAAATTATCCACCTGGTTACCATGACACAATTTTCTTAGGACAAAATGTTTCTGTGAATATTTTGTGGTTAATTTTTGTGGTGAGGCCTATTTTCAGCATGTACAGATGTGTTATCCCACTGAATAATATTCTTATTGTTCATCCTTAGGAAACAGTTGTTTCAGCTCAACAAGTCTCTTTGAGAATTTTGTGATGAATTTTAATAATGATATCTACTTATCTTTGATCCTTCTATATAGGCAAATAGTCGTAAAATTTCATTTTGTTCAGTACTGTGCAACTAAACAGGTATTTTTTGTTTAACCAATGATAAAACATTCCAAAGGACATTCATTGATAATAAAATTTTTCTTGTTGTTTGTCTACATATTTAAAGAACGTGAAGAAAAATAAGAAACTCAAACTATCACAGAAGTAAAAGAAGAGAAAACAGATATAGTAAAATGATGGAAGCAAATCATACAGTAATGAAGGAGTAACGAAGATTATCAACAAATGTTTTGACCGACATCATCTAATTTTTATCCAGTTTTTTCTGTTAAGCCATTTTTTTTTCACATGGCAATAACATAGGTTTTCTTATGGACGATTATCCTTGTAGAAACTTATGAATTTCTGTGTTTGCAGTTTACTATGTATTCATGTCTTCTTACACTTTCTTACAATTTTTCAGCATGATGTAATGATATTCTCTTTTCAGATCACAAACATTTTGTACAGAACATATCATATGCTTTCCTTGACAATTTTATTCCAATTTTTTTGTCAGTTGTTTTACTAAAATTTGCATCCATAGGGATTTCCGTGCATTGATTTGTTTGTGTTATTGTAAAGCAATAGTGATAGCACTCCAATGAAATATTTATTGATTAATAGTCTTTAGGTATCTTTAGTATTATGATTAGACTGACTATGTGACTGTCTTTGGCAAACCCTTCCTTGAAGTGCACTCAACTGCGTTTTGTAATTATGTAAACCATGGTTACTCTCTTATTTAAACATTCCCTTGTTTTATTGTTCTCCTATTATTTGCACATGTTTGCACTTTCTCCATTCATATGTGTTTACCATCCTTATGTGTTTATGTCAGCGCTGCTCCCTGTGCTTCTACATATTTGTAGTTTGTAATTGGAGATGGTACAGATTCTAATTAATTGGCTGGACTGAGTTTTTTCTTGGTGTTGTGTAAATCATGATTTACTACACTTGAATAGTTTTATTCTTATTATCACATAATGTATATGCTCTTTTTACCTATTTTCTCTCTCACGGAATTTTGTTCTTTGCTATGTCATATTTGTAAAATCCTAGATTACCAAATCATCTAATTTTCTTTTCCTCTATAGCTTAAAATTATACTACTTGTACAGTACAAGTCCACAAATAGCATGATTTTGTTATCATCCCTTCCTTTGATATTAATTCTTGTTGTAAAATCTGACTAATATAGATTTAATCTTTTCCATATTTTGTTTCATAACACGCAGCCATGAACCATGGACCTTGCCGTTGGTGGGGAGGCTTGGGTGCTTCAGCGATACAGATAGCCGTACCGTAGGTACAACCACAACGGAGGGGAATCTATTGAGAGGCCAGACAAACGTCTGGATCCTGAAGAGGGGCAGCAGCCTTTTCAGTAGTTGCAAGGGCAAGAGTCTGGATGATTGACTGATCTGGCCTTGTAACATTAACCAAAACGGCCTTGCTGTGCTGGTACTGCGAACGGTTGAAAGCAAGGGGAAACTATGGCCGTAATTTTTCCCGAGAGCATGCAGCTTTACTGTATGATTAAGTGATGATGGCGTCCTCTTGGGTAAAATATTCCGGAGGTAAAATAGTCCCCCATTCGGATCTCCGGGCGGGGACTACTCAAGAGGATGTCGTTCTCAGGAGAAAGAAAACTGGCGTTCTACGGATCGGAGCGTGGAATTTCAGATCACTTAATCGGGCTGGTAGATTAGAAAATTTAAAAAGGGAAATGGATAGGTTAAAGTTAGATATAGTGGGAATTAGTGAAGTTCGGTGGCAGGAGGAACAAGACTTCTGGTCAGGTGACTACAGGGTTATAAACAGAAAATCAAATAGGGGTAATGCAGGAGTAGGTTTAATAATGAATAGGAATGCGGGTAAGCTACTACAAACAGCATAGTGAACGCATTATTGTGGCCAAGATAGATACGAAGCCCACACCTACTACAGTAGTACAAGTTTATATGCCAACTAGCTCTGCAGATGACGAAGAAATTGAAGAAATGTATGATGAGATAAAAGAAATTATTCAGGCAGTGAAGGGAGACGAAAATTTAATAGTCATCGGTGACTGGAATTCGGTAGTAGGAAAAGGGAGAGAAGGAAACGTAGTAGGTGAATATGGATTGGGGCTAAGAAATGAAAGAGGAAGCCGCCTGATAGAATTTTGCGCAGAGCACAACTTAATCATAGCTAACACTTGTTTTAAGAATCATGAAAGAAGGTTGTATACATGGAAGAACCCTGGAGATTCTAAAAGGTATCAGATAGAGTATATAATGGTAAGACAGAGATTTAGGAACCAGGTTTTAAATTGTATGACATTTCCAGGGGCAGATGTGGACTCTGACCACAATCTATTGGTTATGAACTGCAGATTAAAACTGAAGAAACTGCAAAAAGTTGGGGATTTAAGGAGATGGGACCTGGATAAACTGGCTAAACCAGAGATTGTACAGAGTTTCAGGGAGAGCATAAGGGAACAATTGACAGGAATGGGGGAAAGAAATACAGTAGAAGAAGAATGGGTAGCTTTGAGGGACGAAGTAGTGAAAGCAGCAGAGGATCAAGTAGGTAAAAAGACGAGGGCTAGTATTGGGTAACAGAACGAATATTAAATTTAATTGATGAAAGGAGAAAATATAAAATTGCAGTAAATGAAGCAGTTAAAAAGGAATACAAACGTCTCAAAAATGTGATAGACAGGAAGTGCAAAATGGCTAAGCAGGAATGGTTAGAGGACAAATGTAAGGATGTAGTGGCTTATCTCACTAGGGGTAAGATAGACACTGCCTACAGGAAAATTAAAGAGACCTTTGGAGAGAAGAGAACCACTTGTATGAGTATCAAGAGCTCAGAGAGAAACCCAGTTCTAAGCAAAGAAGGGAAAGCAGAAAGGTGGTAGGAGTATATAGAGGGTCTATACAAGGGCGATGTACTTGAGGACAATATTATGGAAATGGAAGAGGATGTAGATGAAGATGAAATGGGAGATATGATACCGCGTGAAGAGTTTGACAGGGCACTGAAAGACCTGAGTCGGAACAAGGCTCCGGGAATAGACAACATTCCATTAGAACTACTGACAGCCTTGGGAGAGCCAGTCCTGACAAAACTCTACCATCTGGTGAGCAAGATGTATGAGACAGGCAAAATTCCCTCAGATTTCAAGAAGAATATAATAATTCCAATCCCTTACGACTTATCTTAGAAGAAAAAATAAGGAAAGGCAAACCTTCGTTTATAGCCTTTGTAGACTTAGAGAAAGCTTTTGACAATGTTGACTGGAATACTCTCTTTCAAATTCTAAAGGTGGCAGGGGTAAAATACAGGGAGCGAAAGGCTATTTACAATTTGTACACAAACCAGATGGCAGTTATAAGAGTCGAGGGACATGAAAGGGAAGCAGTGGTTGGGAAGGGAGTAAGACAGGGCTGTAGCCTCTCCCCGATGTTATTCAATCTGTATATTGAGCAAGCAGTAAAGGAAACAAAAGAAAAATTCGGAGTAGGTATTAAAATCCATGGAGAAGAAATAAAAACTTTGAGGTTCGCCGATGACATTGTAATTCTGTCAGAGACAGCAAAGGACTTGGAAGAGTAGTTGAATGGAATGGATAGTGTCTTGAAAGGAGGATATAAGATGAACATCAACAAAAACAAAACGAGGATAATGGAATGTAGTCGGATTAAGTCGGGTGATGCTGAGGGAATTAGATTAGGAAACGAGACGCTTGAAGTAGTAAAGGAGTTTTGCTATTTGGGGAGCAAAATAACTGATGATGGTGGATGTAGAGAGGATATAAAATGTAGACTGACAATGGCAAGGAAAGTGTTTCTGAAGAAGAGAAATTTGTTAACATCGAGTATAGATTTAAGTGTCAGGAAGTCATTTCTGAAAGTAATTGTATGGAGTGTAGCTATATATGGAAGTGAAATATGGACGATAAATAGTTTGGACAAGAAGAGAATAGAAGCTTTCGAAATGTGGTGCTACAGAAGAATGCTGAAGATTAGATGGGTAGATCACATAACTAATGAGGAAGTATTGAATAGGATTGGGGAGAAGAGAAGTTTGTGGCACAACTTGACCAGAAGAAGGGATCGGTTGGTAGGACATGTTCTGAGGCATCAAGGGATCACAAATTTAGTATTGGAGGGCAGCGTGGAGGGTAAAAATCGTAGAGGGAGACCAAGAGATGAATACACTAAGCAGATTCAGAAGGATGTAGGTTGCAGTAGGTACTGGGAGATGATGAAGCTTGCACAGGATAGAGTAGCATGGAGAGCTGCATCAAACCAGTCTCAGGACTGAAGGCCACAACAACAACAACACGCAATATTGAACATTGGAATCTGCCAGGGAGAGTCTTATCATTTATTGCAAAAGAACTAGCAATGTGTGCTTTGGATATTATGATAAAGTTCAAGGACACACAATGAAACTACGACGATTTTCAAAACTGTACAAAATGTACCACCTTCAGCGTTATTTTCTTCAAGAAATGAGTGGGTTGTCTGTTGAGAACATAAGTATGTCTCACTGAGTCAGCCTCTTATTTATTTGCCAAAAGAGAGTCTTACATCCATCAATGCTAACTGATTATCAGTGTGAACAAACAGACACTGAGTCTGACTACTATCACCACACACAACAAGATTAATTACGCAGTTTACTCCATTGTCGTATTTGCTCAACTGCGTTGTGAAGTACCCCTGTGCAGAATAGCATTTAACATTTTTCCCCATATGATAGAAACAGTGCTCTATGAATCTTTGTCAGATATTGGAAAAGTGACAAATTACGAAAGGAATATTAGGTTTCATTCACCCAGTGGTTATACCACATGACACTTATGTCCATGTTTCTTGTTATACACGTTATCTTACCTTTTTTCCTCATTGTCATACTATTTCTTGTAAAGTCATATTACTTAGTGTCAAAAAAACCTGTGTGTTATTTCTTCATGCCATTCTGAAATTAGACTTATGTAACACAATTTTCTTCACCTTCTTTTTTTTTCAGAATTTGTTGTGACTCACGTGTCAGTTGTAACTAAACCCCCTAACAAATTCTGACTGGGGAAAGAGGGACACTATGCGAGGCCTGCACGTCATTTAGGTCATTAAAGAAATGATGATTTCTTTCTTTCACATATCGATATGCACACGTCTGAGAGCAAGCCACATTGCTCCGTACTCTTCGGTTATAGTGTTTCACTACTTCTGCCTGAGAGTCTCACAGTGAGAGCGCTACTGCTACTGGAACTGAATGGTAGGAAACTTTTATCTGGAATTGAGCAGCTAAATATTGAATACAGATTTCATGAAAATGATTTAATAATACAAGTATTTATGGATTTTGAAAAGAGTTTTGCAAAGAATTGACTTACGGTAAATTTGTAACTTTGCATACTTGTAATGTACTTAGCACTCTGTTGTGAAATTAATCGCCATACCGAAATTCGGTTGAAACATATCTCATGGATTGCTCAAAGCTAGATAACTTAGTTCTCCTCCCCCCCATACACATTTTTGTGAAAGAATTGATATCATTTTGGGTACATTAATCTTATTGTGAAACAAAATTTTTGAATAATAAACCTGGTGAAAAAAGTCATTTTTGCATAAAGTCAATATTGTTCACGATCTCGAAAGTCAAGCTATACAATTGTTTCTAGAAAGTTATTTGTAGAACGTTAACACCCAGAATTATTCCCATGCTAGAAATTTTTGTTGCTAATGTTGGCATTGCAGCCTGCCTCGGTGGCCGAGCGGTTCTAGGCGCTTCAGTTCGGAACCTCGCGACTGCTATGGTCGCAGGTTCGAATCCTGCCTCGTGCATGGGTGTGTGTGATGTCCTTAGATTACTTCTAAGGTCTAGGGGACTGATGACCTCAGATGTTAAGTCCCATAGTGCTCAGAGCCATTTGAACCATTTTTTGGCATTGAACGTGGCAGTACACACGCTTGTAAAACATTTTTAGCTTACAATTTTAATTTCGCTTGCTGAGGCCATGTTTGCTGTACTCCACTTTCGAGAGAAAATTTTTACCGGACCGAGGTAAGTGTCAGAATGGTTCGGGGTCACAGTCATACAGTTACACTATATATGCAGAACAATATCATTACACAGTCAATTAGTGATTAGGTAAGATAGCTTATATTCAGTTTGAAAGGTATTTCCTTGTTACACCAAGCACATTTCTGCGAACAGTGTGATACATCCGTGAGTGAAACATTTTTCGTATTCTGAGTTTTGTTTCGCAAGTTAGCTACCTAAATCAGCAATTTAGTAGTTCGTATCATGTACAATTTTTATTGGTTTTATTTTGACCTGTTTTTGATATGTTGAAAACTATGCACCGTGACGTCAAGCAGTACACCACTGTTCTTTAGACTTCAAAATATAGGACTTCAGTAATTACATTTTTCAGTAAATAGTTTCGTGAACTTACACTCTACGCTACACACACACACACACACACACACACACACAAAGATAAGGTTATAAAGAAGAAACATTACACTTGGCGAACACTTTCCCTAGGATGCGACGTTTTAGGAACTTCAAGGTACTGTCTCAGTAGTAAAGCTAATAGTAACGTAAGAAATTTTGATTATTTTTCTTTGTGTATTGTCCTTTATGTTTCATGATTTGCAGTCAGGGTTTGTGGGATAACCACGAGAGTGCTTCTGCTCTCGTACGAAATCGCACCCCAGGCTATAACTCCTGGCCGGCCGGTGTGGCCGTGCGGTTAAAGGCGCTTCAGTCTGGAACCGTGTGACCGCTACGGTCGCAGGTTCGAATCCTGCCTCGGGCATGGATGTGTGTGATGTCCTTAGGTTAGTTAGGTTTAATTAGTTCTAAGTTCTAGGCGACTGATGACCTCAGAAGTTAAGTCGCATAGTACTCAGAGCCATTTTTATAATTCCTGGTGTAGAACCTGTTTGTTTATGTCGCAGAGGTTCATTACAGGCGCCCACCTGGTCTCCTTCTAACCAACATACTGCCGTCACTGGCACCGAGGCAGAACCAGATTTCATCAGAAAATACAACAGACCTACTCCCTGCCCTCAAATGATCTCTCGTTTGACACAACTGAAGCCGCAAACGGTGGTGGTTTGGGACTCCATCTAAACGTTGTCTAGTTTTCAGCTGTCCTTGAAGTAACTAATTTGTAACAGTTAGCTGTGTCACTGCGGTGCCATCTACTGCCCGAATGCTGCGGCAGATGCAGTACGATGTGCCAGAGCCATATTCAATACTGTACTGCTGTGTCTCGTGTTTGTTTTTCCAGCAGTGTTAATTGTACGTTAACAGTGATACACAGCAGTAAGCTAATAAAGAGTTGAACGATATGCACTTTGTGAACGGTTTCACTGAATGCAGGAGGAGAGCAAGAGAACAACAGCCATGTTGAGCTGTTCCCGCAGTGATGACAACCACGTCATAGTCCCTTTCCATCTATTCACAGGCATCTACTGGAAATCAGATGTGTTGTACGTTTTCGTGGTTGCGTATTACAATCTTTTCCCTGTTGTGTCCGTATTTGCATAGAAACGAAGTCAATTGGGGTAACAAACTAAATAAATTATAATTACATTATTATATTGAAACGAGCGGCCAGAGACCGTGGGTCCCTTGTACCAAAATACTCAGAAGGTACCTCTGAGGAGCCTCTCAAAGTTTGTCGATGGAGTTCTGGTGGTATCTCTTTAGTCGACCGCACATAGCGCAGCGTGCCGCTGACACCTCCGTTGGAGCTGATACATAAACCTCCAGCCAGTGCGTTTCCAACCGCCTTGCTCTCTCAAGCGCTCATCGTCTTCAATGGATGGCACTACGGACGCTATCAGAGGAAATCGTCTTCGCATCACTCACTGCAGCTCTTTATAAGTACTTTTAAGACGCCGCACACTGAGGTCAGCCTAGATCTCGGACGACGTGCAGTAGGAATACATCCAAATAGCACGTCAGAGAATATGTTTACGGCAGTTTGTTACATTACCAAGCACGACAACTTCGTGTTGCCATAATTTTAAAAAGAATTTCGAATTTACATGTCCATACACTGTCAATAATCATTCTTTAGAATGATGGTACTTCCGCTTCTAAGACTAAACAACAAAATGATAGCTGTCATCTGCGACACGGCTTAAATCAATTTTCTGACGGTATGAGATTCCCATTCTAGCCCCGAAGTCAGTATACGTTAGCGAAACTCACGAACCTTCCTTTCACTTGCGGTTTACGACAGACAGACGTAAATAAAACGAACTCAGTTTCCGTCTTTTGTGGCGTACAGTCCGCGCTCTTACGCAATGGGGTGACTGTAGTTACTCGCTGACCCGTTACGTACTCGACAAGAGACAGCGGACTAACCACAGGCCTCCCTCGTGACGAAAGCCCGCGTCCTGTGAGGCAGTGGTGTCAGCTGTAGCTGCCGGAACAGACTGGGGCTGCAGTTTCAATGGAGTGCTGCCTGTCTCCATCCACTCCACTTCAGATGGTTTTTTCAGCCTGTCTCTGCTAAGATATACATCTGTTGGTGAGGGGGCTACCTGTTATAAAGAATAATTCGGTTTCTTTCGTTCACTGAAATATCTGTGCTTGCCCTGGGCAACTGTGTAAAGAGAAGGATAGGAAGTCACCAGCGAATTTTAACCTCTTACATCTACAATGCAACGAAGTTGAGCCGCAATCTATTGATACGTTTTGGCCTCATATTTACGACATTTCACGGCTAGCTTAAGAAAAGTTTTACTACAATTTATAAGTGATCTTCGGAAACAATACCTTTATAGGAAGTGCGATTCAGATCCGTCATAAGTCGCAACGTAGTTTCGAACTATTAAGAGTACAAATGCACACTAGCTTCTGTCATCTGTCCATATAGGCCAGATGCAGTAATGGTAAATTTAGAATTCAGAGCGATTCCTGAGACGGAACTCGAACCTACGACTTTCACTTTACGAGGAAGTGAATTTACTCCGGTAGCACGAAAGACGGTATGAAAGGAACTATAACTTTCGTCCTGGCCTCATGTTGTAAATAGATGAAATGAAGTCAGTATTTATTTATACATTGACATAATTTCCATTTCATTACCAGTAATTTGCGTCTTCTTATATTCCCGAAAGGGGGTTCGAATTTTTATCACACAGTCGAGTACTAAGAAATATAAGATTACACAGGGTCTTCTCAAACATGTGATTTGCATGAAGTGATTTCGACCAGTAGAGAAGATTGGGTCCACTATATGGAGAATGTTCGATAGAAACGAATAAAATCGGTTGGGCCAAAGAGAGCGGAATAGGAAAGCATAGGCATCAAAAGATTTGTCAGACAGGATTAGCAGTTCTTTCATTATGTTCTTTGGTAATGTCAATATTTAAAGAAAATTATCTTCATCCACATCCATACCCCACGTGCCACATTACGAAATGTGACGTAGAGTACTTGATATTCCACAATCGATTCTCATCTTTCTTGACCCACTCGCAAATAATTCACAGGAAGGATGGTTGTCTGTTAACTTACGTACGAGCACGAAACAATGTGGTCATTTCGCGAGGTATACGAGGTGTGGCTAGAAAAAAAACGGACTAGTACTGGTGAAACAATAAAACGAATGCAATAAGGCTGAAAGTCGCGTGGCCTGTCACATGAGTCTCACTCCGCCTACTGCTCGAGTTTCATCTGCCTCCTGCACTCAGTCTGCCCGTGGCGTCTGTTTTAAGTAGTTGACGTTTTGTCTGTGCGTCGGAAAATGTTGAGTGTACAGAAAGAACAGCGTGTTAACATTAAATTTTGTTTCAAACTAGGAAAATCTGCAAGTGAAACGTTTGTAATGTTACAACAAGTGTACGGCGATGATTGTTTATCGCAAACACAAGTGTTTGAGTTGTTTAAACGATTTAAAGATGGCCGCAAAGACACCAGTGATGACACTCGCACTGGCAGACCATTGTCAGCAAAAACTGATGCAAACATTGAAAAAATCGGTAAACTTGTTCGACAAGATCGCTGCTCTGCTCTGATTGTTAAACGGCGATCTTGTCGAACAAGTTTACCGATTTTTTCAATGTTTGCATCAGTTTTTGCTGGCAATGGTCTGCCAGTGCGAGTGTCATCACTGGTGTCTTCGCGGCCATCTTTAAATCGTTTAAACCACTCAAACACTTGTGTTCGCGATAAACAATCATCGCCGTACACTTGTTGTAACATTACAAACGTTTCACTTGCAGATTTTCCTAGTTTGAAACAAAATTTAATGTTAACATGCTGTTCTTTCTGTACACTCAACATTTTCCGACGCACAGACAAAACGTCAACTACTTAAAACGGACGCCACAGGCAGACTGAGTGCAGGAGGCAGATGAAACTCGAGCAGTAGTCGGAGCGAGACTCACGTGACAGGCCACACGACTTTCAGTCATATTGCATTCGTTTTATTGTTTCACCAGTACTAGTCCGGTTTTTTTCTAGCCACACCTCGTATGTGTAGGAATTACACTGAAGAACCAAAGAAACTGGTACATCTGCCTAATATCTTGTAGGGCCCCCGTCAGCACGCAGCAACATGACGCGGCGTGGACTCGACTAGTGTATAAAGTAGTGCTGGAGGGAATTGACAGGATGAACCCTGCATGGCTGTCCATAAATCCATAAGAGTACTAAGGGGTGGAGATCTCTTCTGAACAGCACGTTGGAAGGCATCCCAGACATGCTCAATTATGTTCATGTCTGGGATGTTTGACCATTGGAAGTGTCTAAACTCAGAAGAGGCTTCCTGAAGCCACTCTGTAGCATTTCTGGACGTGTCGCACTGTCCTGTTGGAATTGCCCAAGTCCGTCGGAATTCACAATGGACATGCATGGATGCAGGTGAACAGACAGGATGCTTACATACATTTCACCTATCAGAGTCGTATCTAGAGTATCAGGGGTCCCATATCACTCCAACTCCACAAGCCCCACACCTTTACAGAGCCTGCGCCAGCTTTAACAGTCTCCTGCTGATATGCAGGATCCGGGAATTCATAAGGTTGTCTCCATACCCGTACACGTCCATCTGCTCAACACAATTTGAAACGACACTCGTCCGACCAAGCAACATGTTTCGAGTCATCAACAGCCCAATATCGCTGTTGACGGGCCCAGGACAGGCGTAAATATTTGTATCGTGCAGTCATCAAAGGTACAAGAGTGGACCTTCGGCTCCGAAATCCATATCGATGATGTTTCAAATGGTTCAAATGTCTCAAATGGCTCTGAGTACTATGGGACTTAACATCTGAGATCATCAGTCCCCTAGAACTTAGAACTGCTTAAACCTAACTAACCTAAGGACATCACACACATCCATGCCCGAGGCAGGATTCGAACCTGCGACCGTAGCGGTCGCGCGGTTCCAGACTGAAGCGCCTAGAACCGCTCGGCCACACCGGCCGGCGATGATGTTTCGTTGAATGGTTCGCACGCTGACATTTGTTGACGGCCCAGCATCGAAATCTGCAGAAGTTTGTGGAAGGGTTGCACTTCTGTCACGTTGAACGATTCTCTTCAGTCGTTGTTGGTCCCGTTATTGCAGGATCTTTTTCCGGCAACAGATTTGATGTTTTACCGGATTCCTAATATTCAAAGTACACTGATGAAATGGGCGTACGGGAAAAATCCCCACTTCATCGCTCCTGCGCCGACTGTAGCACCACGTTCAGACTCACTTAAATCTT
This sequence comes from Schistocerca cancellata, assembly GCF_023864275.1. Lineage (NCBI taxonomy): Eukaryota > Metazoa > Arthropoda > Insecta > Orthoptera > Acrididae > Schistocerca > Schistocerca cancellata. Next base: position 406,912,040 of record NC_064631.1, read on the forward strand.
GATACCTTGCCATTGTAGCAGCAGTAAGAGATCTAACAACTGTACTAGACACATGTAGTCTTGAAAAGGTTTGCAGGAGAGCTTCTGTAAAGTTTGGAAGGTAGGAGACGAGATCCTGGCAGAAGTAAAGCTGTGAAGGCCGGGCGTGAGCCATGCTTGGGTAGCTCAGTTGGTAAAGCACTTGCCCGCGAAAGGCAAAGGTCCCGAGTTCAAGTCTCGGTCCGGCACACTGTTTTAATCTTCCAGGAAGTTTCATATCAGCGCACACTCCGCTGCAGAGTGAAAATCTCATTCTGGAAACATGTTGTCTGAGTCGTATATAGGCGTTGCCGAGTTCAGCGCCGTATTCTGCCTATACCAGTTTCTTTGGCTCTTCAGTGTAATATGTTGTCTGATTCTGCTTAGAGTGTTCGCTGTCTGAATTTAACAGTAAATCTCTCCATGACAAACAGAAGCATCTCATATAGCTTCTGCCACCGGAGATTGTTGATCGTTCAAGTCATGACCTCAATACTAAAAGACTTCTTGACAAAACTCGCTGCTTTTTTTTGGGATCATCTCTAGCTTCTCAATAAATCCTATGTCCCACACCTGGTGAGCAATACTCGAGAATCGCCGAACAAGTTTCCTGTACAGTACTGCTTTCGTTGTTGAGGTAAAAGTCCTTCGTAAGTATCTGCTTTGAAACGGTATTTCTTACAACGAATAGTATGCGTTCGTTCCATTTTAAATCGCTCTGGACAAATACTCTGTATATTTAACGGTTGTAATAGTTTCCCGTAATGACTTACGTGTGTTATTATCAAGCAATAACGAGTCCTTCCGCCTGTTTATGGACAGTAGATTATTTCATGTCAACTTCCGGTACGTGCATCAAGCGTAAATCCTCTGAAAGTTTTCCAAATTTCGCTTCCTACATTATGCACAATGACATGTAAGTGGGGGTCATCGTTAAAACCGAGACAATAAGTTCTATTTTCTATGAAATATTCAGTCAGAGCTGGTATATTCCGAGAGATTGTATTTTTTTCACTTACCAATAGGGTTGAACTGTATCGAACGCCGCCCTAAAAAAAGACTTACGGCGTCAACCGACTCCTCAATCTCCTGAACGATCAGGACGATTTAAGTTTCACAAGATCGTTGTTTGCAGAGTTTCCACACAGGAGAAATCCGGTCTCCAAAAGGTTGTAATATGCGACTGTAAAACTTTTTCTGCAGTTCAACAATATACCGACGACTTTGTCATTGACTACTAGTTATGTTCATCTGTCCGACAACCCTTCGTGAAAACGGTTAGAGCGAACACGTTTTCAAGATCGCTTGGAACGTATCGTTGTTCAAGTAAACCGTTATTGGGAGAGGTAGAAGCTCTTCACAAAATGCTATAAAATCATGTAGGTATTGTATCAAGTTCAGTCGCCTTTCCCCATTTCAGCTAGATTTGTTGATTTTGTTTTCCACGATCGATTATCTCAGTGTCTGCCATTTCGTGCCACTTTATAATCCTAAGCAACTGTAGAGCGATTTTGATTGTATTTTTAATCTCTGTACAGAAGGACAGTTCCCTTGAAACGCACGTAACTCTAAGGCGGTACTCACTAGAAGGAGAACGAATGAGCTAGCAATCAGTTGCAAGATCGGTGGTAAACGTTTCATGACTGTTACACAGTTTAAATATCAGGTCATATCACTACGAGGGGACCTGAAGTAGGACGTTCATTTGACACCAGTAGTAGGAAAGGCGAATGAAATACACTGCCTGACAAAAATGAGAAGCAGCCACGGGAGGAGAAGGGAACGAAATAAAACTTCACGGCTTGAGAGGGTGTATGATGTTATTTCAGTTACTAAAAAGTCGAGTCAAACTGACAAAGAAGTTGGCGTTAGAAGCCCACTTATCATTATAAAGGTGAATCCGCCGCCCGGCCTCGATGTGCTAACTGTATGCACTGGTTCAGTTGGAAAGTCATATAGTCGTCGAATCCTCTCTTAGGACAAGCTAACCCACAACAATTGAACTAGCCTTAGATATCCTGGACACTGGAAGTGAAACTGAGTGGACGCAGGGTTGGCCCCACAAATATACACTACTGGCCATTAAAATTGCTACACCACGAAGATGACGTGCTACAGACGCGAAATTTAACCGACAGGAAGAAGATGCTGTGATATGCAAATGATTAGCTTTTCAGAGCATTCACCCAAGGTTGGCGCCGGTGGCGACACCTACAACTTGCTGACATGAGGAAAGTTTCCAACCTATTTCTCATACACAAACAGCAGTTGACCGGCGTTGCCTGGTGAAACGTTGTTGTGATGCATCGTGTAAGGAGGAGAAATGCGTACCATCACGTTTCCGACTTTGATAAAGGTCGGATTGTAGCCTATCGCTATTGCAGTTTATCGTATCGCGACGTTGCTGCTCGCGTTGGTCGAGATCCAATGACTGTTAGCAGAATATAGAATCGGTGGGTTCAGGAGGGTAATACGGAACGCTGTGGTGGATCCAAACGGCCTCGTATCAATAGCAGTCGAGATGACAGGCATCTTATCCGCATGACTGTAACGGATCGTGCAGCCACGTCTCGATCCCTGAGTCAACAGGTGGGGACGTTTGCAAGAGAACAACCATCTGCACGAACAGTTCGACGACGATTGCAGCAGAATGGACTATCAGCTCGGAGACCATGTCTGCGGTTACCCTTGACGCTGCATCACAGACAGGAGCGCCTGCGATGGTGTTCTCAACGACGAACCTGGGTGAACAAATGGAAAAACGTCATTTTTTCGGATGAATCCAGGTTCTGTTTACAGCATCATGATGGTCGCATCCGTGTTTGGCGACATCGCGTTGACGCACATTGGAAGCGTGTATTCGTCATCGCCATACTGGCGTATCTCCCGGCGTGATGGTATGGGGTGCCATTGGTTACACATCTCGGTCACCTCTTGTTCACATTGACGGCATTTTGAACAGTGGACGTTACCCTGGCTCTACCCTTCATCCGATCCCTGCGAAAACCTACATTTCAGCAGGATGCACGAGCAAATGTTGCAAGTCCTGTACGGGCCTTTCTGGATAGAGAAAATGTTCGACTGCTGCTCTGGCCAGCACATTCTCCAGATCCCTCACAAATTGAAAACGTCTGGTCAATGGTGGCCGAGCAACTGGCTTGTCACAATAAGCCAGTCACTACTCTTGATGAACTGTGGTATCTTGTTGAAGGTGCATGGGCAGATGTACCTGTACACGCCATCCAAGCTCTGTTTGACTCTATTCCCAGGCGTATCAAGGCCGTTATTAGGGCCAGAGGTGGTTGTTCTGGGTGCTGATTTCTCAGGATCTATGCACCCAAATTGCGTGAAAATGTAATCACATGTCAGTTCTAGTATAATATATCTGTCCAATGAATACCCGTTTATCATCTGCATTCCTTCTTGGTGTAGCAATTTTAATGGTCAGTAGTGTTCGTATTATTGGGGACGAATCTGAGGATCTTGCTGGCCACGGGAGTACGTCAGCATCAGGCACACAGTTCTTAATTACAGGGTGTCCATAATTAAAGTTCCAGTTTCAAAACGCTGTAAAAAGAGAACCGGTGCTCGGAACGACGCCAAATTTGAACAGCTTATTATTGACGCAGGGAAAACGTCGTTGACAAAAAACTGACTAATAGGGTGCGCTGTGAGCGTCAGAATATGCGCACCAATAGACGCGCAGCCCACGGCTGTTCCTCAGTTTGCGTCTGAGGCACCTAACATGACTGTCTCCATAAAGGAGAGCGCGCAGCTGGTAGAGCTCTTTTACATGAACGGTGCATGTGCGCCAGTACCCATTTAGAGGTTCCGGACACTCAAGGGTATGAAAAAAAGCATGTTTGTAAACGGCCTGCAGGAAATTATTACAAAATCGAAAATACAGGCTCTTTTGAAGTGCATCGTAGCAGAGGGAGAAAAGCAGTTGATCCGACGTCTGTCGAAGATGCGGCCACAGCACTGAAGGAGGGGTCGAGCGGTGGTGTGCAAACATGTAGTGTACGGGGAATTGCCCGATCGCTGGACTTGCCTGCCAGGACGGTGCATAAACTCAAACGAAACATGCTGCATTGTTATCGATACAAAATCACCCATGTGGAGGAGTTGCTTCCTGATGAGCTGCCAGCAAGACAAAAGTTCGCTCTGGAATTTCTTGCAAGGAAGTGGAAATGAATGGACAGACGAAGCCCATTTCCACCTCCAAGGACATGTAAATATGCAGAATTGCAAAATATGGGCAACGGAAAATCTGCACGTAGAGTATATCAACAGGTATAACTTCACTCCACTGAAGTGGTTACTGTAGAATCGTTCCCGAATTGCTAGAATTATCGGCCGTCATTTGCCTACAGCCTGCCCGTCCAGATCATCTGATCTTAATCCGTGTGACTTCTGGCTATGGTATTATCTGAAAGACGATGTGTTCAGAGCTGCAGTTACGACCGTATTTCAATTGAAGGCACACATTGCGCAGCGCATTCTGAACGTGACGCCCGAGACATTTCGATCTGTTGTGGAACATGCAGTTTCTCGATTTCAACTTGTGGCAGAAAACAGTAGACAGCATATTGAACACGTCTAGTGCCAGTCTCACGACAGTTAGAAACCGATGTCATTTTGCTTTATATGCGGCTTTTGGCCCCTGGGCAATTAAAAAGCCCATGTCATTTTGCTCTTTATACGGGTTTTGGCCTCACGACAATTAAAAACTGATTATTACCATCTGGTGTGGCATGACCTTGCCTTTGTGGGTGGGCTTACGCAACTAACAGCGTCACAACTGTTGACTGCGAACGTGTGCAGTCATGTACCTTAAACAGTATGGAGGGTGTGATGTCCAGCTCAAACCAAAGCCGTCATATTGCGATTCAACTGTCATTTGAAGTCGCCCCGTTTACGAAGACGATTATGGTGCCATCCACTGGTAACACTTTCGTTAATTAATTCCGTGACTTTTCTTCCTGCGTCAAATGTGACGTCGTTCTGAGCAGTGATTCTCTTCCTAGACCGTTTTGGAACTGGAACTTTAATTACGGACATCCTGTACATGTGCAATGTATGGACGAATATCATCCTGTTGAATAATAACACCGCGATATTATCGCATTAGTGGTAACACATGAGGCCGCATAATGTCTGTGACGTAGCGTTGGGCCACCAGAGTTCCTCAGTCACTACCAGGCGTGACCTGAAGTCATACAGAAGGCTCCTCAAACCATGACCCAAAGAGAAAGAGCGCTGTGCGTCTGCAAAACAATGGAAGAACAAGACCTATACCCTTGTCGCCACCGATGGTGCAGAAGTGCGATTCTTTGCAAAACTCAAAGCGACGTCGTCATGAACAGTCCATGTTTCCCGGCCACAGAACCATTCCAAACACAGCCGTTTGTTTTGTGTCAGCCGCAACCAACGCATGGGACGGTAATTTCCTAATCCGGCTGCTGCTATTCTCTGACCAGTGGTCCGGGATGATACAGAATGTTGCAGGGAGTCCATAACCTATTCTCTGATGGCACACGAAGATTTGAAGTGCTTGGTGCAGATTACGGCCATCCTCCCTTGTTGTGGTCACACGTGGTCGAGCGGAGTCTTCGCGACGAGTATGCCTGACCTCACGATTCCATGCAGGCCAAATCTGAGACACTGTCACATCCGAACTCCCCAGAAGTTTGCCTGTAGCTCGATTCGACTAGCCGGCCAAATGGGGACCTACAATGAAGCTCCCTTTTTAACTCTTACCAGATGCTAGTAACGCTGTCTCAAACGAGTACGCCGTATCTCCGTGTTCTTCACAGTGACTATTTAACGTCTGACGCTGTTCGTGTCCTTCATAAACCTGCCAGGCCTGACAAAAACACCAAACACGAATAACTCTAATTCACTCCGATCCTGTCATAGAGAATTGCAACTCGAATCATTTGTATACCCATAGATAGCGTGTACATGTACGAAGTTACATTGACATCTGATCACGTCTTCTACGTGCTTCAGTTTTTTCAGGCCATGTACTGGATTTACCGGGAGGATACAATAGTAGTGTGGTGTATCTGTACTGGAAACCGAAAACCTGTAACGATACCGTTTCTAAGAGAACTGCTCATACGTTTTCAGTCCTAGTCAAATGACAATAGATACCGAACATATTCAGAGTTGATTTCTATCATTGAAGCTGGTCAGTACAGGCTACACTGAAGTGTAACAGAGATAATAAGATGACGTAAATGAAAATCTTTGTCGGAAGGTGGTGTTTTTCTCGTCAGACGTCACGCAGGAAGACTGTAAAACATTTCTGCTGATTCCATCGCATGTCACGGGCAGAATAAGATAAGAACAATTAGGGCACATAGCGTTGAATACTGACAGATATTATTCCTCAGCTATACAGTTGTTACAGGTATAAGTGCAGATATTTCTTTTGGTGACTGAGGGCGATGTACTGAACAATCAAACATCAATATTTACATCGTTTGCGGACTAATAATTACAGCCATTAGAAGTCGTGTATTTTTAGGCTAGTTAGTACCTCCAAGGACATGTGGAAAGAGCAAGCCTTTAATGCTTATTTTCCCCTGGGCAGCAGGTCAGGTGTTAAAGTGTGTACGTGTGGATGCAAAGTGGTTAGACTATATCGACAGCAGTAGTCCACTTAGTGGTGCAGTTATGACTGCAGAAAATACCAGGTCGTACAGTTTGTGACGTCTTATTGGGAAGACTAATCGACGCATAGAAAAAACAATCAACATATTAAGGTACCATATATCAAAATATCTCTACTTATACCCATTACACCCCATGTACGTGAATGAAATACGACAGAAAATCATCAATATTGGTACATACAGTCTCTTGGAAAGTACGAGGGCATGCTGAAACATAATGCCTCCAAATTTTTTATGTGAAAACTCTTAAAGATTTTAAATAAAACAATCGTTATTAACATAACCACATAGGCTTCCACAGCCAGATGTGGTGATGCTTAAAATTCTTCTGTGTGTTGCGCCAGGTCTATGTGTAAAATAACTTAATTGTAAACTGTAAAAACGACGTTTCGAACGTATTACAACGGCCTTCCTCGCGGCAGGACTGGTTTTGTTGTAGAAAATGCCTCTATTTATTGCAGACGATCGATATCAGTAGTCATATCTGTGAAACTCTATTGCCCAATAAATACGAGGGTTATTCGGAGCCGGCCAGTGTGGCCGTGCGGTTCAAGGCGCTTCAGTCTGGAGCCGCGCGACCGTTACGGTCGCAGGTTCGAATCCTGCCTCGGGCTTGGATGTGTGTGATGTCCTTAGATTAATTAGGTTTAAGTAGTTCTAAGTTCTAGGGGACTGATGACCTCAGACGTTAAGTCCCATAGCGCTCAGAGCCATTTTTTGGTTATTCGGAAAGTAAGGAACGATCGGTCGCGAAATGGAAACCACAGTGAGAATCCTATGGAGTTTTGCACAGGCGTGTTGGGCAGTGTCTCTAGTATGCCCGTCGATCGCGTTACGTCTTTTTTTTTTAGTTCTGAGTACACACGGAGCACATAAAGATTTAGAACAATAGTGTCTCCCGCAAAGTACGAGGGCCTGGTGAGAAATTTCGCCTGAAGCTATGCAGCCAACATTACATAACTGTCGTACATTTTCTTCTTCAAGAAAATTCTCAGCCGCATTCTGCAGGGCAATGAAGATGCTGTAAGCCAGCGTAGAGAATTGGCGGAAAGCACTATCGGCTGCCTTCTATAACGAAGGCATTGGAAAGTTGGTACAACGCTACGACAAACGTCTAAGTCGGACAGGTTACTATGGAGATAGGTAGCTGGAAGTTGTTGCTAACTATTGCAAATAAAACAGTTTTGATTTTCACTGTGGTTTCCATTTCACGACCTGTCGTTCCTTACTTTCCGAATGGCCCTCATGTAATAGGCTGGTCATGGTATAAGGAAGAGAGCAGAAAATGAGCTATTCGTGGAGTATCTGGCTTTTCAGTGATTGGGGACAGTCTGCAGATCAACGCTTGGTTTCTGGAGGGAGTGTTTTCTTCCTGGTGTGCGCGGAAATGTACTGACAGTTTCTCTATAGTTGTTTGTTTAGGCTGTCACGTCAGTGCCTGGTGGCGCTTCTACCCTGCGATCACACGCGACCAATTGAACAGAGATACCAGGCAGCCAGAACACCGAAAGTTTGTAGTCATCATCTCTGTTGATGTTGTCAGGCTGCTTAATAATTTCAGTCATCTCTTTTATTTTGAGTAAGCGCGTCGATGACTCTTTTGCCAGCACGAGCTTCCTGGAATAAGGCAGGCTGCCCACGATTGTGGTGACGTTCTGCTGTCGCCGATTTATTGTGCTGTACTAATCGCACATAGCGTTCATATTATGCTACTCGTGTGCTGACTGGCCTACCTGTCTCACATATGTAGGCAGCTCCGAACTCACAACGTAGAACATATACTCCTGCGATATTTAGCGTTCGCTGCATCCTTGATGGAACTTAACAAGTCTTGGATCCTGTGGCTGCTGCAGAAAATCCGTTTGAAACCCCGTCGGCCGTTCACTGACGCATTCACATACGATTCCCAGCAGCAGCCATAGGAACAACGACATGATACACTCCTGGAAATTGAAATAAGAACACCGTGAATTCATTGTCCCAGGAAGGGGAAACTTTATTGACACATTCCTGCCGTCAGATACATCACATGATCACACTGACAGAACCACAGGCACATAGACACAGGCAACAGAGCATGCACAATGTCGGCACTAGTACAGTGTATATCCACCTTTCGCAGCAATGCAGGCTGCTATTTTCCCATGGAGACGATCGTAGAGATGCTGGATGTAGTCCTGTGGAACGGCTTGCCATGCCATTTCCACCTGGCGCCTCAGTTGGACCAGCGTTCGTGCTGGACGTGCAGACCGCGTGAGACGACGCTTCATCCAGTCCCAAACATGCTCAATGGGGGACAGATCCGGAGATCTTGCTGGCCAGGGTAGTTGACTTACACCTTCTAGAGCACGTTGGGTGGCACGGGATACATGCGGACGTGCATTGTCCTGTTGGAACAGCAAGTCCCCTTGCCGGTCTAGGAATGGTAGAACGATGGGTTCGATGACGGTTTGGATGTACCGTGCACTATTCAGTGTCCCCTCGACGATCACCAGTGGTGTACGGCCAGTGTAGGAGATCGCTCCCCACACCATGATGCTGGGTGTTGGCCCTGTGTGCCTCGGTCGTATGCAGTTCTGATTGTGGCGCTCACCTGCACGGCGCCAAACACGCATACGACCATCATTGGCACCAAGGCAGAAGCGACTCTCATCGCTGAAGACGACACGTCTCCATCCGTCCCTCCATTAACGCCTATCGCGACACCACTGGAGGCGGGCTGCACGATGTTGGGGCGTGAGCGGAAGACGGCCTAACGGTGTGCGGGACCGTAGCCCAGCTTCATGGAGACGGTTGCGAATGGTCCTCGCCGATACCCCAAGAGCAACAGTGTCCCTAATTTGCTGGGAAGTGGCGGTGCGGATCCCTACGGCACTGCGTAGGATCCTACGGTCTTGGCGTGCATCCGTGCGTCGCTGCGGTGCGGTCCCAGGTCGACGGGCACGTGCACCTTCCACCGACCACTGGCGACAACATCGATGTACTGTGGAGACCTCACGCCCCACGTGTTGAGCAATTCGGCGGTACGTCCACCCGGCCTCCCGCATGCCCACTATACGCCCTCGCTCAAAGCCCGTCAACTGCACATACGGTTCACGTCCACGCTGTCGCGGCATGCTACCAGTGTTAAAGACTGCGATGGAGCTCCGTATGCCACGGCAAACTGGCTGACACTGACGGCGGCGGTGCACAAATGCTGCGCAGCTAGCGCCATTCGACGGCCAACGCCGCGGTTCCTGGTGTGTCCGCTGTGCCGTGCGTGTGATCATTGCTTGTACAGCCCTCTCGCAGTGTCCGGAGCAAGTATGGTGGGTCTGACACACCGGTGTCAATGTGTTCTTTTTTCCATTTCCAGGAGTGTAGGTTGAGAGGGTCCTTGCCCCCCTTTGCATGTCTCCTCTCATTTTCACCAATTTTATTAATGTTCTATGCATTGCACGAAAGTAACAGACCGAATAAGGTTATTGTAATGCGAGTATTTATACTGAGAGCTCAAAAAAATACTTTTCACTTGATTCCTAAACATGTTGTTCTACTACCCTGGGTGGCTTGTGCAAAGCAGTCACGGAGGACGCGGCACACGGCATTTCCGGTTGGGGGCTGCACTTCCCCGAATTCTGTGGGGTTCTTACAGTAGGCTTAAGTGCCTGGCGGAACGACTGACGTCGGTCGAGTTTCGCCTATTGTATGCAGGGCGAAATGACCAGCGAGACGTCTGAATGTCGCTGCAGTTTATGTGTTTGTCGTTCTGGTGCGTCCGGAACGAAGATTCCTGGCACCAACTGACTGCATTGTCCTAATGATTCTGAGAATACTTGTGGACTGTGCCCTGCTGAGTGCGACTGTATGGCACCGGATTGCCGGTGGACTAAGCAGGTTGTTTTCGTAGCCGGTCAAACGGCAAGTTCAGTGCCCTCAGCTGAAGAGCATAGGCATGATTGGTCAACTTAAATTGAGGCTAGCCTGCTCGAAATTGGAGGGAATGGTCGCTATTGGCGCAAATGATGTTCCGAGACAGTGTGGGGGAATTTTGGAATCAGCACTGAATGCTGATTCGCGGTTTTCGGGGAGAGCAGGGAGTTGAGCAATGTTGGCTTCGCTCTTGCGTAGCATCACAGGAGGATTCGGAATCTGATCTTCCTCAGAGTCGGACGGTCTTGCGACTTGGTCGCTCTTTTTCGGAAGAACTTAGAATTCTCGGACAGCCTTCGAGGCCAGGGGCTGACACAGAGTTGCTGCACGGCAGAAGTCGGCGCCTACATCAGGACGCTGCCTACCGACGACGTGCTGCAGATTTGAGTACTGGTACAGCATTTTGCGGCTCCGGCATTGTAGGACCTTATCAGTTTTATACGGAATCTCTCAGCAGCACGCGCGCTCGGTTTGCTACAAGTCCACCTTGCTTGTTTCTCCATGTGATCCCATTTGAGCTCTCACTACTAATTGCGATATTGCTATATAGTTAGGAGATTAATATTTGATTCATTAGGACCTCCAGTCATTATCGTCAGTCGTTTGCATCACAGAGAGTAGGAGCCGCTTGTTCTCGAGCCAACTCTTATTCTCATAATATTTCAGTATACCCTTGTCCTTTGACGCACTGTTTGTGTCGATAATCATGTACATTTATGTTCTGATGTATAATAAATCTCATTGTAATATTTAATCAGCAGGTATATGCAGAATCCAATTTCCTGTTGTTTATTGTGATAAAGTTTTCTTTTTTCTGAGTAGATCACGATTTTTATTAAATTATTGTGAGTGTGCACTCCATATTTTACCAACTAGCAGGGTCCACCCACATTATCTTCCGTTACCGTTGCGCACATAATCAATTACGTGGTATGTAAGGAGGGGTCGAGTGCATGTTCAGTTCTCATGCAAAATTCGTCTGAATTGGAAATGTAAATGTCGTGTGGCTAGGGCCACCCGTCGGGTAGACCGTTCGCCTGGTGCAGGTCTTTCGATTTGACGCCACTTCGGCGACCTGCGCGTCGATGGGGATGAAATGATGATGATTAGGACTACACAACACCCAGTCCCTGAGCGGAGAAAATCTCCGACCCAGCCGGGAATCGAACCCGGGCCCTTAGGATTGACAGTCTGTCACGCTGACCACTCAGCTACCGGGGCAGACTAAAGAGGTACAAACTCTTCTCCACCGCGGCACCTCGCAAGGTTGCACAAAGAATGTAGTGAACAAACTAAATACTACAGGAGTACGTGAACTACTTGTGAGTGCGGAGTTACCTACATAGGTGAGACCGGGAGGCCAGTCATCACAGGAGTAACGGAACACGAAAGCTATGTTCGATTAGCATAGCATAATAAATCGGTGATAACGGAACAGCACAGTGACTGTGGCCAGCCTATCTTGTTCCAGGAAGCCCCTGTCCTGGCGAAAGAGTTGTAGACGCGCCAACGTAAAATACGAGAGACAATTAAAACTCCAGAATGAGATTTTCACTCTGCAGCGGAGTGTGCGCTGATATGAAACTTCCTGGCAGATTAAAACTGTGTGCCCAACCGAGTTCGAGTCTCGGTCGGGCACACAGTTTTAATCTGCCAGGAAGTTTCACAATTAAAACTGTTAAGCAACCTGACAGCATCAATAGAGAGCGCCTATAAACTTCCAACGAGCGCGAGCGGTCACAGGACACAAAACTCACCGGGCTCGGACGCGACAGCCTAAACAAACAGCTATAGAGGGGCTGTCAGTGCATTTCGGCGCACACCAGGAAGGAAACCTGCCCACAAGAAACCAAGCGCCAGACCACACACGACATCTGCAACAATCCGATGCCTTGGGTTCACGTCATCGACCATCCTCTATACAGCAAAAGTCAGTAGAAAACTCTGGAAGTTGCAGCCAGCTGAGCCATAGTCAGCTATGGAAGAAGCAAAGGACACAGTATGTACGCTCAACGGTGGATATTCAGAACCAGGAAGATAGCAAATAGCCTGAGAGAGGATTGCCGGTTGAAGCCTCTTTGAAGTTTTTTCGAAAAGCTCAGCGAGAACAGATTGCGTGCATGTCTAACATACAATAATAAACGACAATATTTATGAATCTGTATACACTGTGCTCCGCTGTAAACTTCTCTCAAAGAGTCGTGTACGTCCTCACAACGGGGAAAACTGTTGCTCTCGAATTACACAATGTATATCAGTCCACAATCATATGGCAGATTTCACGGAAGAATTCCTAACAAATAATCTAACATAACGGATACCACTTCCTGTAATTGCAATAACAAACGGCGTCACAGTGTCACCACTTCATAAATCTGTTGTTTCCTAAAACTTAAATGTTACCACTATTTTCGCATATGTCTGAAATTTAGAAACACTCCATGTTTTTGAATAACATGGACTGAGCGAGGTGAGGCATAGGTTACGAAAATTTTCTCCTTTTATGAAGAAGCAGAGTTCAGTTCTTCATCAGATCATTTAAATTTGGATTTAGATTTTCCTTTGTGGCCCAAAATCACTGTAGGTGACGGATACTATCCGAACTTCATCCAGCTGAGATGGTGCTCTCCCGTAGAAACACTAACGTCAACAAGGTGTTAAACTCTAATCTTTGTTTCGGTTTTCCATGCAAGTCTGATCAGTATGGTTGCTGTCTTTACCGTAATTCCAATGTTTCTCCTTTGACTGAAGCTATGTTGGTTTAACTCAACTATCAAAGATACAGACATAATAGAACGAGGAAAAAGAGAAGCATGACGGTAGAATACATTCACAAGAGAACAATAGTATTACATTCATGGAACTCCAGCAGTTAGGTCATAATTCTGTGGGCTACCCCACGACCTCCAACCTGGCCTTCCGCCTGAAGGACATAAGCATTACTTAACAAATGCGAAACTTCTACCCGGATATGACAGTGGCTTCAGTTTTGGCAGCTGTTAGACTGAGGTATTGGCGTTAGATAGAAAGTATTGCAGGAAACATACAAACGAGTCATCAATTGCATAAGGCTGCAGGCGAGGGAGTGTTCGTTCTGATCTATAGATATTAATAAATTAAAGTCTCCCGCTGCATTTCTCTGTCAGTATGTAAAGGCTAATCTCAGGAAGTAATAGCTAGCTTAATTCACGAGCAAATTTTGCGCGTAAAATTTACTACCGCTACGTCAGCAAGTCGTCTGGCCGTAGATATTGAGTGCTACCCATGTGAAGTCGGGGCAGCTCGCTAGTTAAAACATGCTTGCCTGTTATACAGCCGTAGTAATTCCTGGAGGAAATAGTTGTTTACGACTGGTCGAAGTAGCTTCTAGGAAATGAACAACCGAAAAGTTGACTGGTTCTACAAGAGATTGTAGGGCTCCCTTTGTCAAACATACTTTTTAAACCGAATTTAAAAAATTCCGTCTTTAGTGCATAGCATCACAAAGTCTGTCAAACAGTAGCAAAGAGCTCATGATAATTTTAACACGAAAAGTCTGTAGGAAATCCAATAGGAAACGTGCATTTTACTAGCGTCAGTTTCGAAGGATAAAAGGTATAATAGATCTGGATGGTGTCGCCTTCTACACTTGCACTGAATGAAAAGTAATACAGCGTGAGTATGATTGCAATTACAAACTGTGATCTACAACCGCGGCCTGTGTTCAGTAGGCTCCAACCCTGCTGTGGAAGAAAGCCATTGTTTGTTTACCGCGTCAATTTCACACTAAGTATACGTTCTTCTGACATAGCTAATACTGTTAACAAAATTGCACTTTTTCATCTTTCATTTCACATATTTAGATTATTTGAAATTCCAGTGATAAATTAGTACTGTGAGAGTTAATTCATCTTCGTGCTAATTTGTAGGTATCTAAAGGTAAACCTTTATCTTTTACATAGAATGAACCGCAAAGTGTGGCTATATTAATATTTGCAGACACGTGAGCTAATGTACATCTTCATTGAACATGGGACTATACTGCACTTGAGCTCCAGATTTTTTAAAATTCTACTTTCTTCCCTACATTCTGTTTAATGCAGTACAAATACAAGTATCTGGTTTGTAAATCACTTATATAACGCACACAGACAATTTTCTGATCCTATTGTTGTTTGTGTATTGCTTTTCTCCCAAGGTACACTTTTGCTTACAAACAAATTTCCGAAATCACACACACTTCTACGAACGTATTCCTAATTTCTGTAATAATGTTTAATGCCAGATAAATTTGGTTCTAAAAAGAATGGTTCATTTCCCTGCGATTGTCTTTGCGTCTTGTGTGTTTCATTTCTCCTGTCATATTTACTTCCTAAACAGCAGAATTCGTCCACTCGTACCGTATATTCCGAACTGTAATTCTTAACAAGCCGATATCCACATTTTTAAAAATTTCTTTTGTAGGTAATGTGTTAGATAGCGTATCCATTCCGTTTAACCCTTCTTCTAGGACGTCCTCGTGTTTGGATAGATGGATTTTGTCATCTACGAGTCTTAGAATCAGTTGTAAGTGGGCTGTTTATGTTTTCTTATTGGCAACGTTACGTAGCGCTCTGTATGAAAATCACTGGCTGTGCTGTGTGCAGTCTGTGGCTAGTTTGCATTGTTGTCTGCCATTGTAGTGTTGGGCAGCTGGGTGTGAACAGCGCGTAGCGTTGCGCAGTTGGAGATGAGCCGCCAGCAGTGGTGGATGTGGGGAGAGAGATGGCGGAGTTTTGAAATTTGTAATACTGGATATTATGAATTGCTATGTGTATTATGATTTTTCAACACTATTAAGGTAAATACATTGTTTGTTCTCTATTAAAATCTTTCATTTGCAAACTATGCCTATCTGTAGTTAGTGCCTTCCGTAGTTTGAATCTTTTATTTAGCTGGCAGTAGTGGCGCTCCCTGTATTGCAGTAGTTCGAGTAACGAAGATTTTTGTGAGGTAAGTGATTTGTGAAAGGTATAGGTTAATGTTAGTCAGGGCCATTCTTTTGTAGGGATTTTTTAAAGTCAGATTGCGTTGCGCTAAAAATATTGTGTGTCAGTTTAAGCACAGTCTTGTATAAATTGTTCAAAGGGGACGTTTCATATGTCGACCCTTAGCCAAGGATATCTCACTGGAATCTTCTGATTTTTTCTTGTAGTTTGTGTAATTAAAGTAGATTTTGTTTATTGCTAGCGCGTAATTATAGAGAGAATTTCCTTGTTAGTTGTGGTTTTTCATTGTTGCACAGTAAAACAGTTGTGGCATGCATGTAGATTTGCACCAAGTATTTCGCAGCTGCGCTTGCAATTAACTAGATATTATTTTCAGTTCTATGTGAATGTGTTCTCTTATTTTTGCTCTTCAAATTGTGTTTTTTTGTGTTGTCGTGCGAAATATTGTGACAATATGGCGTGTGAAAAACGTAATCCTAGGCTTCAAAGTAAACTGAGAAATGACAGTGAAGAAGAAAGCAGTGTGTTAGCTCCACCGAGTAATGAATTAACTAATATTCAAAGTAGTAATATGGTAACTGTGCATAGGGAGATGGAGCGGGCGTCAAATAATGGTGTAGACAGTGAAACAGGTAGTAAACAGGGAAGCATTATCGATCGATCGGTCGGCAACAGCTCGCCTCAGGAAGAAGGAATGACAGAACACAATATTGCAAATACTGTAGACTCAGGTTTTGGGTTCTCACCGTTTTCTCAAATGAGTCAAGACACATTTTCTGCTTGTCAAAATGTGAATGTTGCTGGTGCAAATGCACTGCCGAAAAGCGTAGAGGAACAGATTCCAGACACTAATGCACTGTTATTACAATTAATGCAACAAATGGGAGAAAATCTTCAAAAGTTAGACACAATTGAACAAAATCTTCAAAAGTTAGACACAATGGAACAAAATCAGAGACAAACACAGCAAAAGCTTCAAAAGTTAGACACAATGGAACAACACCAGAGACAAACACAGCAACAGTTAGACACAATGGAACAAAATCTTCGGAAGTTAGACACCACACTTGAACAAACACGTGAAGATTTAACTACTGAGTTACACAACATTGAATCGAAATGTCAAAAAGTCTGTAATGACGTAAAAACACAAATTTGTGAGCATTTTCAACCTATTTTTTCGCGGCATGAAAATGCATTACAGAATCACGAAGCAGCCATAAAAGAACTGCAAACCATTGTTCATGAAAATCATGAGATCCTGCAAGCTAAAATTGACTCAGTTGCATCTACCGATTCGGTTACGCAACTTGCAAAAACTCAAGAAAACTTAAATGATACAGTAGATACTCTGAAAATTGGTTCAGAAAGACACACTGAGGAAATGTGTTCACTATCGGAGAAAGTAGCCGAACTTTCGGATCAGGTCACTAACTTATCTACGAAGGTAGATGATAATCTGAATGACACAAAACCGGTAGTATTTAATGACACAGAAGAGTGCGAACAAATTAGGAAACTGAAACAAAATCTGAATCAAATTAATACGCAACACCAAAGAGAAATCCGGGACGTACAAGATCAGCTGACACAGGTAATACAAGAATTACGTATTTCAGAGGACACTCGCGCTCCAATACGGGAAGAGGGACATAGAAATACGGAACAGCCACAAAATAATAACACAGGGCACTTCGGAAATTATGAAAGAAATTGGCAAGGTACACCGAATATTGAGATGGAACCGCCGAAACGACGTAAGAATGACCGACATGCGACTCACCGACATGATGATTTTGATTATAAGCTGTTCATTACTACACATAAATTCAAAACGTTTAAGAATTCTGCCAACGACATTCATCCACAAGCGTGGCTCCATCAATTCTCTCATTGTTTTCCTCCCAACTGGTCATTGGAGCACAGGTTAGAATTTATGTGAGGCTACGTGGAGAATGAACCAGCTGTAAGAATGCGATTGGTCATTCACGATTGTCACAGTGAAGGAGAATTTTATCATGCCTTCCTCTCAGCGTATTGGTCTCAAGCTACACAAGACCGAGTAAAACATAGCATCAATCTGAATTTTCCAGTCTTGTGAAATATTTTGAAGACGTGTTGCATAAGAATCAGTACCTCTCAAACCCATACAGCCCCTCAGAACTCATCCGCATTTGCTTAATCAAACTGCCTGAACATTTACGACATATTATTTTAGCAGGACGTTGCAAAGACGACATTGAAGCTTTTCAGGGACTGTTACAAGAACTGGAAATTGTCACTGACAATCGCGGAATGCGAAAACAGGAGTTCAACAATTACAGGTCACATCTGTCACAATTCCGCGATGACAGAAATAATACACGACAAGGCTATTCTTATAACGTAAATCGTGACCAAAACAGACACCACCCATATGACAACCGTTGGCAGAGTAGTAATAATTACAGGGAAAGATCACCTCTCCGCGGTAATGACTATCACAGAGACAATCAGAGAAACAGACAATATGGGAACCAAAATAATTATTATCAAGGGAGACAGAATAACTTTAGACGCAACGGTCCAGCGCGCAGTTACGACTCAGGGAGAAATTCTCCACCACGTGACCAACAAGAAAGAAACTATGGAATCTACTGACATGATGACAGACGATATGATCGTAACGACAGACCTGAACTGCATCAGAACTGGCGGGATTTAAACAGAGCAGGGCCCTCTCGTCACAGTGAATTTGTAGAAGTTAGGTCTCCAAATCCCAATAACGACGCGCGCCAACAAAGAGACAATAGGCAATGACTCATACCGCTGGCAGCCACAAAACGTACGTATGAAACTGACGACGCAGCTGCCGTAGCTAGTAATTACGTAAGAATGGAAGACATTAGAGACATCTTACTCCAGGAACACGACGTAAAACATAACAACATTGCATATCCTGTGATTCACATTACAGTAAATGACGTAAAATTTACGAGAGTACTTGACTCTGGCAGTCCCATTTCAGTAATTAGTGAAACAGCTTTTAGCAAGTGCAACAAATCGAACAATTGCCCCACACTTCCGTTACGTAAGATTAAATTACAAGGTGCAATCTTTGGAAAAAGTGTAGATGTACGCCAACAAACCAACTTAGAATTCTTTTGTCAAAGCCACAGCTTCTCTATGAACTTTCTTATTGTTCCATTATTGTCAACGGAAATTATACTGGGAGTAGACTTTTTGAATGAATACAAAGCAATCTTAAGCTTTCACGATGCTGAAATAAGTTTAGAGAAAGAAGGTAAGTCAATAGCTTTGAAATTTGAAGACTGGCTCTCAAACCATGATGAGGAAATTAATCGGCTTTACCTTCTGTTAGACAACAGTTCGGAATTTTCTACGGAACCAGACACTAACAATCACTCTGCAAGTACTGACAGGGATGATATCGACGGCATATTTGAAACTAATGAGTTAATTCAGAATAAAATTCAAACAATTGAGAATTGTAATGACACTGATAGGCAGGACCTTTTTGAGATTTTACAAGCACATTCCACAGTTTTTACTCACAAAACAGGAACAATCAAGGGATTTCAATACCAATTTCGTGTTCGTGAGCATACTAAATTTTGTGTTAGACCATACGTAATTCCAGCACATTATAGGGACCGTGATAGAACAGAAATACAATCTACGCTTGACGAGGGCATTATTGAGCCTGCAGTAAGCTCATACAACAATCCGTTACATGTTGTTGAGAAGAAAAATGGATCGATCAGGCTTGTCTTAGATTCGAGACAAATCAATACTATCATTATTCCTGAAACAGACAGGCCGCAGGCGATGGAAGAACTTCTTCAAAATTTTAATGGTGTAAAAGTGTTGTCTTCCATTGATCTCAGATCCAGCTTCTATCAGATCGAACTTCATCCAGAATGTAGAAAATACACAGCTTTTCTTTGTTTCGGCGTTTCTTATCAGTTTCGGAAACTTCCTTTTGGTTTGAACATTTCTTCGGCAGCATTCATTCGCGGGTTAAATTCCATATTACCTGAGTTCTTAAAACGTCACAGCACCTTATAAGTGGACGATATTCTGATAGCAGAAACTTCATGGGAACAACACAATCGCATCCTCAACAGTTTGTTACGTATTTTTGCAGAATCTGGAATTACAGTTAACTTGGAAAAGTCTGAATTCGGTAGGTCAAAGGCGAGGTTTTTGGGACATATTATTTCTTCTGAAGGCATTCAGCCGGATCCTGAAAAGTTAGAAGCAATCAGAGCCACTCCAGTTCCATCCACAAAAAGACAAGTCCGCAGTTTTCTAGGTCTCGTAAATTTTTACCGTCGTTTTCTGAATATGCAAATTCTTGTTACACCAAAACTTTGTTCTCTCACTGGAAAAAATACTATTTGGAACTGGGTCGAACAAGCACAGTTGGAATTCAATTCTTTGAAAGAAGCGTTACTTCACGCGCCGGATCATCCAGATCTGTCACAAGATTTCTGCCTTAGCACGGATTCTTCTAAAGTCAGTCTTGGTGCCCACTTATTTCAAGAAGCCATAGAAAATGACACTACTGTTCAGAAAACCATTGCTTTTGCTAGCCGAGTGCTAACAAAATCTGAAAAAAATTATTCCGTTACTGAATTAGAAGCTTTAGCTATCGTTTGGGCATTTAACAAATTCCGTTTCTTTCTTTCTGGTAAGCACGTAAAAGTATACAGTGATCATCGTGCATTACAATTTCTTATGTCTTCAAAATTAAATCATGACAGGTTAAAACGTTGGGCATTGTTTCTGCAAGAATTCCGCTTCACAATAGTCTACATTCCCGGCAAGGAGAACATTGTTGCGGACGCGCTGTCACGCGCACCGGCTGGGCTTGAGAAAAGTAACACAGAAGGCAACCTTGAGAAAAATTTCATTATTCTTTACATTCAGAAAGTCGCCTTTGAAAATTTCATCATGACATCTTCAAAGGACGTTGCTCATGAACAAGATAAAGATCCGATTTGGAAAGACATCAAAAGTAAATGGCATGAAAAGACACACACTCAGATTCGGCATTATTACCTGGTTAGAAACAACATACTCTTCAAACGCTGCACTGATGATGACAAGCTATGGGTACTTTGCATTCCAGACGATTTTGTTAATAAGCTCATTTGGTACATTCATTTCAGCTATGCACATTTTGGCCCACGAAAATGTTATCATATTCTTTGAACGACTTGTTATTTTAACAATATGGAAAAGAGAATTCGAAGAGTCTTGTCTATTTGTAAACTTTGTCAAATGGCGAAACCATCCACTATCTCACATCGTGCTCCATTGTTTGCTATTATTCCTTCTAAATTAAAAGAATTTGCTGCTGTTGATCTCTTGGGACCCCTTGTCAGAACATCGAATGGATTTTCGTACGTTCTAGTTGCTGTTGAACTTACTTCAAAATTTGTTTCTTTTACTCCGTTACGTAAAGCCACTGGACGGTCTGTATCCAACGCCTTTGTAAAAATTTCTTACGTGAAGTTGGCCACGTTGCTAAAGTCATTTCAGATAACGGACCGCAATTCAGATCTGCTGTTTGGTCACGCATGCTTCGGAATCATAAAATCAAACCTGTTTTTATTTCATTGTACTCACCACATTGTAACCCGTCTGAACGGATTATGAAAGAAATCAATAAGCTTTGCAGACTTTATTGTCACAGAAATCATCAGCATTGGGACAGATATTTACACTTATTTCAAAATGTGCTGAATGAAATGCCTCATGATTCCACTGCTTTACCACCTACTCTTGTACTAAAGAATGAAGAACCACTGAACAGAATCAGAGAGCTTGTACCTTTCCCGGATACACGTAAACTTCGACACAAAGACATAATTGATTTGGCTCTTAAAAATATAAAATCTGCAGCAGACAAAAGGAGAAAACTACACGGTAAAGCAAATGCAAAGAAATTATATATTGGTCAGAAAGTTCTCATTAAAGCTCATTCATTGTCACATAAGAAGAAACACTTGAGTCACAAATTCTTTCTAGTTTACAATGGACCTTACAGAATCCGACGTATACCACATGATAATTGCGTTGAAGTTGAAACTCTGCGTACTAGGAAGAGTAAAGGTTTACACCACATTTCACATGTAAAACCATTTATTGACAGATAATCTGCTTTTTAACTTAGTCTTTGCAATTTTCACTTCACGCTACTTGTACAATTTGTCACACTGAGAAACTGTTAACATGCAACAATGTTTTGAAGTTCAATATCCACTCAAGAACCAAGAGAACTTAATTAAACAGAAATTACGAATGCATTGTTATTGCGAACAGATGACACAGTGTTATTGTGTGTGTACATTCTTGCTTGTTAGTTGCACGATTACGTAACGACTATAAGGCTCACGTACTTAGAACATTTACCAGTACTGCTAATGAGATTTTAATGCAACATTTTGGTGTACTTGAAAATACATTCTGAATTAAAGTACTTTCTGAAAGATACCAGATGACACAGTGGTTAGTTTATGCGACAGCTACAAGATTATATCACGACGTTACTAATGAGTGACAATTTACAATGTTGCTCTTGCGGTGTATCTGTTTTATATCTGCACAGTTTTTCTGTATTATTCTGGAAAGTAAAACATGTTTTAGTAGTAACTTTTGTGCTATAGCTACAAGGAGACAGCCTTTTCCGTAGGACAACAATACGTTACAGCACAGTACTTTCTTTATCATGGCAATAAGCGTAATAACTAAGATATCTACACCCAAAGCATTTCACTTTTGTTTATCATGAGGTAAGTACATTGACTTCTACAGAACTTAGCTTTCGGAGGACGATAGCTACGACACTTCCACAGAGATTATCTTATAGCTAGACGCACATTTAGCGCTACAGGACACATATTTGAGTGATTAATTTTGTACTTAAAACATTTATTTTTAAAGATTTTTGAATTACAAAGAAAGTTTTCCGTGTTACATTTCATTCCATTGCTGTAATCTGTAACACGTGAGGGTATAATTACAATAATCCTCAGGGGGGTACACGCTTACTTTGTATACCATGTGTGTGGCAAGCACAAGGAGCCCTAGCTAATATGGTATTTGCTTATACAACTTTACACATCGGTACCATATTTCTCCAACACAGAATTACACAGCCACCTGATCATTTAACTGAGAGATAAACTTTTTTTTACTACATCAGTGACAGATGTTTACGCAACTACACAGTTGGATAACTTCACACTTACGAAATTGTATTTTGTCTGTACTTTGTGAACTATTCATATTTTTTCGGACCCATTGTGATATTATGAGAGCTTTGAATGATGTATTTGGTATGAGATCATGAATTTTAAAGTACGTTTGACGTAGATGACACTACTGAAATGGGTAGAGAATTTTTTAGGTTTTGACATTATTGCAGAAAGCAACGACGTTTTTGAGATTTGACTGAGGTGTTATGATGTTATTTTTACGACGAAGATGTGTATTATGCTGTTGAGGTATGTTTATGATCAATAAGATGATGCTACCGTATATGAGGAATTTGATTACGCTACGTATTTCTTATGATGAAATATTGAAGAAATGTCGACGAATATGTATATGTATAATAAGGTAAGGAATAATGAGTAGTGGTTAGGGACTATGATTTGTGGAAAAGGATGTTGGAAACCAAGAATCGTACTTTAAGAGTTATGAAATGTGTGTAAATGCGTGAATGTATCACAACGCCGGCGAAAATTTTTGGACACTGTTATATTCATAAGATTTTGTTTCTACACATTTGCAACGCAAATTCTCGACCTGCAAAATTTTGTATATGAGACTGTCACTGTAGCGGAAAAATGTCGTAAATACACTCCTGGAAATTGAAATAAGAACACCGTGAATTCATTGTCCCAGGAAGGGGAAACTTTATTGACACATTCCTGGGGTCAGATACATCACATGATCACACTGACAGAACCACAGGCACATAGACAAAGGCAACAGAGCATGCACAATGTCGGCACTAGTACAGTGTATATCCACCTATCGCAGCAATGCAGGCTGCTATTCTCCCATGGAGACGATCGTAGAGATGCTGGATGTAGTCCTGTGGAACGGCTTGCCATGCCATTTCCACCTGGCGCCTCAGTTGGACCAGCGTTCGTGCTGGACGTGCAGACCGCGTGAGACGACGCTTCATCCAGTCCCAAACATGCTCAATGGGGGACAGATCCGGAGTTCTTGCTGGCCAGGGTAGTTGACTTACACCTTCTAGAGCACGTTGGGTGGCACGGGATACATGCGGACGTGCATTGTCCTGTTGGAACAGCAAGTTCTCTTGCCGGTCTAGGAATGGTAGAACGATGGGTTCGATGACGGTTTGGATGTACCGTGCACTATTCAGTGTCCCCTCGACGATCACCAGTGGTGTACGGCCAGTGTAGGAGATCGCTCCCCACACCATGATGCCGGGTGTTGGCCCTGTGTGCCTCGGTCGTATGCAGTCCTGATTGTGGCGCTCACCTGCACGGCGCCAAACACGCATACGACCATCATTGGCACCAAGGCAGAAGCGACTCTCATCGCTGAAGACGACACGTCTCCATTCGTCCCTCCATTCACGCCTGTCGCGACACCACTGGAGGCGGGCTGCACGATGTTGGGACGTGAGCGGAAGACGGCCTAACGGTGTGCGGGACCGTAGCCCAGCTTCATGGAGACGGTTGCGAATGGTCCTCGCCGATACCCCAGGAGCAACAGTGTCCCTAATTTTCTGGGAAGTGGCGGTGCGGTCCCCTACGGCACTGCGTAGGATCCTACGGTCTTGACGTGCATCCGTGCGTTGCTGCGGTCCGGTCCCAGGTCGACGGGCACGTGCACCTTCCGCCGACCACTGGCGACAACATCGATGTACTGTGGAGACCTCACGCCCCACGTATTGAGCAATTCGGCGGTACGTCCACCCGGCCTCCCGCATGCCCACTATACGCCCTCGCTCAAAGTCCGTCAACTGCACATACGGTTCACGTCCACGCTGTCGCGGCATGCTACCAGTGTTAAAGACTGCGATGGAGCTCCGTATGCCACGGCAAACTGGCTGACACTGACGGCGGCGGTGCACAAATGCTGCGCAGCTAGCGCCATTCGACGGCCAACACCGCGGTTCCTGGTGTGTCCGCTGTGCCGTGCGTGTGATGATTGCTTGTACAGCCCTCTCGCAGTGTCTGGAGCAAGTATGGTGGGTCTGACACACCGGTGTCAATGTGTTCTTTTTTCCATTTCCAGGAGTGTATTTCCGTAAGAAAGTTAAGTGACCACCTGCACGTAATGCGTCGTGGGCACCCAGCTGCGTCAGACGCCTGAAAAAAAAAGCCATTAGTGAGGGCCTTTCCAGAGGCACAGGTAAAAAAAAAAGGGGGAGGCCCTTATCCTCGCTGTTGACATTCCTTTGTAGAAAGCATCGTAAATACGACACCCTCAAACTTGAAAACATGATAATACTGTGGAGCTCTTAATTTATGATATTTACTGCAATGCCTAATGAAATGATGAGAAATATTTTTATGTCTATACACCTGATTATGACCACTGTCTTTCTAGTTGAGAGAAATGCCATATGGCTTGCTTTATATACTTATTTGCTCATTTTCTTTAATATCTAGTTTCTAGCTGCACTGCAGCATTGTTCAAAATAAAATTTTATGAATGTACTAATATAGATATTTTATGCCTACAGATCCAGTAAACAGTAATTGTATGATCTACTTCCAAAAAAAAAAATGAGGGAGCACAAAAAGACATTTCCCTTCACAGGAACTGCATACATAATTTTCTTTTCAATTACTTGGTAATTTTTTGTAGAATTAGTGTTTGTGGTGCACCACTTTAATTACATAGACATTAAGATGTGAATATACATTTCCTTTTTCTGCATTGTTGTCTTTAGTGTAATATTTTTTCTGCTTGAGCTATGTCATGTTTAGGTATAATTTGCTGCTGCTGCTGTTTGCCAGGCATAGTGCTACTGAATTTTAATTTGTCTTACTCTTCTAAGCTAGTTTTACTACTGATTTATTTTTCTTGTTTGCTGCACAGTGCCTTAACTTAGTTGTAATATTGTTGCTCCACCAATTTCCATTTTTTTTTTGTCATTGCTGTTTGTTAATTGTTTTGTGCTGCTGCATTGCCTCGTTCCTAGGTTTAGCATCTGAGCTCAGTAGATTTAAGTTAGCTTAAGATGGGGTAGGCTATATAAGAAACTAACTATGACGAATTGGAAGAAATGCATTGAGAAGCTATAAGAAAATGGTGTGGCCAAAAAAAGAATTTTGAAAGAGGATAAAACAAAAAAGTAGGGTTTAGGGACAACAGGTTTAGGTAGGATTTTCTTGGAAATAAATGTTGAGGTAAGATAATGGTAAATAAATAATGAGGTAAGAAATATGTGAAATAAATACAGAAAGCATGCTTGGATAGGATTTTTTTGGTGGAAGCAAAGGTTGAAATAAGACGAAAGATCTATGGAATGAAGTTTTGGGTTGGACTGCAGTACCAAATGTTACACTGAAAACGAACCTGTCCTTTCCTTTTGTGTTGTTCCACTATGTTTTTGTGTACCCTTGTGTATTTGTTTTCTTCCTGTCTCTGTGTAGTTTCATAGAATTTTTTCTTCTTCTAGTGCTGGGCTGCATTCACTATGATGAGGAATACTGTTATCCTCAAGTGTAATTGGCATTAATAATATTTATTTACCTTGTAAATATGCTTAGACATTATTTATTCTGTTTTGTTTTAATGCTCATGTGTAAAGTTGATGTTTCAAAAGTTATTCTGATCTTTTATGTATGTACTCATGTCATAATGATGTATATGTTATTTCTATTCTTTTGTAAAGCCTGTATTACTACAAATGTTATATGTATTATTATGTTTTTAATGATGTATTTTGTACCTTTGTTATTGTATTCTTATGTTATAAAATTGTAATTGACACCAGTTCATCATATTATTAACTTGTAAGCATTCATTTCACTGCACACATTCTGTTGGTCATAGTAATGCACAATATGTGAGAAGTTGGGACTGTTAGTGTTTGCACGTGTGTTACTAATTCAGCAAGGGATTGGATAACAGCATTGCTGGTTCTAAGGACAATTCCAAAAACTTCGTGAGTGTACAAGTGGTGGTTTATGGACTTGCTATCTTCTCTGCAAGACTCTTCGATGGTGATTGTGCACCTGCACAGTCGCAGCAGATGGCTGCTGGCCATCTTTACAAGGACTACAGTGGGTCTACACCTCTGATGACCCACCAATACCATTATCTCTACAAGGACTACAGTGGGTCTGCATCTCTGATGACCCACCAATACCACAATCTCTACCAGGACTACAGTGGGCCTGTCCACAATTTCTACAAGGACTGCAGTGGGTCTGCACCTCTGGTGGCCCACCAATTACCAGGACTACAGTGGGTCTGCTCTGAGATGACCTACCTACCAATATTCTTCAAAAGTTCGAATGACTCTGCTGTGGGTTTGCTCTGTTGTGTCCCATTACCTGTCTGCATGTCAAGAGTCAGCACTGTCTTTCCGTTGGAAGGACAACACTGCTTCTTCAAGACTGCATGAAAATCCACTACTTCCGTGTGCATTGTCTTTTACTGCTCAGACTTTGAGAAAAGAAACGGCAGTTTTACTCTGATGAATGATCAGGACTGTCTTTATGGACTGTGAGAAAATTTTAGCTTTTGACCAACATTGTATTAATAAGTGTGTTCATTTGATATTTTTCTTACTGTAATTATGAAAAATTTTTTCAAATCATTATTGGCCACTGCCAAAAATAATTTGTAAAATTTTTTTTTGGGGAGCATGGGGGCTATGTAGGTGGGCTGTTTATGTTTTCTTCTTGGCAACGTTACGTAGCGCTCTGTATGAAAATCACTGGCTGTGCTGTGTGCAGTCTGTGGCTAGTTTGCATTGTTGTCTGCCATTGTAGTGTTGGGCAGCTGGATGTTAACAGCGCATAGCGTTGCGCAGTTGGAGGTGAGCCGCCAGCAGTGGTGGATGTGGGGAGAGAGATGGCGGAGTTTTGAAATTTGTAATACTGGATATTATGAATTGCTATGTATATTATGATTTTTCAACACTATTAAGATAAATACATTGTTTGTTCTCTATTAAAATCTTTCATTTACTAACTATGCCTATCAGTAGTTAGTGCCTTCCGTAGTTTGAATCTTTTATTTAGCTGGCAGTAGTGGCGCTCCCTGTATTGCAGTAGTTCGAGTAACGAAGATTTTTGTGAGGTAAGTGATTTGTGAAAGGTATAGGTTAATGTTAGTCAGGGCCATTCTTTTGTAGGGATTTTTTAAAGTCAGATTGCGTTGCGCTAAAAATATTGTGTGTCAGTTTAAGCACAGTCTTGTATAAATTGTTCAAAGGGGACGTTTCACAGTCACTTTGAGAAGTTCGCACATGTTTGCTTGGAATGTTAGGAGGATGTAGCCTACAACAAAATACAACTATATTCCTTTTACTCAAAAGTTTTTGATACAGGTGAAAGAAAAATGTTTAGTTGAAAATGAAACACAGTAATTCTGTGCATTGCTCAAAGTGGCACCTTCTCAATATTTAGTACCGGTTTTTCCATCCTCGCTGTACCAACCCTCCAATGTACTTTCCTATCTCTTGATTCATTCGCTATTTGACATGCAAGTTTGACAATAGTGTTGGAAACACAACCGGAAGTTAAATCCTTCAGCAATTTTTCTTGCTTTTCAACCTTCACAGTTCCCTCTTGTAGCATGCATTGGAAATTAATACCTTCTTTTCCGAAAATACTTAAATCTTAATCGTGTCAAAGATCAAGCAATGTAATGAGGACATCATAGCTTTTCGGTCACCACACCTGACACTAACGTTAACGTCAAATTTGTACATTTAGTACCCAAACACAGTGTGAAGCAGGTCTAATTGTCCGGTTCCTCCTCAATTCATTTCTATTTCTGTCTGTATTATCGTAGTCAATAATTCAGAACCAAAATATGTGAAGCTGACTATACACTACTTTTCAGATGTACACTGCCAGGCAACAAAAGAGGGAAGCACCCAAAGGGGAGGAGGGAAAGAAATGATACCTCAGGATTTGAGAGGGTGTTGATGTTATTTTAGTGGTTACAAAATCGAGTCAAATTTACAAAGAACTTGGCAGTATGCACTCACTTATCTATATGACTTTGCATCCACTCTGGCCTGGATACATGCCATGATTAGGTTGAGAAGGGTGTTATATAGTCGCTGTATCTTCTGCTGAGGCAAGCTGGCCCGCAAATTTTATAACTGGTTCTTGATACGCTATATGATGGCATTGGGACGGAGATGGTATCCGAACTGGTCCCATATATGCTCTGTCGGGACAGATCCGGGAATCCTTTTGACCACGGGAGTGCCTCAACATCAAAGAACACACTCCATAACCACAGGTTCCACGTGTGGACAAATATTACCCTTTTGAAAATTAGCGCCGCCATAGTGTAGTATGATAGGTTACACCTGAAGAAGCACGATGTCAGTGATAAACTGTTATGCCATTAGTGTTCCCTCAGTCACTACCAGCCGTGGCTCCATGTCATACCCGGCGGCTATGACGCCAGCAGTTTCACCACTGTGGTGGAACAGAACATCTCCCCATGTCGCCGCTATACCCGCTGACGCCTTCTGCGCCAGGCCTCGCGCGATGTACCTGAAGAGAGAGACATGTCCGTTTCACGCCACGCGCGAGCTATGGGTCCTTTCGTAGCTCTGGACAATGTGGTTCGTGGTCTTGACGCACGCAATCCGGCGATCATCCCTTGTAGTGGTCGGATGTGGTCGCGTGGAACCTTGATGACTACTATGCCTGTACTCACGTTTCCGTGCAGTTCTGGGACACTGTCGCATCCGAATTCCCCACAAATCTAGGTATTGCGCGATTCGACTATTCGTCCAAATGGAGATCTACAACGAGACGCTTTCAAACTCTGTCAGATGGTGGTAACGCTGTCTTACACAAGTATGCAGCATCTCAGTGTCATTCACAGTGATCACTCAACATCTGACACTGTTCATGTCCCTTCTGTATCCTACCAGGTCTGGTAACAGCACAAAACAGGAACAACACTAATGCACTCTGGTGCCCGTTCTACCTATCACAGAAAATTGCAGCTCTAATCAGTTACGTATATACCCGCCGCTGGTGTGTGCGTGTACCAAGTTACATCGACATGTGCCCATGTCTTCTGGGTGTAGCTCTTTTTTATGCCCGGTTGGGTATATGCTTGTACTTTCATCGGTAACGAGAGCAGATTGATTTTCTGAAAATCTGTCGATCCTCTACCATTCCTGCATTGCCACTTTGCGCTTTCTGTCAGTCTTATTATACATATTTATATTCCATTTGGCTTGCTTCATTTACGGGATTTTTATATTTTCTGTTCTTTCTATTTAGTATTTCGTGTATTATGCAAGTATGTTTGCTCGGTATTGTCTTTTTGCCTAATTGTTACTCTGTTGCCTTTACTGTTTATCTCTCAACGCTAACCATTCGTCTTCCGTTGCATCTCCCTCGCCTGTTTTTGTCAGCCCCTTTGAAACTCTTAACTAACCCTGGCTGTTGAAACATACCGAACTCTCATCTTCTTAATATCCTACCTTTCAGGAATTTTTCAAATTCAACCTGCAGTTCGTGGTCAGTACATTATTATCAGAGTCTATGTTTGTTCCTGAAGATATTTTTGATTTCAAAACTTTCTTTTTCTTTTGAGAAATCTGTCTTACCATATATTCGTAAATGTGTGTAAGGCATTATCAGCCTGGGGACACCATCTGTTCGGCGGCCTTGTGCAAGTTTTTTCATTTGACTCCACATCAGCTTATTCGTCGATGCTGATGAAATGATGAGGAGGACAGCACTTCTTCCCCCCCTCAAGCCCCAAGCAGAAAACAACCGCTACCCGGACAGGAACTGACCCTGGGGTCGTTTGTTAGAGAGTCAGCAACACTAACCACAAGATCGCGACCTGCTGACACCATTACATTATTAATCTGAAAACCTGCAGTGCCCCCAGACCTCATCCACGTATAAAACATTTCTTTCTCCAGTCCACATTCTCCAACTGCTTCATTTTCTATTCCTTTTCATACTTTCGAATTCCAGTCCCTCATCACAATTAATTAATAATTAATTAAATAATTAATAATTAATTAATTAATAATTAATAATAACAATTTTCATCTACCATAAAGCACGGAATAATTTACTTCGTCTCGTCATGTATTTTTTTATCTCTTCGTCGTCTAAGAAGATCGTAACCATATAAACTTGTACTTAGCTTTGTGTGACTCAGTGGTGGGATACTAGACTCGCATTCTGGAGGACGGCGCTTCAAATCATCGTCCCGTCCAGTCATGCAGTTTAAATTGTTCGTGACTTCTCTACATCTCTTACGGAGATCCAAGAGCAGTTTCCTTCCATATCCTTCCTGAAGCCGAGCTCATGGTCCGTCTCTGACACCGGCATCAACGGGGCTTTAAACACTTGTCCTCCTTACTTTGGATTTGTGTTTATCTTCGCAACAATAACGCGTTCGCTATGCTGTTCATAGTAGTTTAACCGAATTCCTGCTTTCCTGTTCATTATCAGACCTATTCTTGCGCTATCCTTCTTGATTGTATGTTGATAACTCTATATTCTCCTGAACAGAAATCCTGTTCAAGTTGCCATAACACTTAACAATTCCCCTTACATATAAATTCAACCTATCCATTTCTCCTTAAATTAACTTTAAAAAAGTCAAACTACGTGTGACTATCAACAGACAAACATATTAAACACTTGCTGTAATGGAATTTATAGTATTACAGACATCAGTGAGTAGAACGCCCGTATTTTCCTGTTTGTGCAAATGATTTCATATGTATATGGTCGATATCACCCGCCCAGCTTGGCTCTTCTTCCTCAACATTCAGTTATCATCTGGCAGTTGAAGCCTCTACAAAGTGCGATTTCTTCCGGCTACAGTTGTGTTTTCTAATGGTGCGCCCTCACAAGATATGACCTGCAGGATGAAGAGAATAACGAGGCACTGAACACTAGACAGGCAGCTGTGTAGACACAGAGGTAATAACCGGCTATTAAAAACAGAGAAGAAGAACACATTCAAAGATAAAACAGAGTTTTTATGTAAAAATCTTTGAAAAACTCTTGCGATGCGTGATAAGAGGCGATTTATACACAGCACCAGATGCTGTTTCTTAATATGACGTCTGTTGTACCGTTGAAACTGAAGGTGCCAGTAATTCGACCACTAGGCATCACTGTCCGTACAGCTAGCGAGTCATGAATCAAATCCAAATCTAATCAGTGTTCATATTAATTTTTTGTCTCTCTGGTACACTGATCAACCAGGGTGTGACTTCTTTTTTCGTCAACTTCATACACCTTTCGAGAGCATATGTACCTCAGTGTACTGAGCATTTACAGGTTTCGTGATAAACTTGCTTTTATCTTTTAAATGAAAATATATCTATGATTTTTTGACTTATTCGATATCCATGGGGACCATTTCACTTGAGATTTGTTAAAGGTACATTACCATATTTGTTTTTCTTCGTAAATACTACTGTGTATTCATGTTATTCTGACACGTCCTTCATCCTGAAGGGTCTCCTCACTATGGATCTATTAGAACGAAAAATACATCTAATCTAATCTGATGAAAATACCGGATATTTCCCGATCTCCGACTCAGAAATACAATGCATATTCAAGTAAAATATAAAATCACTGGTAACTAATCTGCACCACACGCCAACGGACAGCGTACACTCTTTTCTCTCTCATGTGAAGTAAAAGAGGCGACAAAAACTATATTCGGTCATTGGAACTAAGCATTCCTAGTCCCGGGTAAGAAGCAGAGCCTTCATCAGTGAACGTAAAATATGAAGAAGAAAACAGAGAACAAGAAGGTGTACTGAAACTCGTAGCTGATTGACTCAATCATTCTATGAAATGTTACTGCTGACGATACTGCAGAGAAAAATTTCCCCTTACATGATGGCTTTAAATAATCCCAATCCAATAACGACAGTGTCCGCCTCGGTAGCTGAGTGATCAGTGTAGATGGGTGTCATGCTGAGGACTCGGGTTAGATTCCGGGTACTGTCAAGGATTCTTCTTTTGCAGGAGGGATGGCGGGGGTGCACTCAGCTTCGTGATGCCAATCCAGGAGCTGCCTGATTGAGAAGTAGCGGATCCAAGATCTAAATAACGCCAACGACCGAGAGAGCGGTTCTGTACGACGCTACATGACAGAGGATGACACGGCGGTCTGTGACATCGCGTGCTCTTAGGAGCCTAATATCGAAGTTTCGTTTTCGTTTTCGTTCTAATAATGACAGTAAACTACTTCAGTGTCCGAAAATTAAGAACAATAAGCTAAAGAGGAGAACTGAAGCGGAAATCCACCATAAAGAGTATCTCCAATAGTTTAAAAAATTTTGTAATAAGTAGTCACATCAAATGGCACAATCACTACGTGCATGTAACACAGAAAAAGAAATCATTGGAAAAAGTAACATGCCACATTTCACATACTTAAAAAATCTTCGTCAAAACATACAAACAATAAAAAATAAAATATAGGAATTTGAAACTGAGTTGCATTTTTTGATCTGCAGAGACACAGATATCCAACATGTAATATTATCGTTGTATGAAGGGACAAATTCTTACTGTAGGACTGTTTCAGAGGGTGGCGGACTATGCATCTACATCACAAGAGAAACGTAGTTTAAATCAAGATATGATACCAGTACAGTAAGTAGAGACAGACATATTGAACTACCAGCTATTGAATTAACAGAGATTGACATCAACCAGAAATTTATCATTTTGTTTGTGTATAGATTACCAGTACAATTTTTTCAATAAAGTAACAAAAGTTGTAGTTAAAGTCTGTCACAAAAGTTAACATAATTTTGTAAGGTGACATAAACATAAACACCAATATCATAAAAGAAGCTAGATGCACCCTCACAGATTAACATTGTTCAGAGCTTTTGTATTTCCTTCTTGGTCAATAGTGTAATACAGCTTACTACAATGACTGAATCAGTAACTGATCATGTGGTCACAAACATGTACATGAAAAAATGTAACTGTAAAAATCTTGGACTCTCAGACCATTTCTGCCAAATTATAACAGTAAAATCAGGTATGGAAAAAATCCCTCATCTACTAGCTTACAAAAATCTCCATCACAAATCAGAATATAAGGTTTTTCAAGAGAACCAGCAAACTAAAATTTTGATTAAGTATATTTACAAACCACTGTAAATGCAAAATGCTTGAAGTTCTCGACATATTTAAATCGCGCTTTGAAAAGACATTTCCAATAGTACCTACCTGAGCATCATTGTCTCACAGAAACAAACGGACAACACTGGGTATTAGGAAATCCTCCCGAACCCTTGAGTACACTAGTTCCGTAACAAAGAGTCATAATGAGAGTTCTTAAATTTCTATCATAGGTGAAAAAGTTTTATAGGAAGGTGCTAATTGCTGCAAAAAGTCATTTAATGGCAAAATAATATAAATGGAGATAACAGTAAAGCAGCCTGGGATGGTATTAAAAAGAAAACAGAAGATACAGTCAGAGCATAACAATAATAATAATAATACTGCCAAGTCAGCGGCGAAAAGTAATAAGTGATCCACACCATCTAGCAAATTTTTAAATGATTCTTTTTCAAGTATTATAGAAAAATTACAACAAAAATTCCCCAAAACAAATATAACACCTGCAAATAATTATGTACTAAGTAAAATGATGTTCTACCAACCACAGAGCTTGAAGTCAGTAAAACTGTACAAAACTTAAAAAGTAATAACTCAGTAAACTTTGATGAGTCCACAATTTTGTTTCCAAAGTGATGCAAGAGCGGAACAAGCACGGAATCAGACACATCATAATTTACAAAAGTGGTACTTGGTGTCCTTGACAAAGACTAGTATGTCACATTCATTTTTTTTTAGATCTGTCTATGGCTTTTGATACTGTTGAGCGTAAGAGTCTTCTCAATAAGCTAGACTGCTGTAGCTGATGTACATCAATCACTTTGCCAACAGTGTTACCTATGAAGGAAACGTTATATTTGCTAATGACGGGAATATTTTAGTCACTGAGAAAAAAAAAACTCTGTGCAGAGAAAGCAGATGAAACCTTCCAGGAAGTTTAAAATTGGTCAATAACCAGTAAAATTACGTTGCACATAAAGAAACAAATGTCTGAATTTCAGTTTGAGAGAAAAAATGACACTGTTACATCAAATGTAGATGGCACCTTTATAGATTGTATAAGGCATAAAATTTCTAGGAATGAATACTGATTCCCCATTGAAGTGGCGTGAACACAAAAAGATGCTTGCTAACAGAATGTTATCAGCATGTTGTGTTCTTAGAATCCCGTCATCATTGCGTTGCAGCCAGTGTCTTTTAGTTACATACTGTTCGTATGTACACTCAACTCTCAGCTGTAGAATTCTTTTCTGGGGAAGAAATGCACAAAATACGAACATAGTTTTGAAACTAGAGAAAAGGGCATAAGAATCTGTATAAACAAAAATGTAAATACTCGTTTGTCCAAAATCGTGTATCTCCGAAAGTTCTTGGCCGATTGCTTTGAAAGTTTGACACGAAGTTTCATTCTAATAAAGGCGTGTGTTTAGGTACCTATTTCTTTAATATACATAACTTTTTGAGATTCTTTTGTAATAACGTTTTCCTATTATTAAATTTGTAAAAATAATATAATAATAAATAGGTATATAATAACATAATTTTGTGTCAAAATTGCAGTGTGTTCGATCAAAACCTTTCAGAGAGTTGGATTAGGCACATTTACTGTTTTATTATATGTACAAACGCAAATGCTTGAGTCCTCAGAATCTCAAATCTCCGAAAATTCTTCACAGATTGGTTCGAAATTTTGACCCATCACTGCATTTGCATACTCATGCATTTTTATATAACTGTTGGACCTCCATCTGGTATATATGTAATATATGCTGAAGATTAGATGGGTCGATCACGTAACTAATGCTGAAGTATTGAATAGAATTGGGGAGACAAGAAATTGATGGCACAACTTTACCAAAAAGACGGATCGGTTTATAGGACACATTTTGATAGGTCAAGGGATCACCAATTTAGTACTGATGGAGGAAAATGTGGGGTACATATCGCAGAGGGAGACCAAGAGATGAATATAGTAAGCAGATTCAGAAAGATGTAGGTTGCAGTAGTTATCCGAGGGTGAAGAGTCTCGCACAGGATAGAGTAGCACGGAGAGCTGAATCAAACCAGTTTCAGGCTGAAGACTACAACTACAACAACAACAAGTAATAAAAGGGGGAAGTCATAAAAATGTAAAAGGTGGTTTGTTCAGAAACATTAATCACCGAAATTTCTTAATAGACTGCTTTGAATTTTTCACACAATGTTGAATTCTAATACTGGCTTCTTTTTAGGTACCTAATTCTTTAATAAGTGGTATTTTTAATACATATAATATATAAATATACACGACTGGCCATTAAAATTGATACACCACGAAGATGACGTGCTACAGATGCGAAATTTAACCAACCGGAAGAAGATGCTGTGATATGCAAATGATTAGCTTTTCAGAGCATTCACACAAGGTTGGATCAGGTGGCGACACTTACAACGTGCTGACATGAGGAAAGTTTCCAACCGATTTCTCGTACAAAAACAGCAGTTGACCGGCGTTGCCTGGTGAAACGTTGTAGTGATGCTTCGTGTAAGGAGGAGAAATGCGTACCATCACGTTTCCGCAATTGCGGTTTATCGTATCGCGACATTGCTGCTCGCGTTGGTCGAGATCCAATGACTGTTAGCAGAATATGGAATCGGTGGGTTCACGAGAGTAATATGGAACGCCGTGCTGGATCCTAACGGCATCGTATCACTAGCAGTCGAGATGACAGGCATCTTATCCGCATGGCTGTACCGGATTATGCAGCCACGTCTCGATCCCTGAGTCAAGAGATGAAAACTTTTGCAAGGCAACAACCATCTGCACGGACAATTCGACAACGTTTGCAGCAGCATGGACAATCAGCTCGGAGACAATGGCTGCGGTTACCCTTGACGCTGCATCACAGACAGGAGCGCCTGCGATGGTGTACTCAACGGCGAACCTGGGTGCACGAATGGAAAAACGTCATTTTTTCGGATGAATCCAGGTTCTGTTTACAGCATCATGATGGTCGCATCAGTGTTTGGCGACATCGGCGTGAACGTACATTGGAAGCGTGTATTCGTCATCGCCATACTGGCGTATCACCCGGCGTGATGGTATGGGGCGCCATTGGTTACACGTCTCGGTCACCTCGTGTTCGCACTAACGGCACTTTGAACAGTGGACGTTACATTTCAGATATGTTACGACCCGTGGCTCTACCCTTCATTCGATCACTGCAAAACTCTACATTTCAGCAAGATAATGCACGACCGCATGTTGCAGGTCCTGTACGGGCCTTTCTGGATACAGAAAATGTTCGACTGCTGCCCTGGCCAGCACATTTTTCAAATCTCTCACCAATTGAAAACGTCTGGTCAATGGTGGCCGAGCAACTGGCTCGTCACAATACGCCAGACACTACTCTTGATGAACTGTGGTATCGTGTTGAAGCTGCATGGGCAGCTGTACCTGTACACGCCATCCAAGCTCTGTTTGACTCAATGCCCAGGCGTATCAAGGCCGTTAATACGGCCAGAGGTGCTTGTTCTGGGTACTGATTTCTCAGGATCTATGCACACAAATTGCGAGAAAATGTAATCAAATGTCAGTTCTAGTATAATATATTTGTCCAATGAATACCTGTTTATCACCTGCATTTCTTCTTGGTGTAGCAATTTTAATGGTCAGTAGTGTATAATCATAATATATTAATAGAAAACATTGTTACCAAAAATCTCAAACATATCTTCCCGATTTATTTCGAATTTTTAATTTGTTTGTCTCGGAGGGTGACATCCAATGATACCACATTCGACCCCGTGCGTGAGTCGCGGGGGGGGGGGGGGGGGAGGAGGGGAGAAGGGGGGTAGAGGTGGGGGAGCAACTTTGAAATCTTTCATGGTAACCCTCATTTTTAATTGCTTATTACGATTCTACGGCGAATCTACATACGTTTTGTCTGAAGTATTCTCATCGTTCGCCGCAGATGGCCTGTAATCCCAAGAATAGAAACAGGTACACAATCGTAATTTACGACATGCTACTCGATAGCCCTTGAATATCCATTGGCACACGGGACCCCACCTCAATGCTGCGAGGATAGAACAGGAGAGTATCTCATAACTTCTAATTGGGAACCCCATTCGCAACGTTGTATTCCTCCGACATATCGAATAGCGGACTACTCGATGCGCCACTGTGCCCTGGCTCGACGCGAATGCTACTCTACATTTCCATTTTCAAACTTAATACCACCAACTTCAATACACCTAGTGATTCGCTTTTTAAATAACCGTACACAGGAAATAAGCGTATTTGCGGAAATGTCAGCATAGGCATTTCTGATGCGGTCGATCATGTCCTCACGGCCTGTTGACACTTATTGGTACACCTTATGTTTTAAATATCTACACAGAACGAAATCCAGCGACGTCAAATCCGGCAAACTGGCGGGCCAGTTAATAGGACCACCTCTGCCGAACCACTGACCGTTGTAAACACTGTCTAAAACTTCCCGTGCTTCAATTGCATAATGATTTGGGCAACAGTCATGCTGAAACGTTGTCGAACGTCCAGGGCAACATCTGACAGTAGTACCGTTAGTTCCTGTTACAAAACCGTTCGATATTTGTGTCCATTCAACTTGCCGTCGATAAAATACGGACCATTGAGTTTGTTCCCCATGATTCCATACAATACGTAAACCAACCAAAGGCGTTGTGGTCAACTTTCCGTATCCAGTTGGGATTGTCTACACTCTAGTAATGCACGTTACGGCGGTTAACGCTACCAAGGTTTGTGAATGTACACTCATGGAAAATAATATCTTGGCAAAGAACGTAGAGGGCCGTTTGCATTTGTTCACGTGCCCATTCATAAAACACCAGCAAATAGTGAAAATCGGTGCCAGGAAGTTTTTGATGCAGCGACACATGGTATGGATGATACTTATGACGATGCAGTATTGTGACAATACTACCCACGGAAATAGGAATTGCGGTGTAATTGAGGGGCGTTTATCCTAGGGCTGTGATTCGCTGCCGCTAGTACAGCTATCTCATTAGTTTCTCTTGTAACATGTTTGCTACGTATTCTTTCGCCGGTCTGTACGCTGCCATTAGACATAAAAGCGTTCACAATTCTGTAAAAGAACGAACAAGAGCGAGCTTTCCCTGGAAAACGCTCGCCATACAAGGCAACAGCAGGCTCAACGTTTCTCCTGCATTCTCCGTAAATCAGGATTATTTCAATTTTTTCTTCAGAAGTTGCAAATATTCATCGTCCACTTCCACATCTTTTCTCCAAATAACTGGTAGGTGCGGTGGCAATAAGCGCTGCGTAAGTACTGTAAAGTTTAGATCCGCTGTCTGTTCTTCGTCTGCACGATACGCGAGCTCCAATAGCAGTGTACTACCTGCTATGATACGTCCGCCGCTCGTGGTCTCGCGGTAGCGTTCTCGCTTCCCGAGCACGGGGTCCCGGGTTCGATTCCCGGCGGGGTCAGGGATTATCACCTGCCTCGAGATGACTGGGTGTTTGTGTTGTCCTCATCATTTCATCATCATCCAGGAAAGTGGCGAAATTGGACTGAGCAAAGATTGGGTAATTGTACGGGCGCTGATAACCACGCAGTTGAGCGCCCCACAAACCAAACATCATCACCTGCTATGATACGTCGTAGTTCGCTACACGGCCACGTTGGCGCGACGAGTGACTCCCCCGTTTGGAATGTCGGAGGAAAACGAAGTTGCGAATGGGCTGTCTCATTGTAAGTTAAGACATACTGTACTGTCCTACCTTCGCAGCATGGAGGTGGGGTCCTACGTGCCTTTGGATATTCAAGGGCCATTGAGTAGCACGTCATAAATTACGATTGGCTACCCATTTCTATTCCTCGGGCAGCGCCGTCTGTGGCAAAACGAAGGAAACGCTTCAGACAAAACGTATGTAGATTTTGCCATAGGATAGTAATCTTCAATAAAAGGGTGGGGATTACCTTTGAATATTTCAAGCTTGCCACCCACGCACGGTGAGGAGTGGTTGGTTGAGAATGGTATTATTGTTTGTCCCCCTCAGAGACAGACAAACTGGAATGCGTAGTTTTCGAAGTATTCAGTGTCTTCAGTCAAAATGAACACCCTGTGAAACGTTGTTAGCAAACAGAAAAGTCGTATTCATTGGTTTATGATTAGAATAATACTAAAGAATCTGAAATTGCAATAACAATAAACAAGACTCAAAATCAGAGTGAGAAGGGAAGAGGAGATGGACAGAAAGGTGAGAAGGAAATGTATAAGGAAAACGGGAAGGAGGAGATGGAGAGAGATGGGGGGCAGGATGGGATGGAGAGAGAGGGGGTGGGGAGGAGAAAGTGGACACAGAGAGAGGAGGAGAGGTGACAGACAGAGAGAGTGAGAAGGAGGGGGAGATGGACAAAGAAAGGGGGAGTGGGAGATGGACAGGGACAGGGGAAATAAAAAGATAAGGGAGTACATCCAATTCCCATACATATTAGAAACGTGTGCTTTCCATTTTCTCTCTTTTTCATTCAAGTGGACTGAGCCACAGCAAAGCGTGGACATGTGCAGCCCGTAATAATAAGAAATGGTAGTCGAACTCACTGTTTAGATCTCTTCAAAACACTGGAGATTTCAACTACACCATGTGAATACAATTACCAATTAGCTGTGTACAGCAAAAATCAAATTCATAACACCTACATAAACAGTTCTGTTTACAGTCATAAAACCAGGTCTACAATGGGCTTACATATGCGCAGAAAGAATGAGCATAAGTCTCACAGCAGCATTTTTTAACAAGGAACATCACTGTACAATAAATTTCCAACGAGATTACTAAAAGGAACTTATTTAAAAAGGCAGTTCTTAAGCAATAAATTCTACACAGTGAGGGGTTACATACATAACACAGTAGATATTTGGCAAAAAATGTAACACATATTTATAATAATACTGATAATAAATCTCTATCAGTACATGTAACACTTTTATATTATTTTTTCCTTGTTTTTTGTTTTCTTGTTTTGTCCTTTCATTTTTTGTAAGCTATCCAATATATAATACTAACACATGTACTCCTTCTGGTCTCAATATCTTACTTATTATACAGGGACGTTGACTCAGTTTTGCAGGCTAGTAAATGAGAAGTTGCGGTACACAAAATGGAAACAATTGTCCTGACGTCAGCTGATTATGTAGGGTAACGTTATGAAATAATGTGTGTATGGTGTCTGTAGTGTGTGCAGTGTGTGCAGTGACTGGGAGTGAGAAATGAATGAACAGCCTATTACATTATTAATTAACTTATTTGCAAAACATTACTGTACGCAAGGGATAAACGGAATGAGATAACACTGTTTTCAGCAGACTGGCCTTGTACTCTGGAGTATGGAAGCTTCAGTCTTCATCCTCCTGCCATCCTGATTCAGGCTGTACGTGGCTTCCCTAAATTACTTCAGGTAAATGCTGGAATGGTTCCTACATTAAGGCCACACTTTTCGATGGCCTAGTTGGTCCAGACATCCTCTTCATAGAGGATAATGCCAACTCGCAACGTGTTGCTTAGGGGAAATTATTCTCCCATATAAAGATACCCACGATGGAGTTGGAATGATGTCTCCGGATTTTAGTTGTCCAGAATCTGGCGGGAATCCATTGTGGAAGAAAATTAAGCCCGTCAGCTGTCAACTGCAGCCAAGGAGTTTTCCAGAAATTCGAATGAGGCTACCAGCATAGTTTTCACAGGACCCCATCGTTGAATGGAGCAGGAAACAGGAGACAATATAGTGGTACCAGAAGCACCCTCCTCATTACTTCGTAATTGATGCAGAGTATAGATGTGAGAAATGGGAAAAAAGGAATCTAGCGGTAGCCAGTGCGTGTTTGTGGGGCGAATACACCCTGTTGAGGCGCATTGCTTGATTGAGCTGTGTTTTAGCTATATATATCTTATTTATTTTATGGCCTTCATTGGACCACTCTAGTCAAAAATACAAAGTTCTAAACAAGTTGTTACACAGGGATACAATTTGGTTCAACAATAACTTAATATGATATTTAGGTAATATAATTATTAGAGTCTATTCTTATATGAAAGGTGTTTTGCTCTTCTGTCTGCCCAATATTTCTTCATTCTTTCAGATATTTTCTTTCTTTCTTCATCTGAGACAACTCTTCCTGTACTCCTTTTATTGATTTTCATTTGCAGTCTGGTTTGCGGGTCTTGCAGTATTCTGGTTTTTTCTGTCTTGTTTTTTAGGTCATCTACTGTACATCTACATCTACATCTACATTTATACTCCGCAAGCCACCCAACGGTGTGTGGCGGAGGGCACTTTACGTGCCACTGTCATTATCTCCCTTTCCTGTTCCAGTCGCGTATGGTTCGCGGGAAGAACGACTGTCTGAAAGCCTCTGTGCGCGCTCTAATCTCTCTAATTTTACATTCGTGATCTCCTCGGGAGGTATAAGTAGGGGGAAGCAATATATTCGATACCTCATCCAGAAACGCACCCTCTCGAAACCTGGCGAGCAAGCTACACCGCGATGCAGAGCGCCTCTCTTGCAGAGTCTGCCACTTGAGTTTGTTAAACATCTCCGTAACGCTATCACGGTTACCAAATAACCCTGTGACGAAACGCGCCGCTCTTCTTTGGATCTTCTCTATCTCCTCCGTCAACCCGATCTGGTACGGATCCCACACTGATGAGCAATACTCAAGTATAGGTCGAACGAGTGTTTTGTAAGCCACCTCCTTTGTTGATGGACTACATTTTCTAAGGACTCTCCCAATGAATCTCAACCTGGTACCCGCCTTACCAACAATTAATTTTATATGATCATTCCACTTCAAATCGTTCCGCACGCATACTCCCAGATATTTTACAGAAGTAACTGCTACCAGTGTTTGTTCCGCTATCATATAATCATACAATAAAGGATCCTTCTTTCTATGTATTCGCAATACATTACATTTGTCTATGTTAAGGGTCAGTTGCCACTCCCTGCACCAAGTGCCTATCCGCTGCAGATCTTCCTGCATTTCGCTACAATTTTCTAATGCTGCAACTTCTCTGTATACTACAGCATCATCCGCGAAAAGCCGCATGGAACTTCCGACACTATCTACTAGGTCATTTATATATATTGTGAAAAGCAATGGTCCCATAACACTCCCCTGTGGCACGCCAGAGGTTACTTTAACGTCTGTAGATGTCTCTCCATTGAGAACAACATGCTGTGTTCTGTTTGCTAAAAACTCTTCAATCCAGCCACACAGCTGGTCTGATATTCCGTAGGCTCTTACTTTGTTTATCAGACGACAGTGCGGAACTGTATCGAACGCCTTCCGGAAGTCAAGGAAAATGGCATCTACCTGGGAGCCTGTATCTAATATTTTCTGGGTTTCATGAACAAATAATGCGAGTTGGGTTTCACACGATCGCTGTTTCCGGAATCCATGTTGATTCCTACATAGTAGATTCTGAGTTTCCAAAAACGACATGATACTCGAGCAAAAGACATGTTCTAAAATTCTACAACAGATCGACGTCAGAGATATAGGTCTCTGCAGTGCGGTCTTCCTCTGTGAAACAGCTTTGGAAAAAGGTGTTTAGTATTTCAGCTTTACGCTTGTCATCCTCTGTTTCAATGCCATCATCATCCCAGAGTGTCTGGACATGATGTTTCGAGCCACTTACTGATTTAACGTAAGACCAGAACTTCCTAGGATTTTCTGTCAAGTCGGTACCTAGTATTTTACTTTCGAATTCACTGAACGCTTCACGCATAGCCCTCCTTACGCTAACTTTGACATCGTTTAGCTTCTGTTTGTCTGAGAGGTTTTGGCTGCGTTTAAACTTGGAGTGAAGCTCTCTTTGCTTTCGCAGTAGTTTCCTAACTTTGTTGTTGTACCACGGTGGGTTTTTCCCGTCCCTCACAGTTTTGCTCGGCACGTACCTGTCTAAAACACATTTAACGATTGCCTTGAACTTTTTCCATAAACACTCAACATTGTCAGTGTCGGAACAGAAATTTTCGTTTTGATCTGTTAGGTAGTCTGAAATCTGCCTTCTATTACTCTTGCTAAACAGATAAACCTTCCTCCCTTTTTTTATATTCCTATTAACTTCCATATTCAGGGATGCTGCAACGGCCTTATGATCACTGATTCCCTGTTCTGCACTTACAGAGTCGAAAAGTTCGGGTCTGTTTGTTATCAGTAGGTCCAAAATGTTATCTCCACGAGTCGGTTCTCTGTTTAATTGCTCGAGGTAATTTTCGGATAGTGCACTCAGTATAATGTCACTCGATGCTCTGTCCCTACCACCCGTCCTAAACATCTGAGTGTCCCAGTCTATATCTGGTAAATTGAAATCTCCACCTAAGACCATAACATGCTGAGAAAATTTATGTGAAATGTATTCCAAATTTTCTCTCAGTTGTTCTGCCACTAATGCTGCTGAGTCGGGGGGTCGGTAAAAGGAGCCAATTATTAACCTTGCTCGGTTGTTGAGTGTAACCTCCACCCATAATAATTCACAGGAACTATCCACTTCTACTT
Source organism: Schistocerca cancellata (assembly GCF_023864275.1). Lineage (NCBI taxonomy): Eukaryota > Metazoa > Arthropoda > Insecta > Orthoptera > Acrididae > Schistocerca > Schistocerca cancellata. The sequence goes on from NC_064631.1 coordinate 406,956,507, forward strand.
CACTACAGGATAAACTACTACTAACAGCGACGAACACTCCGCCACCGGTTGCATGCAATCTATCCTTTCTAAACACCGTCTGTGCCTTTGTAAAAATTTCGGCAGAATTTATCTCTGGCTTCAGCCAGCTTTCTGTACCTATAACGATTTCAGCTTCGGTGCTTTCTATCAGCGCTTGAAGTTCCGGTACTTTACCAACGCAGCTTCGACAGTTTACAATTACAATACCGATTGCTGCTTGGTCCCCGCATGTCCTGACTTTGCCCCGCACCCGTTGAGGCTGTTGCCCTTTCTGCACTTGCCCGAGGCCATCTAACCTAAAAAACCGCCCAGCCCACGCCACACAACCCCTGCTACCCGTGTAGCCGCTTGTTGCGTGTAGTGGACTCCTGACCTATCCAGCGGAACCCGAAACCCCACCACCCTATGGCGCAAGTCGAGGAATCTGCAGCCCACATGGTCGCAGAACCGTCTCAACCTCTGATTCAGACCCTCCACTCGGCTCTGTACCAAAGGTCCGCAGTCAGTCCTGTCGACGATGCTGCAGATGGTGAGCTCTGCTTTCATCCCGCTAGCGAGACTGGCAGTCTTCACCAAATCAGATAGCCGCCGGAAGCCAGAGAGGATTTCCTCCGATCCATAGCGACACACATCATTGGTGCCGACATGAGCGACCACCTGCAGATGGGTGCACCCTGTACCCTTCATGGCATCCGGAAGGACCCTTTCCACATCTGGAATGACTCCCCCCGGTATGCACACGGAGTGCACTTTGGTTTTCTTCCCCTCCCTTGCTGCCATATCCCTAAGGGGCCCCATTACGCGCCTGACGTTGGAGCTCCCAACTACCAGTAAGCCCACCCTCTGCGACTGCCCGGATCTTGCAGACTGAGGGGCAACCTCTGGAACAGGACAAGCAGCCATGTCAGGCTGAAGATCAGTATCAGCCTGAGACAGAGCCTGAAACCGGTTCGTCAGACAAACTGGAGAGGCCTTCCGTTCAGCCCTCCGGAATGTCTTTCGCCCCCTGCCACACCTTGAGACGACCTCCCACTCTACCACAGGTGAGGGATCAGCCTCAATGCGGGCAGTATCCCGGGCAACCACAGTCGTAGTCCGATCGGGGGATGCGTGGGACGAGCTGGCCGTCCCCGACAAACCCCCATCCGGACCCCCACAGTGATGCCCATTGGCAACAGCCTCAAGCTGTGTGACCGAAGCCAACACTGCCTGAAGCTGGGAGCGAAGGGATGCCAACTCAGCTTGCATCCGAACACAGCAGTTGCAGTCCCTATCCATGCTAAAAACTGTGCAAAGAACGTCTGAACTAATCTACAGAGAGCGCAAACAAAACGACACAAAATTGAAGCGGTTATTAAAATACAAGATTGCCTAGTAAATGCAGTAATGCTGCCACTTGTGCACTGCTGACACACTGCTCGGCGGCGGAAGGAGACTACGCGATTTAACACTATTCGAGTACTAAAACGTGATGCTATAACTCTCAAATACTATAATACGCCCGAAATTTATGAATTAAACAATGCAAGTACCAAAAACACGCAAAGAAATTAAGAATTAAACTATGTGACAAATGAGTGAGCTAGGAGTATACGACTTGCTGCTGCAGCTGCTTATCCAACGGCGGCAGGGAGCACACTGACTGTGACCAACCGACACTGGCCGTTCAAAACAAAAACAGTTGACAGACGACTACGCGAATTTACACTATTCAGGTACTAAAACGCGATGCTACAACTCTCAAATACTATAATACGCCCGAAATTTATGAATTAAACAATGCAAGTACCAAAAACACGCAAAGAAATTAAGAATTAAACTATGTAACAAATGAGTGAGCTAGGAGTATACGACTTGCTGCTGCAGCTGCTTATCCAACGGCGGCAGGGAGCACACTGTAATTTGAAGTTCTTTTAAATCTTCCTTAATTTCTGTGATCCATTTAATGTCACTCTTGCTATTCCACAATTTTTGTATTATTTTTTTACTAATTATGTTTTCTGGAGTTCTCATCAGATGTCCAAAGAATGAGATGCGCTTCTTCCTGATTGTGCTCATGACTGGTTTTATTTTCTTATATACTGTTTCATTTGATGCTATTCTCCAATTTCCATTTATTTTATACTGTTTATTTATACATGTCCTAATTATTCTTCTTTCTATTTTTAGTATTCTGTCAATTTCTGCTGTATTAATTGTTTTGAAGATAGTTTGAGCTGCATACGTTATTTCTGGTTGTTCAAATGGTTCAAATGGCTCTGAGCACTATGGGACGTAACATCGATGGTCATCAGTCCCCTCGAACTTAGAACTACTTAAACCTAACTAACCTAAGGACAGCACACAACACCCAGCCATCACGAGGCAGAGAAAATCCCTGACCCCGCCGGGAATCGAACCCGGGAACCCGGGCGTGGAAAGCGAGAACGCTACCGCACGACCACGAGATGCGGGCATTTCTGGTTGTCTAACTATTTTATAGTGTTTTAATTTTGCCTCTATAGATAGGCTTTTTTTGTTGTATGTAGTTTTGGTAGTGTAATTTGCATTGTTCAGTTTTTTTATTCTATTCTGCCACGGTGGCTTCTCATTTAGATTGTATGTTATTATTTCGCCTAAATATTTAAATTTATCAACAATTTTGATTTCCTGTTCTCCTATTGTAATTTTGTTTGCAAGTGGTGGATCAGTTAGCATAATCTCCGTTTTTTTCAAATGATATTCTAAGGCCTACTTTCTCTGCTATTTCTTGTAGTGATTTCACTTGTTGCCTGGCTTCTTGAACGGTGTTGGCTCGGAGAGCAAGATCATCAGCGAATCACAAGCAGTTTAAGCTAATATCATCTTCTGCACTTCCAATTCTTATCCTCTTTGGATTGTCCTTGTACCATTCTCTCATTATGTATTCCAGTGCACAGTTGAACAGTAATGGTGATAGGCACTCACCTTGTCTTAAGCCTATTTTTATGAGGAATGGTTTCGAAATTTCTCCTCTAAACTTCACTTTTGATTTGGTGTTGGTTAGAGTGAGTTGTATTATTTTAATTAGTTTTGGATGGAGTCCCAGATTTATTAAAATTGTTAATACTGAAGGTCTGTGGAGACAGTCATATGCCTTCTTAAAATCTACAAATGTTATTGCCAGAGGTTTGTTCCGTTTCTTGTAGTATGCCATAATCAATTTTAAACTAATTATCTGCTCTGCACAGCTTCTCCATGGTCTGAAACCTCCCTGACATTCCCCAAACTCCTGTTCTAATTGCTCCTTGATTCTTTCATATAGGATCTTGGATAGAATTTTGTATGTGCAATCTAGGAGAGAGATTCCTCTGTAGTTGTCTGATTTGCTCTTATCTCCCTTTTTGTGTAGTGGGTGGATGATAGCTGTGGTCCAATGTATGGGAAATTGTTCTGTTACCCAAATTTTTGTTAGAGCCATGTGTAAGGAGGTCTTGACTGCGTCACTTGCATATTTCCACATTTCAACAAAAACCTGATCTTCTCCACATGCCTTAAAATTTTTTTGTTCTTTAAGAATTTTTTCTACTTCTTGGAAAGTTGGAGGGTCTAGTTTGTAAGGTTTGGTTTTTATTTTGGGTATTTATGTTGATTCGTAAGGGTTCTTTGGGTTCCTCGCAATTCAGAAGTTTGTTAAATGCTTTTGCCATGATTTCTGCATTTTCCTTGTTACTGTGTGTCATTCTTCCATCTTCATCGTATTGTTGTAGTTGTTTCCCAAAGATTTTGTAGTAGTTCCTGGAGTTGGTTTTATGATAATTACCTTCTATAGACTTTATAATATCTTTATGAAATCCTCTCTTGATACTTCTAATATTTTGAGTGAATTTTTTTCTTTCATTTTTTAGGTTGCTGGCATTTTCTTCAGTTTTATGTGTTTGAAAGTTTAACCATGCTTGGTGTCTATCTTTATGGAATTTGTCACATTCTGATGTCCACCATGCATGTTTCCTTCGTGGGTTCAAGGGAGCTAGATTCTCTGCTTCTTTTTTAAGATTAGGCCATAGTTGTTCTAGATCATCTGTTAATTTGATGGTTTGTGTTATTTGTTGGTACTTATTATTTTTAATTAGCTGATGTGGGTCAAACTTCCTTTTTATTTTATTAGTTTTTCCGGTCCTCTTCTTTAACGGAGTGAATTTGATTTGAGCCTGTGTCTACTCCTCTCAGTACTTTAACATTGTGGATCTCCTTATGAAAATTTTTGTCCATACAGACATGGTCTAGCTGCCACTCGCCCTTCCTCCAGTCTGGATGTTTCCATGTTTTAAGTTTATATATATATATATATATATATATATATATATATATATATATATATATATATGTGTGTGTGTGTGTGTGTGTCTGTGTGTGTGTGTGTGTGTGTGTGTGTGTGTGTGTGTGCGCACTGTTTAACCAAGTGGAATAGCAATATTCTGCGACTCACATTCAAAGAACTAGAGAAGACCATCTGATGACTGTTGCAGCGGCACCCCAGGCGGTTTCTGTTAACTTCTGGAGTATATACTTACAAGTTTCTATTTGAGCTGCCATATTCCGAAGATTGATTTTGTATGTCAAAGATTTGTCTAGGATTACTCCAAGGGTATTTTGGAGTACTGCAGTACTGGAACGCTTGGCCCCTAAATGTAAAGGTAGGTTTAAAGTTTGCTTGTTTATTTCGTGCGTGGAAAGTTGATACAAGGTCTTTTGAGGATACGGTCGGGGAGAGTTATGTTTGAAGTATTCATCCGTCTTCAGGTCTGGTGTTAATGTCGGTCCAGCTTCACTAGAGCTTTGATCCAGAGCGATCAGAGCAATATCATCAGCATAAACAAATTTCCTGGACTTTGTTTCTGGAAGATCGTTGGTATACAAATTAAAAAAGAATGGGTTAAAACATAACATTATGGGATACCAAAATATATTTTGTGAACTCTGCCTTCAGTTTTCTCTGAGAACTCATGGAAGTATATGTTGTTCAGCGTTTTACCAATTAGAGTGGATAGTTTACAAACGGAATGACACTGTTGTCACGTCAGACAATATGATAGGCTGCAATTATATCTAAAAAGATGCCAATGGTTATCTTTTGCTTCTGAAAGCCATTTTCGATACGAGTTGCTATTCCTAGCACCTGTTCCTCGCATACGCTTCTTGGTCTAAGCCCAGCTTGCTCTACTGTGACGCGTTTTCTGGTGGCTGAACAGATTCTATTATGACTGAGCCTCACCAGAAGCTTGAGCGTCACACTATGGAGATCAGTGAGGCGGTAGTTTTCAACTTTGGGTGCATATTTGTTTGGCTTTAGTACAGCAATAATCTTAGGTTTTATGAAGAGCGGTGGCAGATGAACGGAGTCTAACAAGGAACCTCTTGAGTGCGAGGTCGCAGTATGCCAATTATGTTTAGGTGTGAACATCATTGGCCTTCTGCGACCTCGCACTCATGGGGTCTTTGCTAATGTCAGTTATATACCACCTTTGCCGGCCGTTGTGGCCGAGCGGTTCTCGGCGCTTTAGTCTCGAACCGCGCGACTGCTACGGTCGCAGGTTCGAATCCCGCCTCGGGCATGGATGTGTGTGATGTCCTTAGGTTGGTTAGGTTTAAGTAGTTCTACGTTCTAGGGGACTGATGACCTCAGATGTTAAGTCCCATAGTGCTCAGAGCCATCTGCCACCCTACCTCAACGCCCCCACATATTATCTAGCATGCAACCGCAATTCTGGCGGCTAATGGTAACTGGGGCGAGACCGGAGGTAACTAGTGATAAGCGCAGCAAGAGGTTACGAAGCGTAGTTGAACTGCTTAGTTGACGAGTAACTCACAATAGTGCTACAGTAGTGGTGGTATTGATAAAAAGCAGAGCAACGGCAACGATAAACAAAGGAAACACTGCATTATATCTATGACAACAGCTGCCAAAATTGTCATTTCGTCAGAAAGTAACCCAAAGAAATTTCGCAGAGTGAGGAAGAAGTGGCAAATGAAATATCAACGTCCCCGCAAGATGAGTCAGTGGAATATGTGGTGTCGTATATGCTCCAATGTACGTACAATGAACATGAGAAGTACAATGATGACGATACGTGCTTAACAAGTGAAAGTGATTTTCTAGCAGATGTCGAGCCACGCAGTTCATCCTTCTTGTCGGACAGGGAGCAACAAATCGTGTCTCCAGTGAAACGTAGTAAAGGATAATCGTTGTCCAAGGAACGAGTGCTAAGCACAACTACATACATGGAAGATCATTCGCAGGATAATAAAAAAAACCAATTATGAACATATTTCCAAATAAGTCCGCAGCAATATGACCGTGAAGTGCATCAGAAAAACTACGGATATTCAAGGGAGGAATGGCGCACTTGTTACAAAAACTGGTGTTAGGGCGTTTCAAGAATGCTCGAGACACTTTACGGGATGTGCATGATAATGACGTACTACGTTATGCACATCAAACTGCGCGCGACACAGATTACAGTGATTTCAAGCAAGGCAATGGATGGCTGCGTAACTCCAAACAGTGCTACAGAATTGGAAGGCGTAAGATAACGAAATTTTCAACAAAGCGTCAACTTGACGCAAACTGCGGAATCGGCCCGAAAATTTGTAAATGAGATAAACAAATGTATCCCATCGTTCAGTAAGAAATTTGTTTTCAACTCCGATCAATCGGTGTTTGAAGACGAATTGCATTTGAAAGGAACCCTGGAAATTAGAGGTAACAGGAAAGTTCTATCAAGATCAGCTAACGTCAGTACCTTATCGCGTTGGTATACAATTATGCAGACTGTTACTCTGCATTGGAAACTGGATGGAAACCTATTTATTGTGTTGAGAGAAGTTAGAAGTGCTCTGCCCCGTACGATTCTTTCTCGTGTGCGTGATCTTATAAGAACAGTACGGAATATTTACGTCACGGCAAGAAAGAATGGGAAAATGGCCATAAAATAACAACATCAATGGCATGAGCACTGCATTTGGTCAAGACTGCTTTTGCTTGATTCCTGGTCTGCGCATAAAACTCTTACTCCTTTAGAGCAAACTATACCTCCTGTAAAGAGTGTGATATAGCTGTTCATACCACCTGGAACCACTGGACAAATTCTGCCTCTGGATGTCTGTTTTTTGTGTGCCTACAAAACATATTATCGAACTATTTACAGATACTCCTTATAGGATAGCCAGTTTCGCGATACGCTCCACGATAGACTGTTTTGGATTCGGTCACATTCCATCAGTTCTCATCACTCAGTTACACCAATATGTTCCTGTATGTATTCTTTAAGAGTGGATACCTAGCTGAACGTCCTGCACGGTTTGTAACTCCAAATAAGTTCGCCTTTGATCTTGACGGTGCGAACATTGTGATCATTGTGGCACGCCATTTTTTATTCTGTTTTCATGTCGTAAGTTAATTGTGTGTTTCGAACATTTCTTGAATGTCGACGATGTCCATGTTCTGAAGTGCAATACTTACATCTCACAGAATGTTGGCCTCTGCGCCTTCCCGACGCTCATTTTCTAACGCCCTCTTGGTGCACATGGTGAGTCATTAGCAGCTAATATTTTTCCTGTCATAATTGTTAACACAAAACTTTCAGATGAGCGTTATTAAAGATTTAAATTGCGATCTAGCACTTTGAAAAGAAGGTGTTCATCCATTTGAGAGTAGCAGGATCACAGTGCAACAGAAACTCAAGGTGAATACCATCCATGGCTGCTGCCTTCCTAGATTTTCGGTTCTTTATAGTTTCTATGGCATATGCCAATTTAAATGCGGTGGCTTTGTCAGATGTTTCTGAAGCTGAAGCCGAAGTTGTCTAACTTCTCTGTTGATTTATTTATCTCTTGTTGACTTCGAGATGTAGATCATGTAATTGGCCATATCTAAATTTATGTTACACTTTTGTCAGATGGTGATGCTAGCTGTATCCAGGTTTATTATTAAGGTCCAGGCAAATCAATCGTTTCTTTCCATCTGTTTTGTCTTCTCTAATTTAGTAACTGTAGAAGGTCGGAGGCAGTAATAGGATTACCACTGTCTTCGATTTTCTTGAGACGCCTTTCACTGTCTTCATTCCAGCTGGAAATGCATTCTTTGCGATAGCCTTGTGAGTTAACAAGCATTGCGCTCTCATTTAAATATATGGCTGAAAGAGTCAACCTACAGGAATTGTAAACGAATCCTGTCGTCCAGGACCGTGTCCCACAAAGAGCACACACTCATAACGAGATGAAGAAACTCACAGGCGTCTATTGTCTGTTGAGGCCTAAGCGCTGTAGTGTGCGAGTGAGACAGACGAGAACCTACGTCATAGGGAAATCCAGTAGAAGGCATTGTGGCCCATCAGACGTAGAAGTGTTAAATACGGCATTTATGAAAACTATTTAATTCTCTGGTAATGCAGGGAATCAAGCCACAGTAATTTTAAACTGCCATCCTCCATAAATTTTCATGGTGATCCCAATAAAACTTGAATACTGATCAAATCTACAATACTTTAGTTTACTGTTAAAGTGAAATGAACAAGTTTTGTAACAAAGACCTGAATGCTAAAATCTGAACGCTTTGGTTGATCTTAACGACCTACATTTCATATAGCATCGCATCATTAAAATGACAAACGTTGTAAATATCAACTCTGTAATTTTTATTTGTTTAAAAGCTATAGTAAATTTAAATTATCAGTATTTTCAGCTAAGCATCATATCATCATTGTCTCCACACACAATACATTGAACGATGAGAGCACGACACATTATTGAATCATTAGGTAATAGAATATCTGTTGTAAGGTTTAGTGCGTAATAGTTACTTTCGTTCTTTATTTATCTGAAAGCACATTGGAGCAAGGCTACTGGTCGTGACATTCAAAGTTAAGAAGGAAATTGTATTGGTTTTATGTAAAAGAATTTAACGTTTATTACATAATGGATATTATTGTTACTTTATTTAGAACGTGAAAGTGGTCAAGCTTTGATTATTTAAATATGTTAAAATGTCAAATAATGTAGAATAAGCTGTAGCCAATCAGATGGACGGCTTCAGGAAAGGGAACTGCACTAGTCAGTTGAGCGAGGATATTCGGCACGTGGGAAACGCGGCCGGGAACGGACAGTGCTGGTACAGACGCGACAGAATACAGCTGGAGACACCAAAGGGACAGTTCGGATGCAGACGCGAAAGCGGACGGTCGGTCTTCAGGCAGCTAGGAAGTGAAATAACACAGAAAATTTCGCGTTGTGTGGTATCGCGGGACTTAGTCTCTGAGCGGTGAGCAACCGTGCGCCTAATGTGAACTCTACATATCGCTTAGATAACTTGTATTTCGTGATGAGATTGTGAATGATCGAACCGAGTCAAATAGATATGCGCGCGAGTGTAACGGTAATTCTAATACGACCACTTTCGCTATTAGTTTGCTTTCTGAATAAACGTTATTCTAACCAAATAACAACTTCGTGGCCTACATGATTTGTTGTTGTTGTGGTCTTCAGTCCTGAGACAGGTTTGATGAAGCTCTCCATGCTACTCTATCCTGTGCAAGCTTCTTCATCTTCCAGTACCTACTGCAACCTACATCCTTCTGAATCTGCTTAGTGTATTCATCTCTTGGTCTCCCTCTACGATTTTTACCCTCCAAGCTGCCCCCCCCCCAATGCTAAATTTGTGATCCCTTGATGCCTCAGAATATGTCCTACCAACCGGTCCCTTCTTCTTGTCAAGTTGTGCCACAAACTCCTCTTCTCCCCAATTCTATTCAATACCTCCTCATTAGTTATGTGATCTACCCATTTAATCTTCAGCATTCTTCTGTAGCACCACATTTCGAAAGCTTCTATTCTCTTCTTGTCCAAACCATTTATCGTCCATGTTTCACTTCCATACATGGCTACACAACATACAAATACTTTCAGAAACGACTTCCTGACACATCTATACTCGATGTTAACAAATTTCTCTTCTTCAGAAACGCTTTCCTTGCCATTGCCAGTCTACATTTTATATCCTCTCTACTTCCACCATCATCTGTTATTTTGCTCCCCAAATAGCAAAACTCCTTTACTACTTCAAGCGTCTCATTTCCTAATCTAATTCCCTCAGCATCACCCGACTTAATTCGACTACATTCCATTATCCTCGTTTTGCTTTTGTTGATGTTCATCTTATATGCTCCTTTGAAGACACTGTCCATTCCGTTCAACTGTTCTTCCAAGTCCTTTGCTGTCTCTGACAGAATTACAATGTCATCGGCGAACCTCAAAGTTTTTATTTCTTCTCCATGGATTTTAATACCTACTCCGAATTTTTCTTTTGTTTCCTTTACTGGTTGCTCAATATACAGATTGAATAACATCGGGGAGAGGCTACAACCCTGTCTCACTCCCTTCCCAACCACTGCTTCCCTTTCATGCCCCTCGACTCTTATAACTGCCATCTGGTTTCTGTACGAATTGTAAATAGCCTTTCGCTCTCTGTGTTTTACCCCTGCCACCTTTAGAATTTGAAAGAGAGTATTCCAGTCAACAATGTCAAAAGCTTCAAAAGCTTTCTCTAAGTCTACAAATGCTAGAAACGTAGGTTTGCCTTTCCTTAATCTATTTTCTAAGATAAGTCGTAAGGTCAGTAGTGCCTCTACGGAATCCAAACTGATTTTCTCCGAGGTCGGCTTCTACCAGTTTTTCCATTCGTGTGTAAAGAATTCGTGTTAGTATTTTGCAGCTGTGACTTATTAAACTGATAGTTCCGTAATTTTCACATCTGTCAACACCTGCTTTCTTTGGGATTGGAATTATTATATTCTTCTTGAAGTCTGAGGGTATTTCACCTGTCTCATACATCTTGCTCACCAGTTTTGTCAGGACTGGCTCTCCCAAGGCCGTTAATAGTTCCAGTGGAATGTTGTCTGCTCCCGGGGCCTTGTTTTGACTCAGGCCTTTCAGTGCTCTGTCAAACTCTTCACGCAGTATCGTATCTCCCATTTCATCTTCATCTACATCCTCTTCCATTTCCATAATATTGTCCTCAGGTACATCGTCCTTGTATAGACCCTCTATATACTCCTTCTACCTTTCTGCTTTCCCTTCTTTGCTTAGAACTGGGTTTCCATCTGAGCTCTTGATATTCATACAAGTGGCTCTCTTTTCTCCAAAGGTCTCTTTAATTTTCCTGTAGGCAGTGTCTATCTTACCAGTCGTGAGATAAGCCTCTACATGCTTACATTTGTCCTCTAGCCATCCCTGCTTAGCCATTTTGCACTTCCTGTCGATTTCATTTTTCTCCTTTCAGCAATTAAATTCAATATTTCTTCTGTTACCCAAGGATTTCTACTAGCCCTCGTCTTTTTACCTACTTGAACCTCTGCTGCCTTCACTACTTTATCCCTCAGAGCTACCCATTCTCCTTCTACTGTATTTCTTTCCCCCATTCCTGTCAATTGTTCCCTTCTGCTATCCCTGAAACTCTGTACAACCTCTGGTTCTTTCAGTTTATCCAGGTCTCATCTCCTTAAATTCCCACCTTTTTGTAGTTTCTTCAGTTTTAATCTACAGTTCATAACCAATAGATTGTGGTCAGAGTCCACTTCTGCCCCTGGAATTGTCTTACAATTTAATACGTGGTTGCTAAATCTCTATCTTACCATTATATAATCTATCTGATATCTTCTAGTATCTCCAGGATTCTTCCATGAATATAACCTTCTTTTATGATTCTTGAACCAATTGCTAGCTATGATTAAGTTATGTTCTGTGCAAAACTCTACCAGACGACTTCCTCTTTCATTTCTTAGCCCCAATCCATATTCACCTACTATGTTTCCTTCTCTCCTTTTTCCTACTCTCGAGTTCCACTCACCCATGACTATTAAATTTTCGTCTCCCTTCACTACCTGAATAATTTCTTTTATCTCATCATACATTTCATCAATTTCTTCGTCATCTGCAGAGCTAGTTGTCATATAAACTTGTACTACTGCAGTAGGCGTGGGCTTCGTGTCTATCTTGGCCACAATAATGCGTTCACTATGCTGTTTGTAGTAGATTACGCGCACTCCTATTTTTTTATTCATTATTAAACCTACTCCTGCAGTACCGCTATTTGATTTTGTATTTATAACCCTGTATTCACCTGACCAAAAGTCTTGTTCCTCCTGCCACCGAACTTCACTAATTCCCACTATATCTAACTTTAACCTATCCATTTCCCTTTTTAAATTTTCTAATCTAACTGCCCGATTTAGGGATCTGACATTCCACGCTCCGATCCGTAGAACCCCAGTTTTCTTTCTCCTGATAACGACGTCCTCTTGACTAGTCCCCGTCCCCGGAGATCCGAATGGGGGACTATTTTACCTCTGGAATATTTTACCCAAGAGGACGCTATCATCATTTAATCATACAGTAAAGCTGCATACCCTCGGGAAAAATTACGGCTGTGTTTTCCCCTTGCTTTCAGCCGTTCGCAGTGCCAGCACAGCAAGGCCGTTTTGGTTAGTGTTATAAGGCCAGATCAGTCAATCAGCCAGACTGTTGACCCTGCAACTACTCAAAAGGCTGCTGCCCCTCTTCAGGAACCACACGTTTGTCTGGCGTCTCAATACTTACCTACGGTACGGTCATCTGTATCGCTGAGGCACGCAAGCCTCCCCACCAACGGCAAGGTCCATGGTTCATGGGAGGGTGATTTATGGGTCGTTAATTTAGTTCCCGAGATTATTATTACTGTTATCATATGTTATGTTAACTTTGTATTTCGCAAACTTGCCATCAGCCAGACAATTTAACCAAAGGGTCTCAAACGTCTAATTGAGGGCGTGTAATGCGACACGTGCAGTTCAACCACTAGACAAATTCGAGCCAAGACATTTCGACGAAGAGGAATCGCATGTGAGCCTGAACATCTTTGGGATGTTAACTCGCAGCCTCTCGGTATATATCGTTCTGCTGCGCTTTTCAATATGCCAATGAGTCTGTTGTAGTTTTTGAAGGCGGGTTTTATCTATCTTATATTAGCATCTCTTTGTTTGGAAAATTTAGATCAGTTGGTTTTTGTAAAGTACCATTTTTGTTCTGGATAGGAGTGGATGAGAGGTATGAACGATTCTGTCTGAAGAATTATTGGACGATGCTTGATGACTCTGGTGCATTCTCGTTACGAACTCACTGGGTACTAAAGAACATGAGATTAAAATTATCTTACTCCAAGAAACCCACGTAAAATACGATGTATAACTCCACAGTAGCGGAAGGAATCCAGGCTTTAAGACTGTGCCTGCTAATAGTCATCCTATACATGGGTTAGAAACTTATGTAATAAACAATATTAGTACCTATGATAGCACCGTTTTCACAGCCACAGTTAAGGTGTGGACCTTGACTATAGTCAACCTTTACAAACCACGAGGATGCAAATGGCCCTCTCCATATTCGTCCTCACCGCAGTATCCAAGTACCATCGCTGGGGACTTCAAAGACCACCGTATATTCAGGAGATATCAAGAATGTGACGAAAATGAACACAAACTTGTAAACTGGATGGAAAAAAGAAAAGCTCTAAATTTTTAGTATTAATGTAGAGAATATCACAGATTTTATTGTTTAGGATCACATTTCGCATCATGCAGATGTCGTGTCTAAAGTAATTTGCAGTCTGTTGAAGCTTTCTGAAGGCTTTATTTTTCTCTGCCTCGTGATGGCTGGGTGTTGTGTGCTGTCCTTAGGTTAGTTAGGTTTAAGTAGTTCTAAATTCTAGGGGACTGATGACCATAGATGTTAAGTCCCATAGTGCTCAGAGCCATTTGAAGGCTTTATTAGACGGTAAACGACAGCATCACCTACAAACAATCTAACAAGGAAACATTACCAGCTCGACCACTTGTTATAAGGAGATCCCTGGCGAAAATTTGGGCCATAATTCTGATAGTATGCAGTTATGACCTTCCGAATGAGCACCTTTTAAACTTTAGTGCGCAGCTGTTGTTTGTCACTCCCTCCGGCTCACTGCAGCCGCCTAATGCCCGAGCAGGAAGAACTGTGTAGCAGAGTGGCAACCAGCGACCTCCTATTCGCGGGGTCTTGAGGGCGAGGGTTCAGAAGGGGGTAGGTGCTCACATCTGCCCAACGTGTTTTGAAATCTTGCTCGAGAACACGTTATTTTACGCGAAAAGAGTACGTACTATGTCAGTCACGACCATATTGTTCTGTTTTAACCATACACACCTTAAAGTCAACATCAGTACGCCTAATCAACTGAACAAGTGTTATGAAAGGAAGTTAATAATTTTCTGTTTACCATTAATCATGCCAACCACATTGAAATTTAGCGTAATTCCTACGAATATACCTCACTTTATCAGTGTCAGCTTTACAATACAAAGAAAATAACGCGCTGCAGCGATGTTGATAACTGAGTAGTGCTACGATACTTCTTTAATGACACACCCCTTTATTTCATTAATTTACACTGCATTTGTAAATTACAGCATAAAAGTGTTCACAAAAATGAGATCTCTGGCGCCTGATACAGGTTTGAAACCGCACACTTTGACATAATGAACCAAGCAGTATCACTTGTTCGTTCATCGACATTATTAACACGATACTATTGCTCGCTCCGCTGTATAGGACTTTACGCTCGGGCTTTAGGCGGCTGTAATTAGGCGGAGCGGAATGACAACTGGTGCGCGTGAAAATTAAAAAGCTGTCCATTCAGAAGGTCATTACCGCCTACTGTCATAATTATGGCCCAAATTTTAGCAACCGGACGATTCCTTGGGGTGGTACCTCGCATGTGTGCATTATTTCTCCTTCAAATATGAAGTCAAATTACTGGTGTTTACTTGTAAGAGAACACCTCAAATTGCCTCCTAAATCGTTTACATAGATTAAGAATTTCAGGGGGCCTAGAGCACTTCCTTGGGAAACCCCAGATACTACTTCTCTTTCACTAGATGACTCCCCATTAATTATGAACCATATGCTCAGTCAGTTTCTTTAATGTTGTGGAAGATCTCTCTCTGTTTGCTAATCATTTCTGAACCGCGCGTTTTCAGTTTCAGACATTACTTAACCCAGCAGTGGTCGCGCATTAAAAAAAAAAATAGAAAATGGTCGCATGCATTTGCATTGGTATGCCAATTTCTCAAATAAAAAGGAAGATCTCGAATTTTGAAAAAATTATTGATTGGTTTATGTGTCTACCAAAGTAATTTTAATAAAAAATTATTAAAAAATAAACACATTTCCTCATATTTGAAAAAACAACAAAATTTTAGTAGTAGGCCTAGGTCACAAGTTAAATGAAATGACATCACTGGCTTTGATTGTGCTTAAAAAATTACATATTCCGAAAAATGCTGATCTAATCATTTTGCAATAAGACATACGGACAATCTTGGAGTGAATGGGAAAAATAAATTTATAACATTCATTACACACTTTTTGGGTACTTCAATTTTGTGTTCTTCTGTGGTCGTAGCACTGAACCATAGATTTCTGTATGCCATTCCAGAGATTGATGGCTTATTTTCCGCTTGAGGAATGACAAGAAAGTCTTATTTTGAAAGACAGGCTTCGTTGCAACATTTTTATTCTTATCATCCGTGGGCCAGAGATTTCATCCAAGTCAGAGACGTGTCAACAAGAAAATCTCGACGTCGAACACAACATGGTTTTGCTAACTCACTGAAGGCGCTAAGTTTCAGAAGATCATAACATAGAGTAAAAGGCCATCTTCTAGAAACTGACGTTGGCGGTCATCAGTGCCATCAAATCGGAAAGTTCTGATAAATTTAAATCTATGCTCACACACAGTAAAACAAATTACATCAATTCCAATCTGTTTAATGTGGTCAAATATTTTCCTAGTGCTCGATCGGTTTATTTTCAGCTCCACAGTCATCAAAATGACAACAAACTCCTTTCTTTTAGTTTCATCTGTATGTTTAACTTCTCTCTCTCACTCTCTTTCTCTCTCTAGAATATTTATTCTTGTTATGGCCCATTTTTATGTTTGTATATGTGGTTATAGGACGAATGATATTATCGTCCAAGTAAATTGGCCAGGTGCGTGTAGGACTTGTGCTCTGAGGGCTCTGTGCAAACTTAATTATGTATACAGACAACTCATTCATCCCGGAAAATGAGTATCTCGCTGATTTTTGCCTGTTATTGACATTGATACTGGCAAGATACCAATCCACTGAATTCCAAGACTTTCGAAAATGTTTCAAATGTGAAGTTGGGTAACAAATGGAAAAAATACTTGTATGCGATACAATTAGGAATTAATACTTTTCGGATTTTTTTCTTCAGTTGCACCCCTTAGCTTCTTGGCAAATTTCATGATTCCAGGGCAACAAGATGTACCCTATAGGTTTTAACGAGTGAGTTCTCGAGTATCAAAATATATGACATAAATGGCAGTATGTTTTGATAGCACTGACTTAGAAGCTTACATTTATTGCACACCAAAAGACCCAAACACCTTGGTATACGACATAAATTTGAACGTGGTACATCTACTCTTTCCTGGGGATGAGAGGTCTTAACAGAAGTACAGACAGAGAGACAGCTGAATACCAAACGCCAAAAAAAGTTTCTCATGTGATATAATCACAGATTAACAATTTTCGGAATTTTTCTTTAGTTTCACTGTGAAGCATTACTTCTTGCCAAATTTATTGATTCTAGGTCAACAGGAAGTACCCTATACATTTTGAGGAGTGAGTTTACGAGAATCAAAATATGTGGCATAAATGGCCGCATCTTTTGAGTGCATTGACTTAGAACCTTCAAGTTTTTACACCGCCGAAAGACCGACGAGTTTAGTGTTTGATATAAACTTCAACTTGATACATCAACTCGTTCCTGAGGCAAAGGATTTTAGAAGTCGGACAGATAGACAGACAACCAAGTGATCCTAGAATGAAATTTTCACTCTACAGCGGAATGTGCGTTGATATGAAACTTCCCGTCAGATTAAAAGTGTGTGCCGGACCGAGACTCGAACTCGGGACCTTTGCCTTTCGCGGGCAAGTGCTCAACCAACTGAGCTACCCAAGCACGACTCACGCCCCGTCCTCACAGCTTTAATTCCGACAGGACCTCGTCTCCTACCTTCCAAACTTCACAGAAGCTCTCCTGCGAACCTTGCAGAACTAGCACTCCTGGAAGTTTCAATCTGCCAGGAAGTTTCAACCAAGTGATCCTGTAAGTCAGGGCCGGCCACGGCGTCTCAAACTTCACGCACACCGAGTGTGCTGGCCGTGTGCGATCCGAGGCTCGGCCTGTCTTGGCTTTGCTCTTCCTTCCAGGAAGGACAACGTACAACTCGACATTTTATTTAGTAATACGGTGAGGCATTTTTCGGTCGGCACCCTCTCTCTTCAGTTCAACAGAACCGTGGTGTCAGCTCTTTTTACTCTTCGCCATTTGTTTGTGGTATGATGGAAGTTCACAGGTACTGTGGCTGTTTGCACAAAAAGAGTCAGTCTAGCAATTTATCACCACAAGACTCTAAAAATAAATGGGAATATGCGACGGTTACCGGAAGTTTGCCGTGAAACGATACTACAGTATTATGCAGAAAGAATTTATTGATTTATTTGGTAATGAAAGAGCAAAAAGTTTCAACGATAAACAAACGAGATTCATTATTCTGTGCGTCAAGAAGAAGTTTGTGCTAAATTCGCAGACGTGCAGCACGTGAAGAAATTGTTGGTATGAAGAGTAAAATTTCTGACGTCGCAAGCGTTATTTCACTGCCAGTTGCAACAGTTTTCCTTGTAACCGAACGAAGTCTGTGGAGACTTTATGTATTACTGCAAAGTACGTTGGTTAAATTAAGAGGCATGCCTGGAATGATTCTTCGAATTAAAACTCTATATTTTTGAATTTATGAAGGAAAAAGGAGAGCAGGGACGAAAATTAGAATATCCGGAATGAATTGCAGAGCTCGTATTGTATGTGAACTTGACTGCACATTACTCAGTGTAAGGTGAGAAAAACTTCTTTATGATTTGATAGGATTGCATTTAAAAATAAAGTATTTTATAGACAAACGTAGTCCAGTTTTCTAAGCTCACTGTCGTTAAAGAAAATGTGAGGTTTGAAGGATTCATTGTAGTCTTGAAAGAATTAAAAGGATAGTTTCCTAAACTCACAGTCTTTCATCTGTTTTCGAACTGTTTTCGAGAACGTTTTTAGTTTCAGTTGAAAGCGCCCCTGTTCATGAGCAGAGGTAACTGACTGACCTGCAAGATAATTTCCGATTTAATGACAAATCCTTTTATGCTAAAACTACCCATGACATCTACATTACTTTCCTCAGGTAGAGCTTCCGCATCTCCATAATGAGGTTGCAAAAGTGCTACAATACTTCGATCGTCATATTTGTGTGAAAGACTTTTTTCGAGTTAGAAACGAAATATGTCAAGATTACATGGCAACCGGAGTGCGAAAATCTGTGAAACTCTCTGCTTCTGTGTGCACGCCGACAATCTGTACCAAATAAAAATTATATTACGTCATCAGCACGCCAAAAATAATAATACTCAAAATTCGTTTTGTTTGTGATCTATGTTGTTGCGAAGCGTGAAACATAAAACTAAGTTGTATACAGTGCGGCTTCACTGTCATTTAAGGGGAGGTTTACTACCTTTTTAAATCGCATTTTTTTTTCTATAAAAGTGTTTAGAATCCACGCCTGAAACGGTTTTTCCGAATACTGAAAGGAAATGTTTGTTATTCGCGGTTGAACAAAATAATGCACCTACCTGAAATCGGCCTTTTTCACGCACCAGTGTTTTTCTTTCGGAGGACGAGTTATTGTGCCTGTGCTTTAGAGGAAACACACAAAATTCAAATGAAAGTTTGAACGCGTGTGTTTGGAAGTTAGCCCCCAAGCATTTGCATTCTGGTGCGAAGACTGTGGAGATTGCGACTTTCCTGGCAGTGAGAAGCTTCAACGAAGGGTATTCAGCAATTCTGAAGACTATGACAACGTGGACGTCACCCTGGGACTCTGTTCGACGCAGTTCGCCAAGCATTCGGCACCGGCCGTACGAGCGGCTCTGGAGCAGCGCAGGATGGCCGAGGCCGAGCAGAACGCCCTCTGTGAGGAAGAAGAAGGACTAGTTTATGGACCCGGAATAGCAGATTGAACGTAAGTTGCATAATATTGCATTTATATGTAGTCAAAGCTTCAAACGTGTTTTTCACGGAATGACTTTTTTTTGGTCGCGCGGTATGGTAACTTCAAATCTACTAAACCGAATGGCATGATTCCTTGTTTCCGACGAAGCTAACTAAATTGTCTAGGAGTTGTACCACTTTTAATCCGATCCATCAGCTATAAGTATTTTTACTTTCCTGAAGATGTCGAAAAACCGATGAAAAAAACCCAATTTTTTTTCAAATGGCCACCATTTTGTTTCTTATGGTTCAAATAACTTAAGCGAGGTACAACTCCTAAAGAATCTTATATACTTCGCTAACGTCAACTCAGTTTTGATTACAGGCGAGCGAGCTGACCTGTGACATATTACCGAAATTTTGTGAAGTTCCGACTACAATTCCGCCTTTGCTCTTCTACATTTCCGGTTGAAAAAATTCCAGTTTGTAGAGGAAATATCAGTAAACATTTTTACCAAATTTGACAATGATATCTATAACATATCCCAAGAAAAAAATTCTTAAAGCACATACTTTTTTCGGGCCGAAGATAGTGAACCTGCCCTTAAATGCAGCACGTTCGCATTTTCGCCACTACCTGCTCCTGCTCCTCGCGCTCAGAGAGTGTGGCCTGGTGGCTGGGGGAAGTGTGCAGCGAGGCAGAGCGCTATGGCACTCATGCGAGTGCACGGCTCGTGAGCCAAATTCTTGGCCGCCCCTGTTATAAGGGTTGCATTTTTATCGATTGAATCACAGAACTCTAAACCAGGGACTGCAATGCGCAATAGTAGTTTTCTGTCGAGTAGTTCCGTTAGGACCAATAGGCACATATACAATGTTATGGCTTTGAGTGGTTCCTACATTCAGAGGAGGAACCTTCGTTCATATAGTGTCATCTATGCCAGTATAAAAATCAAGTGGCCTACTTTTTCAAGATGGTTCGCACATGCAAATACAGGATTATTTTCATTTGCCTCATTTAGGTTTTCTTTCCCTCGCTCAGAATCCGACTGATGGTCCTGCTCTTCTGAGCCGCGCAGGATTAGCCGAGCGGTCTCGGGCGCTGGAGTCATGTACTGTGCGTCTGGTTCCGGCGGAAGTTCGAGTCCTCCCTCGGGCATGGTTGTGTGAGTTTGTCCTTAGGATAATTTAGGTTAAGTAGTGTGTAAGCTTAGGGACTGATGACCTTAGCAGATAAGTCCCATAAGATTTCACACACATTTGAATTTGAATTTTTGCTCTCCTGAAAAATCATCTTCATCGCTAGGACTCGAGTGAGGAATATCTTCCTCGTTCTCAGTCTCCTACAGCCAACCTAGTTTCGAGTTTGTTTCCTCTTATCCAAGATGTTTCTAAAATTTGATGACATTACACGATTATTTCATATGTTTTTACATTCCACAATAATAATTAGTCAATATGATAAACGTATTCCAACAATCAAAGTGGAAAAAACACTAAGAAAAAGAGCTACATTCCAAAAATGCTTACGTAATTTTGGTAACGTAGATTACAGTGTTAGATAGCCGACTTTATGGAACTCCTGTGCCACAGCCACACGCGACCGGCACAGAGGGTCTGTCAACAATCGTTCTGGAAGTACACAGAGACTCGAGACATTCTCGTTAGCCGCCTTTCAGATTTTTTTGAATTCCCACAAATGGATTACATCTGTAATACTCGCGAACACTGTAGGATTAATCTCTTCTTTTGGATAAAGTTAACATATTCTTCAATACTTCCGGCACACCGTTGTTCTTTTCTCGATAGTGGCTAACTCACAGACTGCAGTGCTAGTAAAGAAACACACTGAAAAGGAAGTCCATTTGAGCACTACAGGGACTGCCGCACAGCAAGTGCAGCCAGTGTCAGTGCGAGAAGCTGACAACTGCAGTAATTGGCCGTGGCGACCTCCCGCGCGTACGGAAAGCGATACGGCGGCGCGCGGCAGGCGGTGCGCGGCGCGTGGCAGTCGCGGAGCACAACAAATGAGGGGAGCGCAGCCTGATTAGCATACAATGTGTCAGCCTTCGGTGCAGACACCCACGAGGCGCTGCGAGCGGCGGCCGGAGTCTGTAATGGGCCGCGACGTATGGCGTCTGGCCGCGGTGACACACATCGCGGCCCACTCCGCTAACGGAACCACCAGACAGCGGCGTCGTCCGCCCCCGGTACCAGACGCAGACGCAGCCGCAGCCGCAGCCGCAGCCGCAGCCGTGACGTCGACTAACAGCCTACAGCTGTCTCCTCCAACACTCGCCTTCCCATTTGCACACCCAGAAACACTTAACTGTGTTGCTCGTTCATAGATTGTCCAGTTAGACACGGATGTTGTGTGTTATGGAATCATTCTTTGGGGAAACCTGTCATATAACCCTAGAAAATATATCGATACTAAATCACAGGAAACCCAGTTCTTATATATTCTAACGCACAATTCAGCGAAAACAGTCATTCTGATTACACAGAATGCTCATATGGTGAGTGAGTATGAACAATTCACCATTTCTAGATGTTCAGGTGGGTAGTAAACTGTAATGCAAAGCCCATGTCCAGGATCTTGTCCAAAACCTGAATGCTGCTTGTTAAATTTACAATTAGAGCAGTATCTACAGTAAGTGACGGTCCAATATGAAACATTAGTCTACTTCTCCTGTTTTCATTCCCAGATGACACACGGCGTTACGCTGAGGTGCCAAGAGTCATGGGACAGCGATATGTACATACAGAGATGGTGGTAGTGTCGTGTACACAAGGCAAAAAAGCGCAGTGCATCGACGGAGCTGTCATTTGTACTCATCTGATTCATGTGAAAACCTTCCTGACGTGATTATTGCCGCAGGACGGTAACTATCAGACTCTGAACGCGGAATGGTTAGTTGGAGCTTGACGCATGGGTCATTCCATTTCCCAAATAGTTAGCAAATTCAGGATCCTGAAATCCACAGTGCAAGGTGTGTGCCGGGAATTCCAGGCTTCAGGCACTACCTCTCACCATGGACAGCGTAGTGGCCGATGGCCTTCACTTAAGAACTGAGAGCTGTGGCGTTTGCGTAGAGTTGTCAGTGCTAACACACAAGCAACACTGCGTGAATAACCACAGAAATCAATGTGTGACGTACGACGAACGTATCCATTTGGACAGTGCGGCGAAATTTGGCGTTAATGGGTTGTGGCAACAGACTAAGAGGGTTTTGTGATACGCTAAGCTGTCTTTGCCTTAAATTCATACGTCCAATCGGGCAGATACAGGGTGTTTCGAAAATGACTGGTATATTTGAAACGGCAATAAAAACTAAACGAGCAGCGATAGAAACACCGTTTTGTTGCAATATGCTTGGGACAACAGTACATTTTCAGGCAGACAAACTTTCGAAATTACAGTAGTTACAATTTTCAACAACAGATGGCGCTGCGGTCTGGGAAACTCTATAGTACGATATTTTCCACATATCCACCATGCGTAGCAATAATATGGCGTAGTCTCTGAATGAAATTACCCGAAACCTTTGACAACGTGTCTGGCGGAATGGCTTCACATGCAGATGAGATGTACTGCTTCAGCTGTTCAATTGTTTCTGAATTCTGGCGGTACACCTGGTCTTTCAAGTGTCTCCACATAAAGAAGTCACAGGGGTTCATGTCTGGCGAATAGGGAGGCCAATCCACGCCGCCTCCTCTATGTTTCGGATAGCCCAAAGCAATCACACGATCATCGAAATATTCATTCAGGAAATTAAAGACGTTGGCCGTGCGATGTGGCCGGGCACCATCTTGCATAAACCACGAGGTGTTCGCAGTGTCGTCTAAGGCAGTTTGTACCGCCACAAATTCACGAAAAATGTCCAGATAGCGTGATGCAGTAATCGTTTCGGATCTGAAAAATGGGCCAATGATTCCTTTGGAAGAAATGGCGGCCCAGACCAGTACTTTTTGAGGATGCAAGGACGATGGGACTGCAACATGGGGCTTTTCGATTCCCCATATGCGCCAGTTCTGTTTATTGACGAAGCCGTCCAGGTAAAAATAAGCTTCGTCAGTAAACCAAATGCTGCCCACATGCATATCGCCGTAATCAATCCTGTGCACTATATCGTTAGCGAATGTCTCTCGTGCAGCAATGGTAGCGACGCTGAGGTGTTGCCGCGTTTGAATTTTGTATGGATAGAGGTGTAAACTCTGGCGCATGAGACGATACGTGGAAGTTGGCATCATTTGGACCGCAGCTGCAACACGGCGAACGGAAACCCGAGGCCGCTGTCGGATCACCTGCTGCACTAGCTGCGCGTTGCCCTCTGTGGTTGCCGTACGCGGTCGCCCTACCTTTCCAGCACGTTCTTCCGTCACGTTCCCAGTCCACTGAAATTTTTCAAACAGATCCTTTTCGGTCCTTTGGTTACATTAAACCTCCGTTGAAAACTTCGTCTTGTTGCAACACCACTGTGTTCTAGGTGATGGAATTCCAACACCAGAAAAATCCTCTGTTCTAAGGAATAAACCATGTTGTCTACAGCACACTTGCACGTTGTGAACAGCACACGCTTACAGCAGAAAGACGACGTACAGAATGGCGCACCCACAGACTGCGTTGTCTTCTATATCTTTCACATCACTTGCAGCGCCATCTGTTGTTGAAAATTGTAACTACTGTAATTTCGAAAGTTTGTCCGCCTGAAAATGTACTGTTGTCCCAAGCATATTGCAACAAACGTTGTATTTCTATCACTGCTCGTTTAGTTTTTATTGCCGTTTCAAATATACCGGTCATTTTTGAAACACCCTGTAATTATATCTGAGCGTGATTTTTTGTCCGAACTGAAAACACTTGTGTGTGGGATGGTGGGGAGGGGGTGGGGAGCGCCGAGGGGGAGGGGGGCAGAACCAAACGAAATTATTTGAATGCACTGAGGATGCGAAGAACAGCTGCTAGGGACTGGTTCTTAGATTTCAAGACATCGGTTCTGAGACCGTCATATGGGACATCCCTACAACTATATTCCTAACCAAGAAAGCGGTATATGATTAATTGCACTTGGGGTCATTAGACAGGAGACGGCAGTCACGAGATAAACCCTGGAGGCAGGCAACCCATTCTTTGTATGACTGTCCTTGGAGTTTGACAACTAAAGTAACTGTGGCTGGCGGCCTCTACTTGCACCTGAGAATCAAAGAATTCAAATAAACTTGTCTTCGTGGTGATAATATGTACGGGCCTACGAATGCCAAAAAGAAAGCGCGCTGCTGGTAATCGTCTGAGATGCTGCGAGCCAAGAAATGCTGCTCCATTCATGCAACGTCGTTTGCCTGTGGTCGACCTTCCTGTTACACGGTTGGAAAACTAGTGTCACCAACCAGAAACTCCTTGATCATGGAGCCGATCTCGGAGAGGCAGGAAGAGCTTCCCAGAGGCGACATGGAGATGATCGCCAGATGCTCCATCACTAGTCCGTGGATGTACTTCATCTGGAGTGGTACCAACACTTGGGCAGAGGGATCCACCGTTTCCATTATTCTGTAAGCTATGTTATAACGAGTGTAGTGTCAAGTGGAAAACACACATCAAGCACTGACTACCTGGATCGGAGTACAAACGTGAGATTGGCTGAAAACAAAACCTCGTCCGCCGACAACAGCACAATAAATATCCAGGTAGCAATAATTGAACAAGTTTATTTATCAAAGATCAATATCCCGTCTACTCCAACGTGGACGAAAACAAAACATAACGTAAGTCACTTCTTGATGGTGAGGTTTCCGGGTTGTATGGCCGTGGTCCTAGAAACTTTTCGTTTCCTGACATTTCGTCCAGAGATGCGCTGGAAATCATCGTAGGTGCTCCTGGTGACGCTCAGTCTTGCCGACTGATGCGTCGTACGTTGGAAAGCGACTTTAAAATACTGTGTAAAACTGGCGCGATCTAGTTTGCTCGTGCTCATCAGAGATAATCCTTGTCAGAGATAAAACGTGACTATGAACTGTCGCCTGTCAATGATAAAAAAATTTCTATCTTCTTTTCTGCTAAAATTCTCCTCATTCTTGTATATTTCTATGGCTTCTCGACATATCATTGGATAATAGATTGTCATTGTAGAAAACATTTTCGTTTCAGAAAACATCACTTATGACTTCTTGACTGGAAAGACTACTCTGTTACAGCCGATGTTTCTTTTCTCCTTTGTCGGCAAAGACTTCTGTGGTCTTTCAGTCTTGTATTTATCCTTCTCGCAATAGTTGCAATGCAGATCTTCCCACAAGTACACTGAATCTTATATACCCCACACGCCGACAGAGGAGGGCGTTTATCCTTTACAAATAGGAGTGACTGACATATTTTTTCAGTTGGTCTAAAAACCGATGTGGTGTCACTTTATCTAAAATTATCCCTATCCGATCAGTTACTTTTCGATAAAGGAAAGAGAAAGGATTTTCTTCCATCACTGAATTTTATCATTGTCCTTTGGCTTACCGTTATTTTTCCGCAGAACAGCCGGTATAGCCATTTTTCCCGAAAGCATGCTACAGATGTCTTAATTTGGCTACCAGATGTACCGGCGTGTAAATTCTTTCTTGGACCACAGCTATACAGCCCAGAAGATGATCAGCAACTATATCTGGCCTTGGAAGCCTTCACTGTAAGAATAATACTTCTAGCGGCTGAAGACGTTAGATTTGCATCCACTAGTCTGCTACGACGACAGAGTCCCCAGCAACGAACACACTAAGTTCTAGAGATGGGGGATGCGCTCTTGAACTAATTCATAGAGTTGAATCTTTCAAAGGAGTGAACAATCAGTGATTCAGAAAAGAAGAACGGTAGCTCCAATCGTTTCCCACGGCAGAGAGAGAGAGAGAGAGAGAGAGAGAGAGAGAGATGGAGCATAACACAACACAGCCAGCGCCGGCCTCTGCCCTGCTTCTACCTTGGCTGCCTGCATTGTGCAGTGCCCCATTGGATTTTGTGTTTCACATATGCCGTGCCGTCTCTGTGCGTCGTCTGCCGCGTGCAGTGTCTGGCCATGCTTAACTTCGCATCGCACTCTGTCGGCGATCGTTTCAGTTGCACGTCCTGCCCTCTGGGCAGTTGATGCGAGCAACAGGACAGAGAGCCACCTAGCGGATAACATAGGAACTACTTGCAACAACCTGCTCGCAAGGGAACGGACGATTTGTCTCGGAGCGGGTGAGTTCACCGCTCCCACCACCCTCGGAACTCGCCCGCTCAACGCTCACCCCACCGTTCTCGACTCTAGCCAGAGCGTTGAGCAAAGCAACTCAGGTGTCACTCTGGTCTCTGCGGTCTTAGCTCATGCAGTAATACAGCTTGCGGCTCGACCTGCTCGACTCAGTGCTTCTGCATCGGAGTTCGTCTCTACTGGATATTGTTCTTCATAGTAATACCGCTATGTATATTACATTATTATGTTATGTATACATCATTTGTTTTTATTTTATTTTTATTTGTTTAAACTCATCAGATTAGGTTCCTGACGACTCCTCTTACTATAGGATTTTTATTATGGACACTCGAATTTATGCTTTAATTACGAGCGAACCGATAAACGTATCGCAAAATGTGATACACCAATATTTTCCTTGTTTTATTCTGCGTAAGGCTATATGCAGCACTTTCGTTTTACAGTCAAATTTATATATTTTTTTCTTATTCTGGTACGGATTTTGCGATTTTAGGCGTCTTCGGAAGGAAACGTTCACTTTAAAAATATATGGCTTGCGATGTATTTGTATGAGGTTAATGAAATTTTAATACATTATAACCAAATATATTGTTAATGTAAATCTCAAGTTACAACATTTTCCGATCACCCAAAAAACCACGATAGTGCAAAATAAATCAATAATCAAAAACTTTGTCATATCGTGGAAATTTCAATAAACAATACAAAATTCTTACTCGTTATCTGTGTTACTTCAAAATAGGATCAAATAAGATCAAAATACAGGTATAGTACTGGAATAAACCAAGTTTAAAGGGCAATGTGCCTTCCATTTATTTTCTATTGTAAATGAGTGGTGAGTCATGAAAAAGAGCTAATTCATTTCAGTGAGTGAATAGTTCTGATCCGATCTCTGAAAAGAACAGTTTTGCCCATCTCTACTAAGTTCACAGCTGGCAGCTTTTGCGGCAGTGACATCATGGAGGCGACTCTCGACTGAAAATCCTCATTGATGGAATCCTTGCAGAATTGGGGCCTGTCCCAGGAAACATACTCAGAGCGAACTCGTCTGGTCTGCCCCAGTCTCCCTCCGAACAAGCCTGGGAAGGCCCAACGGTACCGTACGGCCACTATGTCATCTTCAGCTGATAATCATCACAGGATGTGGATCTGGAGGGGCATGTTGTCATCACACCGATCGTCCAGCCGTTGGTCAGTTTTCGCGACCGGAACTGCTACTTCCCAATCAAGCAGCTCCTCAAGCCTCGCGAGGGCTGAGTGCATGCCGCTAGCTAACAGCTCTAGTAGACTCGGACGATATCCTGTCAAACTGCTTGCCAAGCTCAACAGCGCTTATCTTCAGTGATCTGACGGGAACCGGTGTTACCGCTGTTGCAACTCCGATGGTGCTGGTCTGCCCCAAGTGCTGTCCTAAATAGCACCCGGCGCTGGCATAAAGTCAGGCCTAATTTCAGTCACATGTCCTGTTGCAGAACAGAATAGGTCCAGGCAGGTCACGGCTTCCAGAGGCCCTTGTTCGCCTCCTGGTACACTCGGAGAAATGCCACTTGTCTTCTGGAAAACTGTCCCCTGTGTTTTAAGTACCTTGGAACCATTATTTTAAATTAGGTTACTCTCCATCCAGTCCAGATAATGATAGCTGTAGGAGACTCAAATATGCCAGTATAATATCGAAAGAAATGCTTCCACCCCCCTCGCCATCCCCCCCTCCCCGCCCACACACACACACACACACACACACACACACACACACACACACACACGCTCAACACAGGCGAGAATATTAAAACCACAGTAGTTAATCGCCAAAGCATTTAAAACAAAGAGTCAGAGTTTTTCTCTACAACAAAGAGCCAGAGTTTAACTCCTAAAAAGCAGTGAAGCTCACATAGACAACTGGTTAAAACCTGAACTTGACAGCAATGAGACTTTTGGGAAAAATTTAAATGTATATCGACGGGATAGGCTAATGGGAAATGGAGGTGACGTATTTGTCACAGTAGACAAAAAATGAAATCCACTGGCATAGAAACAGAAGCTGTATGTGAGATTGTTTGGGCAAGACTCAGTATCAGGGCTGAACGTAAAATTGTAATTGGATCCTTCTACCAACCACAAGACTCACATCCTGATGAAATTGACAACTTTAGAGAAAACCTCGATTCCTTTGACCATAAGTTCCCAATCATATTAGAATCATCAGATTAGACTTTAACCATAGAAGAATCAGTTGGGATAATTGCAGGCCCGTTAGTGGTGGGTGTGGCAAGGTATTCTGTGGAATATTACTCAATGGTTCTCAGAAAATTGTCAACAACAAATATTACGGAACCGTACTCGTGATGGAAATATATTAGATCTAATGGCAACAAATAGACCTGATGTCTTTGAGGATGTCCACATCGAAACTGGAATCAATGAGCATGGCAGTTATAGCAACAATTATTAACAAAGTCCAAAGGGCAACTAAAACTAGTAGAAAGCTTTATATGTTCAGGAAACTATATAAAGAAATAGTAGCGCCTTATCTCAGTGAGGAGCTTGAAACTTTCAGCTATAGGATCGTAGATAGAGAGACGCTTAATGAAAAGCTATTGGTTGTCAAGAGAGAATGTTTGTAGCCTTCAGTAACCACTGTTGCAGAATACTATCAAACGATCTTCCACAAAATCCACACAAATTCCAATCTTATATAAAGGCTGTCGCTGGGATCAAAGTTAGTGACTAGTCACTCGTGGATGAGACAGGAACTGAAATTGAGAGTAGCAAAGCAAAAGCAGATATGTTCAACTCCGTTTCCAAATGTTGCTTTACAATGGAAAACGCAGGAGAATTGCCCCAATTTAAACCTCATACCAAAAAAAGTTGAGTGAAATAAGTATTAGTGTGAGTGGCGTTGAGAAATAATTTAAACAGTTAGAACTCAACAATGCTCCTGGGCCCAATGCAATCCCTATCGGATTCTATAATGAATTTGTGTCAGAGTTAGCTCTTCTTTTAACTACATTCCTACCGAAGTGTCCTCGAATAAAAAATCGTGCCCAGTAGTTGGGAGAAAGCGCAGGAGACACGCGTCTACAAGAAGGGCAACAGAAGTGATTCACAAAACTGCCTTTCACTAACCTTGTCATCGATTTGTTATAGAATCTTAGAACATATTCTGAGCTCAAACGTAGTAAGATAGCTAGAACAGAGAGAGTTCATTCATGCCAATCAGCATGGATTCCGAAAACATTGATCATGTGAAACCCAACGCACACTTTTCTTACATGACATACTGAAGGCTTTGGATCAAGGCAGGGAGGTAGATGCAGTATTTCTCGATTTCCGAAAAGCATTTGACTACGACATCAACGCTTATTACCAAAAGTACCATAGCATGAGGCATCAAGCGCAATTTGTAACTGGATTGAGGAGTTTTTGATAGGGACGATGCGGCAAGTGATCTTGGACGGAGAGTCACTGGCTAACAGATGCAGAAGTAACTTCGGGTGTGTCCCAGGGAGGTGTGTTGGGACCCTTGCTGTCCATACTGTATATTAATGACCTTGCGGAGAATACTAATAGTAACCTCACGCTCTCCGTAGACGAAGTAATTGCCTATAATGAAATACTGTCTGAAAGAAGCTGCATAAATATTCAGACAAATCTTGATAGGATTTCAAAGTGTTGCTTTAAACGTTCACAAGTGAACAATTCACATTTCACAACACGAAAACGAGTGTATCCTACAGCGTTAAAGTCGGTGAGTCTCAGTTGTAATCGCTCAACTCATAGAAATGTATATGGGTGTAACTCTTTGTAAGTATAGGAAATCGAACAATCACATAGGTTCAGTCGCAGGTAAAGCGGGTGGCAGACTTAGATTCATCCGCAGAGTGCTGGGAAAACGCAATCAGTTTACAAAGGATATTGCATACAAATAACCCGTGCGACGCATCCTAGAATATTGCTCAAATGTTTGAGACCCGTACCAAACAGGACTAACAGGGGATACTGAACGTATACAGAGAAGTGCTGCACAAATTGTCGATGGTTTGTTTGAGCCGCGGGAGACTTTCACAGACATGTTGAAGAAACTGAACTGGCAGACTCATGAAGAGAGACATAAACTATCCCGCGAGAGCCTACCTATAATAACCAGCTTTAAGTGATTACTCCAGGAGTACACTACAACCCGCTACATATCGCTCTCCTAGCGATCCTGAGGACAAGATTACACCAATTACAGCTCACACAGAGCATTTAAACAGTCATTCTTCTCGTGTTCCATACATGAATGGAACGAGAAAAACACCTAATAACTAGTACTGTGGAGCGTGCACTTCACAGCGGCGGTCGTGGAATTAGCTCATAAAAAAGTGTGAATATCTCGACGATGTTTTGATTTAAATGTCTTTGAAACTGCCAGATAAGTCGAAAAGCTAGTTTCCTTTTTTCACATCCCTAACTATGCCCAGAATGTATTTGCCTTTTTTGTGCTACGATAGGACCATTTTTTTATTCTCGTCTCCAGCTTTTACACTAGCAGAATTTTCACGTTAGACAGTCATAGCTTGACAACCGATGTATATTTTTGTTGACTCGGGCGACCACTGAACCGGTATAGGTTTTTTATTGTCTTTCAAACCTTGTTGCTTTTATCGTAGCAGCGGATAAAGTTTTCAGAAAACAACAGGACGATTATTAATTACAAAATTTGATCGATCCCCGGAAGTTGGAAACAAAGAAGTACTGCCTGTAAAAAACTAAAAATAAACGGTTTTTTGCAGGCAAAATCCGAATGAAGCTAGATTTCTTAAAGCGAGTTTTCAATTTTATCGCAAGAATGCATTTTTTTATTTATCTGATTCACTTTTAAACCGTTTCCACGCTTTCAATTCACGTACGAATGAATTTTACGTGATACATTTAGCTCAAATTTAAAACATCGTATCTCGCCAACGGGTAAAGATTATTGGACAGAAAAACTTGGTTTTGACTTTATTCATTCATCTACCATCGTGCAAAGTTTGAACCAATTTATACACAAACGAAACAAGATTTTTCAGATGTTCAAAACTTCTCTTAGACTAAGATCCGATAAATCGTCGCACCAAATATGATCGGGCAGTCTTGCTCCAGTCCGAAGTTATTTAAGGGTGACTGTTTTCGCACATAAAATCCGAACGGCGTGACTGTTTTTGCACGTAAAATCCGAACGGGGTGTTTGCTTTTGTATGTAAAATCCGACCGGTGCACATACAAATTGTGCCGTTAGCTGGGCATTAATA
Source organism: Schistocerca cancellata (assembly GCF_023864275.1). Classification (NCBI taxonomy): domain Eukaryota; kingdom Metazoa; phylum Arthropoda; class Insecta; order Orthoptera; family Acrididae; genus Schistocerca; species Schistocerca cancellata. The sequence continues at coordinate 406,988,173 of NC_064631.1, forward strand.
CCAGCCCAATTAAAATGTTTCAGTTAAAATCTTTTGCGAAAGGAATTAATCCATTCGCACAATTTGCTCCGGTCCGTCGTGCAAACATTGCTTAATACCGGTAGCTCAGTTGGTAGAGCACTTGCCCGCGAAAGGCAAAGGTCCCGAGTTCGAGTCTCGGTCGGGCACACAGTTTTAATCTGCCAGGAAGTTTCATTGCTTAATATGCTGTAACATAGCTATATTAAGAAAGTTGTTCCAATGGCTATACAAATAGCAGTAAGTCCGGTTAAGCAAAGAGCTTGTTACCCCATGTTCCTAGCCCAAATAGGGACCGAGCACCAAGATCCCCCTCCAAACCGCGATTTGCGCGCGGCCTTTTTAGAGATATTTGTTTCAGCGCTTCGGCGCTATAACGATAAACAGAATTTGCAAGCAACCAGAACCGGCAATTCGTGAGTGATTTCGAATGTCATTTACATGCACGGAGCTATCTGTATTATTGGTCATCAACATGGTTACAATTTACATAATACTTAATTTGAATCATTAGACATGTAATTCTGAAGTGCGTTATGTCTGATCCATGAGAATGGAGTCCGTAGCCGCATACAGGCCTCAGCTCAAAGGGGGGCGGAGGGAGGGAGTTGTTTCTGGCAGTTGAAGTCGCGTGAGAGGTGGTTATCGTGAGAGCTTTAGCAGATGTGCGTATGTTTACAAGACGTCGCTGCTTTGTTTTTGCGTATGGTGAAGGTGGCAACACTGACTCACAAGTCATTCGGTGCCTCCGTGTTACGTTGTTTATAAAGAGGAAAAAAACCGAGATTATTTGAAAAATCTGTATATTATTTATAAAGCTTAAAAATCATCTCAAACATCCACATGTAGTCGTGAACCTCCGCTCGACACAACAAACGACTAAAAGATAAGTATATGCAAGGGAACTATGCATCTGGGAATCTACATTGGTAGTGGGAGTTCGATTTCATGACGATTAAAATAAATAATAGGTAGACCTCAAACTCATCTTATTATTCAGAGCCTTAATGAGATTGTTGAATGTAGTAATTCCTTTAATACGTGTCAAAATATTTATTGAGATTGCAATTTCGATATTCTGTCATTTTCAGGCATACTAAAAGCAAAATTGTCACAAAATCAAATACGCTGGCTTTAAAATGAAATAATCAACGTTAAATCGGAGAATGTAACAAATACTTAACGTAGGATGTTAAAGCCCACTCTAGAACGTTAAAGTTGTGGTATAGTGGAACTTAGTACCCAGCAGTCTGAATGGTGCTTTTTTTCTTTATTGTTATTTATTGTTGTTTCCCACGATGGGGTGGGTGGGCAGTGAATAAAACCGCTCTCAGCCGAATATCTTACATACGTAATAGCAATTTTAAAATAAATGAAAAAGCAGACGAAACGAAGTGATGTTTAAGAATACAGTTCGATTGAACAATTTTTTATCATTTTTAAAACATTTTAGATCATTTTCTGTCAGAGTTAAAATATAATCAATGCTGATGATAATGCTACTATGGTATGATCGTGATGCTGCTGGCGCAGTAAAATGATAATTTTCATGATGGAGGGGGAATGATGACTATGACTATAGGGCCTTGTTGAACCGCACATAGCCAATAAAATTCGTTGAGGGGAAGGGAGGAAAGTAGAAGGATGGTTTCTGATGAGACTTTGTGACTGCAGCGGAAAGAAGGGTAAATCCCGGGATAGGTGGAGTGCACTTCTTTTCAATGTTTCAAGGTATTTGTAAAGACAACGATCCAGATAATGTTTGCGTATGAAAGGTTAGAGCGGATGAGGAGTTTATAGAAGAGGATAATGGTAGATGGATGTAGACAACAAGATCGATATATTAGTAGTTCTGATAGCTTTAGTCAGGTTCGGTCTTTGCGTCGGCAGATAAGGAGGTGTGCATTCCACGCTCGATGTCAGGTATTAATTTCAAATACGTTACTGTGTTAATTGGAGGTGTGGGGTGGTTGCATTTAGAGAGGTGCAAATCTGGAGCATGGAAACGATGACTGGAGTGATCAAAGATTGTGGCTTAGCTTTTCTGTGGATTTAATTGAGGTTCGTTCGTTCTGAAACATTCAACCAGGGGATTCAAGTGCCGCTGGAGGGAGGTATGGGAGAGACAGATGGTGTGGTAGGTAATTAGATGCCCATTCACAGCCCGATCGGTCGGGAGAGCCGCTCACCAAACATAGTCGCAACCTGCCCTACTGTGTGTGGACACCGGCTATCGCTTGGCGGACCCAACCGGCAGGTAGAGGTCGGAGTAGACAGTCAGCGATTTCAGGTGAAACCACGGACCCGACCGCGAGCCCATATCCCACACACAGGCGAACAGGTCAGGACAAACCCTTGGCGAGAGCCTCGTCTGACTGGTCGGGCTGTAAACTGATGCCTTTAACTGTGTAGAAGGTACAGTCAGCATATTGCAGGATGTAGGTGGGGGTGGGGGGGTTGTAGTGATGGCCTATTGCAGTATATAAAATGAAAAGAAGAAGGGACAGGACAGAGCCTTGAGGCACACTGGTAGTGGGGTGAAATATGTGGGAGCAGGTGTAGCTGACTGTGCTGTATGTAGGACGGCGGTGAAAGAAGGATACAATAATGTAATTTGCTGGTAGTACTTATGTTTGTAGCTTTAAGAGCAGTCCAGAATGCCGTAACACGTCAAAGGCTTTTTGGATATTAAGGAGACAAGTCCGTTGGATTTTCCTTTCTTCAGTTGATGGGAGACAAGATCGGTAAGGTAAAGAAGTTGGTCATCGATGCAATAGCTGGGCTGAAAGCCAGATTGGTTGTTGGGGATAGGTAAGTGTGTTGCTGAATGTAAATACCTATGGTGCTATATATCGTCCATTCAAAAATTTTCGACACTGGTTTTATTCCTAACGTGTAAGCGATGTCAGCGCAGTGACTATGGTGGCAGTCTGAACAAACAACTATTAGCGCCAGATGTGCATTCAACGACTCAGTTGTGACAGGCCATGTTATGTAGTGGACATGCAGCCCAAGTGTGTCAACGTTATTGTATCACATTTCGCAATGAAGAAATAACCCTAAATCAGGTATTCAGTACATCTATCAAAATGTTTTGAAGAAGAGAGAGGTATGTACGAAGTTTGTTCATCATGTAGTATCTAGGAAATCTGCATATTCGGTTCGCTAGACAAGCAACGAAGCAAGTCGTATTAATGAGTTTTATTAAAATAAGAAAATTACAGTACTTAACTTTGGAAATTACACAGATGTGTCGTGAGAAAAAGGGAGACATGCAAAATACTCAACCTTCTTCAGCTTAGACAATCCCACGTCTGTGCTACATAGAGAGATAAGTAAAGTAACTAGCGTTGACGGTAATATCGAAGTCCCTAATCTTGCAGCTGCTTTTGAACTGGGCCGTCACCAGTCGGTCGCGGCGCTTATGTCCTCTTCACAGGCCGCTGCTGTCGCATTGTCGTCCTGGAGGAAGGTCTACATCTACATCTACATTTACATCTACATGGATACTCTGCAAATCACACTCAAGTGCCTGGCAGAGGGTTCATCGAACCACCTTCACAATTCTCTATTATTCCAATCTCGTATAGCGCGCGGAAAGAATGAACACCTATATCTTTCCGTACGAGGTCTGATTTCCCTTATTTTATCGTGATGATCGTTTCTTCCTATGTAGGTCGGTGTCAACAAAATATTTTCGCATTCGGAGGAGAAGGCTGGTAATTGGAATTTCGTGAGAAGACTTCGTCGCAACGAAAAACGCCTTTCTTTTAATGATTTCCAGCCCAAATCCTATATCATTTCTGTGACACTCTCTCCCATATTTCGCAATTATAAAAACGTGCTGCCTTTCTTTGAACTTTTTCGATGTACTCTGTCAGTCCTATCTGGTAAGGATCCCACACCGCGCAGCAGTATTCTAAAAGAGGACGGACAAGCGTAGTGTAGGTAGTCTCCTTAGTAGATCTGTTAAATTTTCAAAAATTCCGTTCCGGTACCGGGAATCGAACCTGGGCCTCCTGGGTGAAAGCCAGGTATCCCAGCCACTTTTTTTTTTCTTTTTGTTCGTTGTTGATCGTTGCGTTTGGTCGTTGCGGACGTCACATGGCATCCGGTCAAGTTCGTTTGTTCATCCTTCCACTCAGTTTTTTTATTACAGAGGCCTACCAGCTCTCTGACCGAACACGCTGAGCTACCGTGTCGGCAAAAATGATGATAAAGGACATACAACGCCCACTCCCCTGCCGGGAATCGAACCTATGCCCCTGCGTGGTAGGCGGTAACGCTACCGCTACGCTACGGCGGAGACGGGTATCCCTGTCGTTCCTGACTGGTGTGCCTGCGCTTGACTTTACGCTCTAACACATCAGACCTTCACTCCCGAATAAAAACAATAACATGTGACTAGACTGAAATGCAAAATAAGACAGTTCTTTGTCAAAAAAACTAAAACAAACATGGGAGACGAGACTTGTATTATCAGTACGAACCTAGCACAAAAAACATAGTGCACAAATTTACTTTCAGTTCCTCACGTTTGTATGAATGGTATAGGCGTTAGCCGAAACAGTACCTCAGCGTGTTCGGTCAAAGAGCTGAAAAAAAAGAGAGAGAGAGGGAGAGAGAGAGAACTGAGTAGTGAAGTGATCACCGATGCACTTCAGAGGCTGTCATTTGATGTCTGCCAAGACCAACTATAACGAACAATATTGAAAACAGAACAAAATTGGAAAACAAGAAAAAAAAGGGGGTAGCGTCTTTCATTGGTGCCGGCCGGAGTGGCCGAGCGGTTCTAGGCGCTTCAGTCTGGAGCCGCGCGACCACTACGGTCGCAGGTTCGAATCCTGCCTCGGGCATGGATGTGTGTGATGTCCTTAGGTTAGTTAGGTTTAAGTAGTTGTAAGTTCTAGGGGACTGATGACCCCAGCAGTTAAGTGCCATAGTGCTCAGAACCATTTGAACCATTTTTTTTCTTTCATTGGTATCAAAACGTCCACAGTCCCGGGTTTGAACCACACCACTGCTTAAACTTTGAATAAAAGCCGTCAGAAATGATTGCTGAAGACTTCTGTCATAAGCAGTCACCTTTATTCTGAGAACAGTCTTGTCAAAGAGAGTGCAGCGCCGAACAGAGGTTCAGAGCTCTCCCTTGCCCTACGAATGGGAAACTGCGCCCTAAATGGTTGAAGAATCAGCAATGACCAATGGCGTGACGATGCAGAAAGCAATGGAAACAGCTGCATTAAAGACACATAACGTATATCCACAACATTTGTGGCATGTAACTGAAAAAGTACCATGATGATCTCTCCATTGGTAAAAGGCTCCGGACGAGCCCCCATTCGGATCTCCAGAAGGGGATTGCCATGGGGGAGGTGACCAAATAAAAAGTTGGAAGGATAACGTTCTACGAGTCGGAGTGTGGAGTACTAGAAGTTTGAACGTGGTAGGGAAGCTAGAAAATCTGAAAAGAGAAATGATAAGGCTCAATCTAGACATAGTGGGGTCAGTGAAATGAAATGAAAAGATGACAAGGATTTCTGGAGAAATGAACATAGGATAATATCAACAGCAATACAAAATGGTACAACTGGAGTAGAATTCGTTATGAATAGAAAAGTAGAGTAGAGAGCGAGTTACCGTGACCAGTACAGTGATAGGGTTGTTCTCAGAGTAGGGAGCGAGTTACCGTGACCAGTACAGTGATAGGGTTGTTCTCATCAGAATCGACAGCTAACCAACATAGACAACGATAATTCAGATATATATATATGCCGACGTCACAAGCAGAAGATGAAAAGACAGACAAAGTATATATGAGATTATTGAACGGGTAATTCAGTACGAATACAGAAGTACTAAGAAATGAAGAGATACGTCTCTGAGGCTGCAGATGTGGCTATAACGAATAATTCAGTACGTACTTCAGTTGAAGAGGAATGGACATCTCTAAATAAGGCAATCACAGAATTTGTAAAGAAAAGCATAGGTACAAAGAAGGCAACTGCAAAAAAAGCCATAGGTGACAGAATAAATACTTCAGTTGATCGATGAAAGAGGTAAGTACAAAAATGTTCAGGGAAATAAGGGGAATTCAGAAATACAAGTCACTTAGGAATGAAACAAATAGCAAGTGCGGGGTTGCTAAGGCGAAATGGCTGCATTAAAAATGTGAAGAAATCGAAAAAGATAATGAAAAGTCAAAACAACCTTCGGTGAAATTAACAGCGAGGATGATAACATTAAGAGCGCTATGGGAATTTCACTGTTAAACGCAGAGGAGAGAGCGGATAGGTCGAAAGAGTACTTTGAAGACATGAGATGGAGGACTTGTTTGATGACGTGACAGAAAAAGAAACAGGAGTCCATTCAGAAGAGACAGGGAACTGAAATGAGCTTTGGAGGACTTGAGATCAAATAAGGCAGAAGGGTTGGATAACAATGAAGTATTTCGGCTCTGCTGTTCAAACTATACATCGAAGAATGAATGACTAAAATAAAAGGATGTTTCAAGAGTGTAATTAAAATTCAAGATGAAAGGATATCAATGATAACATTCGCAGATAACATTGCTATCTTCGGCGAAAGTAAAGCAGAATTACAGGACGTGTTGAATGAAATGAACAGTCTAGTGAGTACAGAACAGGGAGTAAGAGTAAATCGAAGAAGCAGAAGTGAGAACGGCGAGAAACTTAACATCAGGATTGGCGATCACGAAGTAGATGAAGTTAAGGTATTCCGCTACTTAGGCAACAAAATAACCCTTGAAGGACGAAAAAGGATATAAAAAGCAGACAAGTACTGACAAAAATGCATTACTGGCCAAGAGAAGTCTACTAGTACCGAACATAGGCCTTAATTTGAGAAAGAAATTTCTGAGAATGTCCATTTGGAGCACAGGGTTGTATGGTAGTGAAACATGGGATGTGGGAAAACTGGAACAGAAGAGATTGAAAGAGTTTGATATGTAATGTTACAGGAGAACGTTGAAAATTAGATGGACTGATAAGGTAAGAAATGAGTAAGTTTCCCGAAGAATCGGCGAGGAAAGGAATATATGGAAAACAATGACAAGAAGAAGTGACAGGATGGTAGGACATCTGTTAAGACATCATGGAATAACTTCCATAGTTCTAGAGGAAGCTATAGAGGTTATGTACTTATTTGTTTGTCGAGTCCAGGACACAAAATAATTACAAAAACTAATAAGTATTGATTCACATAACAAATTTGCAAAATTAAATATGTACAGTAGTATTTATGACACAGATTCAATAATATATACAAACAAGCAGTAGATAAACAAGCATCAAGATTATTATATTTTTTGACAGGCCCAGTATTCGGTGGTTATCACAGCAGTTTCGCTGGCTGCAGCAAGATCACAGATAGTGCATGCAGCCGGTAGGTTCCTGCAGACGAACAGATGTTCGTCCTGTACGTCACCACACTGACAAGTTTCCTCCTCATTACTGAAGCTCCACTTCCTGAGGTTGACTTTGCACCTTGACACCCTAACACGCAGTCTGTTCAAAGTCTTCCAGGTCACGTATGACAGGTGTGAACCTTCGGCTATTTCCTCCTTGACCGTTATGTGATTGTCTTCAGCTAGGGAGTCTCCTCAAAGCTCCTCTCTGCGAGTTCTGGGAGATGACCGAATTGCCATAGTTTTTTGTAGGAAGCTTTTTCTTGGCCTCAGTCTTGGCTGTTGAGGGTCATGTCCGAACAAAGGTTGTCTAGAGTCGATTTCTTGTTTTTCCTTCTCCACTTCTGTTGCAGCTTGCCTTCGAATGCGTGGCAGTGCTATACCAATAATTTGGTACAGCTTATTGACAGGAGTAGGTCGTAAGCAGCCTGTAACAATGCATCCTGTCTCGTTCAGGGCTGTATTTACATGTTTAGCTTGTGCAGAGTTTTGCCAGACGCGTGCTGCGTATTCTGTGGCGGAGAAACATAGTTCCAAGGCAGATGCTCTAAGCACTTTTGGCTGGACACCCCAGGTGGTTCCTGTAAGTTTGCGGATGATGTTGTTCCGCGCTTTTACTTTGAGGCTCGTTTCTTCACAGTGGGTTTTGAATGTGAGGGAACGGTCCATCTTCACCCCAGGGTATTTAGGAGTTTCGCAGTGGAGTAGTTGTTCTCCTCTCCAAGTGATGTTCAGTTTCCTTTTGGCTTCCCAATTTCTAAGATGGAATGTACAGACTTGGGTCTTTCCAGGGTTCGGTTTCAGTTGGTTGTCATCGTAATACTTGGCCAAATTTTCAAGAACTGTTGTCAGTTTCACCTCTACTTCCTCAAAGGTCTCACCCTGGGCAGCGAGTGCTGTATCATCAGCGTATATGAATGCCTTAGTTGAAGAGTTAATTGGCTAGTCATTTGTGTAGATATTATGTAATAGTGGAGACAGCACACTTCCCCGAGGAAGATCATTTTTCTGCATTCTTCATTGACTCTTCCTGTCTTGGAGAGAGACGAAGTATCTGCAAGAATTTCTGAAGTATCTCCTGTTTTGCAGCATACACTGAAGGATCTAAGTTAGCCTGTAATCCTTTGTAGCTAAGTATTCTTTTCTAAGCAGCTTTTTGTAGTTAACAGTATCATAAGCCACCGAGAAAGAATGGCTCTGAGCACTATGGGACTCAACATCTTAGGTCATAAGTCCCCTAGAACTTAGAACTACTTAAACCTAACTAACCTAAGGACATCATACACACCCATGCCCGAGGCAGGATTCGAACCTGCGACCGTAGCAGTCCCGCGGTTCCGGACTGCAGCGCCAGAACCGCTAGACCACCGCGGCCGGCCACCGAGAAAGAAAGAGACTGGAATACATCCAGCAAAAAGTTGAGGACATTAGTTGCGAGTGCTACTCTGAAATGAAGAGGAACTCGTCGCGGGCCGCATCAAACCAGTCAAAAGAGTGATGACTCAATTAAAAAAAAATTAAAAAAGAATGATAAACCAGTTCTGCGGACTTTACACAATTTGGGAGACGATATGTAGAATAACATCTGAAGAATTAAAACCATCATCTCAATTTATCTCTGTTTTTTTTTTTTTCTTATCCAGTCTCAAAACGTTTTGGTCTGAGAGCCGCATTTGCACAAACCATGTGAGCATGAGCCATGTGGCAGGCAAGGAAACAGCAATTCCACTTTATAATGGTTTAGGCAGGGTATCAATTAGTGCACTATGTAATCGAGTCAGGTATCGAATATAGCATCACATGTTGTTGGGTAACGATATCTGCTTTTGAAATTTCCACTCCCTGTTTAAGCGAATATGTTTGTAACTGAAATGTCAAACATCGAAATTGTGTCCTAAATACTTGTAATTATTCAAGGTCACAATATTCGTCTTATATTCTCACGTTTTTTGTGCACGTTTCACAACCATATAAGGCTGTACTCCAGAAAAATACATTCAGACAAGACTTCCTAACACTAAAATTTATGTTCGATGTTAACAAATTTCACTTTTTCAGAAACACTTTCCTTGCCATTGCCAGGCTACATTTTATACCTTTCCTACTTCGGTCATCATCAGTTGTTTTACTGTACAAATAGCAAAATCCATCTACTACTTTTCTTGACTCATTTTCTAATTTAATTTCTCCAGTATCGCCTGATTTAAGTCGACTACCTTCTATTTGAAGTTCATCTTACGTCCTCCTTTTAACAGACAGTCCAATCCATTCAACTATTCAAATCTCAAGGATTTTTTATTTGTTCTCCCTGAACTTTAATTTCTACTCCGTATTTTGCTTTGGTTTCCTTTGCTGCTTGTTCAATGTACACACTGACTAACATTGGGGATAGGTTACAACCCTGTCTCATTTACTTCTCAACCACTGCTTTCCTTTCATGCCCCCCCACTCTTGTAACTGTCATCTGGCGTCTATACAAGTTATAAATAACCTTTCTCTCCCTATGTTTTACCCTTGCTACCTTCAGAATTTCAAAGAAAACATTCCAGTCAACATTGTCAAAAGATTTCTCTAAATCTACAAATGCTATAACCGTAGGTTTGCCTTTCCTTGACCTATCTTCTAAGATAAGTCGTAGGGTCACTATTGCCTGGTGTGTTCCTACATTTCTACGGAAACCAAACTGATCTGTTCTGAGGTCGGTTTCTATTGGTTTCCCATTAAATAATTCGTGTTAGTATTTCGCCAATCATGACTTATTAAACCGATAGTTCGTTAATATTCACACCTGTTACAGCTACGTCCTTTGGTAATGGAATTATTACATTCTTCTTGAAGTCTGAAGGTACTTCATCTGTCTCATACATCTTAGACACTAGCTATAATCGTTTTGTGGTGGATGTCCCACACAAGGATATCAGCAGTTCTGAGGAATTTCTTCTACTCCAGGGGCCATGTTTCGACTTAGGTCTTTCAGTGCTCTGTAAAATTCGTCTCGCATATCTTCCATCTCCTCTATTTCCATAAAATTGCCTTCAAGTTCATGTTTCTTGTATAGCTCCTATGTATTCCTTCCACTTTTTAGCTTTCCCTTCTTCGGTCGGTACTCGATTTCCATCTATGATCTTCATATTCATGCAACTGCTTCTCTTTTCTCCAAAAGCTTCTTTAAATTTTCTATGGGTGGTATTTATCTTTGCCCTAGTGATTCATGCTTCTGTATCTTTACGTATGCCCTCTAGCCATAACTGCATAGCCATCTTACAGTTTCTGACGACTTCATTTTTTAGACGTCTCTATTCCCTTTTGTCGGCTTCATTTCGTGCATTTTTATATTTTCTCCTTTAATCAATTAAACTCAATATCTCGGATGAAGTCTAAGCATTCCTACTACGCCTTGTCTTTTTACGTTATTTATCCTCTGCTGCAGTCACTATTTCATCTCCCAAAGGTACCCACTCGTCTTGTACCGTTTCAGTGAATTGTTGCCTAATGTTCCCTTTCAAACTCGCAACAACCACTGGTTCTTTCAACTTACACAGGTCCCATCTCGTTTCATTTCCTACTTTTTTGTAATTTCTTCAGTTTTAGTCAATTGTTCATGACCAATGAATTATAGTCAGAGTCCATGTCTGCCCTTGCAAATGTCTTTACAATTTAAAATCTGTTTCGAAATCTCTGTCTTGCCTTTGAATCATAAGTCTGAAACCTTCTATAGTTCCCACTATGTTTAACTGCAACCTATCGATTTCTCTTTTTAAATTTTATAATTTACTGCCTGATTAAGGAAACTAATGTTCCACGCTCCGATCCGTAGAACGGTAGTTTTGTTTATCTTGATAACGACATCCTTCTAAGTAGTCGCCACTCCGGGATCCGAATGGGGTACTATTTTACTTCTACAATACTTTACTCAAGAGGATGACATCATTACTTGACCATAAAGCAGGACTCCATGCCTACGGGAAAAATAATGGCTGTAATTTCCCTTTGACTTGAGCTGTTCGCAGTACCAGCACAGCAAGACCATTTTGGTTAGTGTTACAAGCCCAGACCAGTCAGTCATCCAGATTGATGCCCCTGCAGTTTTTGAAAATACTCCTGCCGCTCTTCAGGAACTACACGTATATCTGGCCATTCCACAGACATCCCTCCGGTACGGCTATTTTTCACGCAGGGTAAAAGTCACTGTCTTTTCAAAATTTACACCGCATCTGGAAGCCTAGGTGACAGTGAATCCAGACTGCATTGTATTCCTTGCCAGTCTTATTGGAATGAGATTTTATCGAAATATGAAACATTTAAACTGCGTCACCAACAGAAGTCTATTAGATTATTATACTGTTAATTTAATTAACAACACTTAAAAGTTAACTTTAAAATATTTATTTGTCGAGTGTGTATTCGAAACAACTGCCTCGGTTAAATTACCTGTACTGTTAAATGAAAACACTTCTAACTCATCCGGGGGTACAAATGATGGGGGACCCGTGTAGGACGTCAAACGGGCCGACTTGAAGCAGGAGAGGCACCACAGGACATTTTAATTTCCACTGTCTATACTTTCATAAATAAATTCACAAAACTGTCAGCAAAACCAGAATTCACACTCATAGCAGTGGAAGTTCAAAAACATAACAAAATCAATTTTTTTGCATGTGAAATTTCATCATTTTTTCACTTACTATTGGCTGCATTTGTTGCTATAGATACACTTTCCTTCATAAGGAAGAGAGATTCTTCGATGAATTTTGCACAGCATGCAAATCATACTTAAGGGAGTATGAAACTTAAGAACTTATTTAATTTATGAAAAAATGAATGAGCTGTTAAATTTTAAACTTCATGTTTAGAAAGAACTCAAATTTTATAGTTAATTATATTAATTTTTAGCACAATTTTTAATAGATTTTGAAAATACTAGAGTTTCATACACTGTAAGTATGGTTTGTGTGCTGTGCAAAATTCATCGAAGAATCTCTCTACTTATGAAGAAAAGTGTACCTTTAGCAACAAATCTAGCCAATAGTAAGTGAAAAAATGATGAAATTCCACATGTAAAAAAAAAATTTGTTATGTTTTTGAACTTCCACTGCTATGAGTGTGAATTCTGGTTTTGCTGACAGTTTTGTGAATTTATTTATGGAAGTATAGACAGTGGAAATTAAAATGTCCTGTGGTGCCTCTCCTGCTTCAAGTCGGTTTTATGAATTTATTTGTAAAAGTATAGACAATGGAAATTAAAATGTCCTGTGGCGCCTCTCCTGCTCGAAATCGACCCGTTTGACGTGCTGCCCCCCTCAAACTGTTCTCTCTTTCTACTTGGACGAGCGTCGCGTAACCGACACCACGCGGGAGATTATTGATGATGCGGAAGCCAGATGGTCTAACGAAAGTTCTTACGCACATCACGTAGACACAGATATCTGGTCTGACACTTGTAGTAATATAACACTGTTCATAAAAGTGAATTTACAGTTCACAGTTCTCATTTGTACGAGTGTGCGCGTAATCATCGCGACGCGTAGTATCTGTTTCATTCTAGAGAAGCTGCACGGTCATCAATGATATCTATTCTTTCGGAACAGATACTACCTTCATATATAGTTAAAATATGGTTACCCGGCCATTGACCTTCTTGTACGAACGCACACGCTATACCCCAACTCGTACGGGACTTTGTAGATTAATCTGCCACGAGTAATGAGAGTGATGGGCAAACAACTATTAGGCGCAGTACGAATGAAGTGATGTGGACATACATGTTGGGAAAGTGTCTCACGGGGAGCGCGCAAGGGATAAGTCCCTGCAGGCGCACTATCCTCTGTGCCCTCGGTCGCTCAGATGGATAGACCTTCTGTCATGTAAGCAGGAGATTCCGGGTTCGAGTCCCGATCGGGGCACACATTTTCAACATGTCCCCAGTGGTGTATATCAAAGCCTGTTTGTAGCTAGGGTGTCGATTAAATTATCATTTCATTCTAGAGAAGCTGCACGGTCATCAATGGTATCTGTTCTTTCGAGAACAGTTACTATCTTCATATAGATTCTTTTACCGTTGAAATATCCGCAGCTCGTAGTCTTGCGGTAGCGTTCACGCTTCCCGCGCACGGGGTCCCGGAGGGGTCAGGGATTTTTCATGCCTCGAGATGACTGGGAGTTGTTGTGTCTTATTCTTCATCATCATTCATCCCCATTACGGTCGGAGGAAGGCAATGGCAAACCACCTCCGCTAGGACCTTGCCTACAGCGGCGGTGTGGGTCTCCGGAGCGCATCGTTCCCTACGCTCCTCGGAGTATGGGACCTCATCATCATCACCGTTAAAGTGAAGTTTTACTTATTTTTTGAAATATATTGTATATTACGTAAAGTAGCTTCACTATATATAAGTTTATTGCTCTAATTTCGTTTTATTATTGTAGGTTTTTCCGTAACATTATCAGATGAAACAAAGTTACAGCAATTACATTTTAGAATTGTAAATAATTAAGAAACTTCATCTACATCTTTGAACAAGTGCAAGACTATGATGTTACCAGACACATAAAAAAATTAATTGAAGCGTGGTACATGTTACAGTATGATAAAATAGCGCGGAATACAAATAAACCACAGCCATTAAAACTATGAGGACAACCAGACCACCAACAACCATCTGGGAATACCATGTACAGTTTCCTGCTATAAAGATAACGCCTGAATCACTTTTCGAAGTTATGTATACCAAAATAGTAAGAAACAAACTTCGAAATAAATGTAAAATCCTAAATATAGCACCTACATTTTATTCAATAACTACCATTTTCACAGTTGAGCCGACAGTTGGCAAAGTACTTTAACATCTGATGCATGGACAGAAATAATAATTACCAGCACATTTTCAAAGTTTACATTATTACCTGGTTAGACGAACAACAGAAAAAGCACAAATTGGACAGTGGGAGATTCATTTAGGCAAACGATCAAAACACAACATACAGAGGACAGTTGGATTTAATTACGGATGGAAGTCTGTCTCGAGTAAAATAGCAAAGTTTCCGTGAATTTCTTAAAGCGCCTCGAGAAATATTGTGCTATGCTGATCTTTTCAGACCGAGTATGGAAATCAACGCTGTTAGTGTAACAACTATTCACTAGGAATGTGGTCATCGGGTTATGCCCTAAGCTCTGTACAGAGCTTTAGTTAAGCAGCATATTAACTAATTGCATCTGTCGCGGTATCAGATGTGGTTGTTATACACACGTAATAAACATCCACACGAAGCAACTGTGCGTGTCGATAAGCGAATTTTAACGGCCGCATTTTTGGTTCGTCTGACAGAATGTCTGTTCTAAATTAATATGGAAATAACGGTTCATTTATAAGAAAAAATTACGAAACTAGATAGTTACTACAGCATTTAGAAACAAAAGAATTTTATTGTTTTAGTTTCAATAAAATCATGACTGCCAACTCCGAAAAAAAAACACAAGTATAAAAATGAACAGAACACTTTTTGTTATAAAGTGCATTAGGAAATAACGTAAGAATACAGTTTAATCAGTTCTTAATGAAAGCAATATATTTTTTCTATACAGAAGATATACTTGTTGTTGTTGTTGTTGTTGTTGTGGTCTTCAGTCCTCAGAATGGTTTCATGCAGCTCTCCATGCTACTCTACCCTGTGCAAGCTTCTTCATCTCCCAGTGCCTACTGCAGCCTACATCCTTCTGAATCTGCTTAGTGTATTCATCTCTTGGTCTCCCTCTATGATTTTTACCCTCCACGCTGCCCTCCAATACTAAATTGGTGATCCCTTGATGCCTCAGAATATGCCCTACCAACCGATCCCCTTTTTCTAGTCAAGTTGTGCCACAAATTTCTCTCCAGTTCTACTCAATACCTCCTCATTAGTTATGTGATCTACCCATCTAATATTCCGCATTCTTCTGTAGCACCACATTTCGAAAGCTTCTATTCTCTTCTTGCACATACTATTTATCGTCCATGTTTCACTTCCGTACATGGTTATACTCCACACAAATACTTTCAGAAACGATGTCCTGACACTTAAATCTATACTCGATGTTAACAAATTTCTTTTCTTCAGAAACGCTTTCCTTGCCATTTCCAGTCTACATTTTATATCCTCTCTACTTCGACCATCATCAGTTATTTTGCTCCCCAAATAGCAAAACTTCTTTACTATTTTAAGTGTCTCATTTCCTAATCTAATTCCCTCAGCATCACCTGACTTAATTCGACTACATTCCATTATCCTCGTTTTGCTTTTGTTGATGTTTATCTTATATCCTCCTTTAAAGACACTGTCCATTCCGTTCAACTGCTCTTCCTAGTCCTTTGCTGTCTCTGACAGAATTACAGTGTCATCGGCGTACCTCAAAGTTTTTATTTCTTCTCCATGGATTTTAATAGCTACTCCGAATTTTTCTTTTGTTTCCTTTACTGCTTGCTCAACATACAGATTGAATAACATCGGGGAGAGGCTACAACCCTGTCTCTCTCCCTTCCCAGCCACTGCTTCCCTTCCATGTCCTCGACTCTTTTAACTGCCATCTGGTTTCTGTACAAATTGTAAATAGCCTTTCGCTCCCTGTATTTTACCCCTCCCACTTTCGGAATTTGAAAGAGAGTATTCCAGTCAACATCGTCAAAAGCTTTCTCTAAGTCTACCAGTGCTAGAAAAGTAGGTTTGTCTTTCCTTAATCTATTTTCTAAGATAAGTCGTAGCGTCAGTAATGCCTCACGTGTTCCAGTACTTCTACAGAATCCAACTGATCTTCCCCGAGGTTGACTTCTACCAGTTTTTCTATTCGTCTGTAAATAATTCGCTTTTCTATTTTGCAGCCATGACTTATTAAACTGATAGTTCGGTAATTTTCACATCTGTCAACACCTGCTTTCTTTGGGATTTGAATTATTATATTCTTCTTAAAGTCAGGGTATTTCGCCTGTCTCATACATCTTGCTCACAAGATGGTAGAGTTGTCAGGACTGGCTCTCCCAAGGCTGTCAGTAGTTCCAATGGAATGTTGTCTACTCCCAGGGTCTTGTTTCGACTCAGGTCTTTCAGTTCTCTGTCAAACTCTTCACGCAGTATCATATCTCCCATTTTATCTTCATCTACATCCTCTTCCATTTCCATAATATTGTCCTCAAGTACATCGCCCTTGTATAGACCCTCTATATACTCCTTCGTCCTTTCTGTTTTCCCTTCTTTGCTTAGAACTGGGTTCCATCTGTGCTCTTGATATTCATACAAGAGGTTCTCTTTTCTCCAAAGGTCTCTTTAATTTTCCTGTAGTCAGTATCTATCTTACCCCTAGTGAGATAAGCCTCTACATCCTTACATTTGTCCTCTAGCCATCCCTGCTTAGCTATTTTGCACTTCCTGTCGATCTCATTTTTGAGATATTTGTATTCCTTTTTACCTGCTTCATTTACTGCATTTTTATATTTTCTCCTTTCATCAATTAAATTCAATATTTCTTCTGTTACCCAAGGATTTCTACTAGCCCTCTTCTTTTACCTACTTCATCCTCTGCTGCCTTCACTACTTCATCTCTCAGAGCTACCCATTCTTCTTCTACTGTATTTCTTTCCCCCATTCCTGTCAATTGTTCCCTTATGCTCTCCATAAAACTCTGTACAACCTCTGGTTTAGTCAGTTTATCCACGTCACATCTCCTTAAATTCCCACCTTTTTGCAGTTTATTCAGTTTTAATCTACAGTTCATAACCGATAGATTGTGGTCAGGGGTCACATCTGCCCCTGGAAATATCTTACAATTTAAAACCTGGTTCCTAAATCTCTGTCTTACTATTATATAGTCTATCTGATACCTTCTAGTATCTCCAGGCTTCTTCGATGTATACAGCCTTCTTTCATGATTCTTAAACCAAGTGTTAGCTATGATTAAGTTATGCTCTGTGCAAATTTCTACCAGGCGGCTTCCTCTTTCATTTATTACCCCCAATCCATATTCACCTACTACGTTTCCTTCTCTCCCTTTTCCTACTATCGAATTCCAGTCACCCATGACTATTAAATTTTCGTCTCCCTTCACTATCTAAACAATTTATTTTATCTCATCATACATTTCATCAATTTCTTCGTCATCTGCAGAGCTAGTTGGCATATAAACTTGTACTACTGTAGCAGGCGTGGGCATCATGTCTATCTCGGCCACAATAATGCGTTCTCTATGCTATTTGTAGTAGCTTACCCGTACGCCTATTTTTTTATTCATTATTAAACCTACTCCTGCATTACCCCTATTTGATTTTGTATTTATAACCCTGTATCCACCTGACCAAAAGTCTTGTTCCTCCTGCCACCGAACTTCATTAATTCCCACTATATATAACTTAAACCTGTCCATTTCCCTTTTTAAGTTTTCTAACCTACCTGCCCGATTTAGGGATCTGACATTCCACGCTCCGATCCGTAGGACGCCAGTTTTCTTTCTCCTGTTAACGACATCCTCTTGAGTAGTCCCCGCCCGGAGATCCGAATGGGGGACTATTTTACCTCTGGAATATTTTACCCAAGAGGAGGCCATCATCATTTAACCATACAGTAAAGCTGCATGCCCTCGGAAAAATTACGGCTGTAGTTTCCCCTTGCTTTCAGCCGTTCGCAGTACCAGCACAGCAAGGCCGTTTTGGTTAGTGTTATAAGGCCAGATCAGTCAATCATCCAGACTGTTGACACTGCAACTATTCGAAAGGCTGCTGCCCCTCTTCAGGAACCACACGTTTGTCTGGCCTCTCAACAGATACCCCTCCGTTGTGGTTGCACCTACGGTACGGCCATCTGTATCTCTGAGGCACGCAAGCCTCCCCACCAACGGCAAGGTCCATGGTTCATTGTGGGTGGGGTGGGGGGGGGGGGGGAAGACATACTTAATTCGCTGATTTACGATATATATTTAACTTCAGGCGTAGAACATTTAGTTTGCAGCCCAAACATATGCAATAATTTCAACCATAAATTATGTAGATGAGTCACAGCTTGCTTGATGGTGCGTAATTAGTTAGACTGGTACCGGAGACTCATGTTCCATCGAAGGAATAATAGGTAACGTGGCGTATCGACATGCTGAATGTAAACGTGTGCGAATGCGAGGAATACTTCCACAAAATCCGTGATGTGGTTCCTGTGAAATACACCAAAAGCTGACGACACTCGAGTCTCTCGAATTACATATGTTGAAAATTTATGAAGATCTTTCATTGAGAGCAATCATTTTTAAAATAAAAGCGTTAAAAAGAAGCCACTTTCAGTCACCTCTGCAAAATATTTGTAGTGGAGACATCAAAATTTATAGCTTAAATAAATAAATTTTTCAAAAGAGAACTTTCACTCCTAATATGGATTATAGTTTTATTTTATTTGATACAATGTTAGATTTTCGTAAGAGAAATGAACGCAATCTGGAGAGCACGCTCAGGCAAACAAAGTAATTCGTTTTCTAAACAATATCAAAAGCCTAACTGTCTACACAGTGGGGACAAAATTCATGAGATACCTCCTAATAGCGTGTCGAACCTCCTTTTGCCCTGCGTAGTGCAAGAATGCAACAAGATGTTGGAAGTCCTCTGCTGAAATATTAAGCCATGCTGCCTCTGGAGCCTCCGTAATTGCGAAAGTGTTACAGGTACAGGATTTTCTGCGCGAACTCAGCTCTCAATTATAGCCATAAATGTTCGACAAGATTCATGTAGTCTAGCTCCAATTACCACGCTGCGTTCAAAGATTGTTAATTCCCGTCGTGCGTCCATAATTACGTCGGATACCTTTTCACATGAATCAAATGAGTACAAACGACAACTTCGCCAATGTACTGCCCTTTGTATCTTGTTTACGCGATGCTACATATGTCTGTATACGTGAATATCGCCAACCCATGACTTTTGCCACCTCAGTGTATATGTCCGAATACATTTCAAACTTCGTGTAAAAACTTAGGAAATTTGCGGAAGGAAGGAAGTAATTATACATGGCTACTACAAAGAAAAGTGGTGCATACTATACTTATGGTGATAATCAAACATTTACCGTCAGAATATGACTAATGTACTCTTCATTAGCCACACGCACACTGGTAACCTACAAAGAAGTGCTACTACTTGCCTGATTGTCTTGAAATATGTTATTGTTACTAGGATAGCGAATAATTGCTGTTGTATTTTGGTTTTCAACATTGATACATAGAGAACAGATACAACATTGCTATTTACTTCTGGGACATATATTAATTATTCTCTGGGCCACGACTTCCACTACATTGTCACAGATATCCACCTAAAAGTGCTATATTTAATACAGCTGCTTCCCGCTCACGCCAGACGTATTGCACCGCTCATTTCAGCTGACCAATTTCCTCGTGTGTTCCTTGGCGTTGGAGGCCTACCAAACTGTACGTATCCTATTTGCTGTTGATAGAACAGCCACAATCGGCCTACTGCCCACCCCGCAAGTAACACGCGGAGTGCCGGGGAACCGAGAAGTCGAAAGCGCGTTTACATTTTTCGAGAGTCCTAGGGGGCATGCCTTACGAGAAATGATCGAGAACTTCTCGAGTGTCTCAGGACGCGCGGTCTCGTTGCGCGTCCCTACTTTTTATTGTTAGAGGCAACATTTAGATGATTTCAGAACTACTTAAAATCCTAAAGCACATGAGAGAGAAATACAGTTACAGCTGTCAGTCAAATTCAAAAGAAGAATAACACGATTTATACTCTGACAAGCCGAGAAAATTATATATAGGATATTCTTATTTTCTACATTTTCATACAATTTCTATCCATATATAGAAGTGTCATGATTTTCGACTTTGTGTTCAGTTGTTATTTGCTACTTTCGTATGTCTCACAACATAGTTGTAGGAAACTTATACTTTGTGTTAATATGCGAGTTGTAAGGGATCCTTGCTTCCTAGCCGATAATCAAGCGTGGAAAATAAGTAAATGGAACAAAAAAATGGATGAATAAAGGTTTTCCTTGGGAAGGACGTCGCAAATGCGATGGCAAGATGCAATCACTATTATGACACACGGCAACAAGTGTGTAAGTAGGCTGTTTAGGTTTTTTTTATTGGCAACGCCACGTAGCGCTCTGTATGAAAATCACTGGCTGTGCTGTGTGCAGTCTGTGGCTGGTTTGCATTGTTGTTGGCTATTGTAGTGTTGGGCAGCTGGATGTGAACAGCGCGTAGCGTTGCGCAGTTGGAGGTGAGCCGCCAGCAGTGGTGGATGTGGGAAGAGAGATGGCGCATGATCTGGACGTGTGTCCATCAGAGACGGTAAATTTGTAACACTGGATGTCATGAACTGATATATATATATCATGACTTTTGAACACTATTAAGGTGAATACATTGTTTGTTCTCTATCAAAATCTTTCATTTGCTAACTATGCCTATCAGTAGTTAGTGCCTTCAGTAGTTTGAATCTTATTTAGCTGGCAGTAGTGGCGCTCGCTGTATTGCAGTAGTTCGAATAACGAAGATTTTTGTGAGGTAAGTGATTTGTGAAAGTTATAGGTTAATGTTAGTCAGGGCCACTCTTTTGTAGGGATTATTGAAAGTCAGATTGCGTTGCGCTAAAAAATATTGTGTGTCAGTTTAAGCACAGTCATGTATAATTTTTCTAAGGGGACGTTTCAAGTGATCGGTTTTTCTTTATATTGTGTCATCTTCCCTGAATTTTGTAGGCCATCGCTTACGATCTTCCTTTCGATGCATAATGGCCTGGTAGCTATTGTACATTGTCCCTGTTTGAAAACATTTTGACCGTGAAAATATTAATCTGATATCCACACAAAATGTTGTAATAAGTATTAGCTCGGAATTCGTAGAAACATTATCCAGATTCGACTGTTTAGGAATGTAGTAAGTTATTTCAACGACAGAGCGCGATAAGCTATCCGTCTTTGTGCCTTCAAACAATCTGTGCACAATCCCTGATACATTCACCTGCAACATAAAACTCGTACAATAAAATTAATATGGCCTTACTAGAGGTTTCTATAAGGAATGCAGACACGTTTACTGTCAGTATGGCAATTATTGTTCAATATAAGAGATAAATTACAGACTTCAGTCACATGTATATCCTATGGGTTCGTAGGCAACATCTGAAGTGCGTTACAAGAGGAAGGCCTCGTTTTTGAATCTTACGCTTTACAAACATTGAATGAGATATGCAAATTTTCTTTATTAATTTCTCGTATACACGATCTTTGAATTACAGCCAATACTCATCCTCTAGTCTTTGACGATGTATACATATTTCATGACATTGTTTTCATATAGACTAATTAATTCACCGTGAGAATTTAAAAAAAAATGAAAAATAATACATCTTTTACAAATTCGTTTCAGTGTGTTTTTAAGAAAGACCGCATCTGCTTGTGATGACGCTTAGTATGGCATGACGTATTTGAAGAATTGCAATAAGCGTAGCCGGCGGCCAAATAATAATAATTATCTGGCGAGGAGAATTCAAAAAATCGTAAAGAAGATCCAGAATGGCAACCGCTTGGAGCTTATGAAGATGTGGGCGCTCCGACAGCGATAGTTGTTTGGAACAACGGGAAGCGTGAAAATAACACGTGCCTTGTCAAAATTGCTGACCAAACGTAGCGCTCATATGCGAAAATTACTGTCAAGAAATTCCTTATTCTGACAGATCGGCCAAAGATGTCATAATCAGGCAAAACCCTCACCTTGACTTGCGAAATTAGTCTCTACAATACAGCAGTCCTTCTCTGCATGAAGTTGTAAAAATTATCGAAGCAAAAGAAGCTACTCAAAAAATCGTGAAAACAATTAACGGTGAAAACTTAAATTCACCGGAAATTTTTCAGATGACCAGACTCTACAAATCGATAAAGCCACGTTCAAGAAGCGCCTCAAGAGGAAGAAACCCTAATGTTTCTCAGCACAATAATGTTAATGTACTTGCCGGCCGCGGTGGCCGAGCGGTTCTAGGCGATTCAGTCCGGAACCGCGCGACTGCTACAGTCGCAGGTTCGAATCCTGCCTCGGGCATGGATGTGTGTACTGTCCTTAGGTTAGTTAGGTTTAAATAGTTCTAAGTTCTAGGGGACTGATGACCTCAGATGTTAAGTCCCATAGTGCTCAGAGACATTTTTTTGTTACTGTACTTGATTAAATTTTTATAAGTTCTGCCAGACAAACTCAGAACAGAGAAGGTTAGCTCTGGACCTCTGTGCCAGTCGGAATGCCATCAAGCCGTACCGCCCATGTAAATGACGTCAGGGCAAGAGGTTCGCTTTGCTACCAAACCTCGGACCAAGAACGGCAGAAACGTAACCGTTGCTGTGCTAAATAACAAGGCACTGTGAGATAACACAACGCAACTTTAACACCCAAATGCCACCGGAAAATGGAATGTAGGTATAAAGATCGGAGCTCGCCGACCCTGAATAATTACTGAATTACCCACAATGAAACAAGGGGCTCTGACGAGTCTTACAAAAGAGCGCATATGTACACCCAGTGCCACTGCGTCATAGGCGCGGGTTTGGCCTGTTAAATAACAAGGCTTTTGGAGCTCAAAGAGACATTCAGTCGTTCTGCCATTCTGTCCATGTCATTAGAACCAGAGAGAATAACGGTTTGCTGAGTTTCAGTGAAACCATGACAATCTGTTCGACGATGGTCTGCCTCTTACCTGCTTTCTGACTTCAACACTGAGATGAAGACAACTTGAAGCATGCCTCAGTCGTGGTCTGTCATTTCTGTCTACTGAGCCATTGCGGATGAGCTGGTGTGCAGCCATCCATCCCCCACTTCAGGTCATTGTGTACGGTCTGCAGACTGCCATCTCTAACCAACCAGGTGTGCCACATTCGCACAGCCTTCTTGCCGACTCGCGACCATCTGCTGTATTCTTGGTCGATCCATGATGGATGATCAGGGCCTAATCTTCACTAAACCGATATCCTGGACGATAGTCGGTAGTCTCCACCCGAGAGTGCGACGGGCTGCCTTTGAGAGCACTGAGTTGGTAGTCGCACTGTATCGTGGAATGTTCCTTCCTATTCCCTACGCTGTCGCCAGCACAGCACGCAGCTGTGGCATTGACTTGCGGGACGATGCCACGACTAGCTGACAAAGCATCAGTGCTTCTTCATCGCATCCAGGGCTACGTCCGGCCGCGAACCTTCACTCCGTTGACCTTATACTCTGGAGAGCCAAAGAAGCATGACGTGGCATTGACTCGAATAATGTCTGAAGTAGTGCTGGAGAGAAATGACACCATGAATCCTGCAGGGCTGTCCATGAATCCGTAAGAGTACAAAGAGTTGAAGGTGTCTTCTGAACTGCAAGACATCCCAGATATGGTCAATAATGTTCATGTCTGTGTAGGTTTTTGGTCAGTGGAAGTGTTTAAACTCAGAAGAGTGTTCCTGGAGCCACTCTGTAGATATTCTGGACGTGTGGGGTGTCGCATTGTCCTGCTGGAATTGCCCAAGTCCGTCGGAAAGCACAATGGACATGAATGGATGCAGTGATCAGACAGGATGCTTACCTACGTGTCACCTGTCAGAGTCGTAGCTAGACGTATCAGAAGTCTCATATCACTCCTGCACACGCCCCACGCCATTACAGAGCCTCCACCGGCTTGAACAGTCCCCTGATGACATGCGGGATCCATGGATTCATGAGGTTGTCTCCATACCCGTGCACGTCCATCCGCTCTGCACAATTTGGAACGAGACTCGTCCGACCAGGCAACATGTTTCCAGTGATCAACAGTCTAATGTCGGTGCTGTCGGGCCCAGGCGAAACGTAAAGCTTTGTGCCGTGCAGTCATCAAGGATAGGATACACGAGTGGGCGTTCGGCTCCGAAAACCCATGTCGATGATGTTTCATTGAATGGCTCGCACGCTGACACATGTTGATGGCCCAGCAATGAAATCTGCAGCAATTTGCGGTAGTGTTGCACTTCTGTAACGTTGAATAGTTCTCTTCAGTCATCGTTTGCCCGGTTCTTGCACGATCTTTTTTTCTGCCGCAGCGGAGATTTGATGTTTTGCCGGATTCCCGATATTCACAGTATACTCGCAAAATGGTCGTACGGGAAAATCCCTACTTCATTGCTACCTCGGAGATGTTGCGTCCCACCGCCTGTGCGCCGACTATAACACCAATTTTGATAACCTACCATTGGAGCAGCAGTAACCGATCTAACAAATGCGCCAGATCCTTGTAGTCTTATATAGGCGCTGCCGACCGCAGGGCCGTATTCTGCCTGTTAATATATCCCTGTATCTGAATACACGTGCCTATACCAGTTTCTTTGGCGTTTCACTGTAGCTCTATACATTTTAATGGATAAATAAATGTTATTGCAGTCATCGCTGTATCACTAACGTCTCCTGGCTTAAACTGGTCCTCTCACATACACTCCGTGCTTGGCCCCCTGTTCACAATGCGACCCAGCTCACCGGATTGCAACAGCCGGAAAAATCTTAGCAATGCTAAACTGTGGAGTAACTCTTAGTCGGAATGAATGAAAATTCAGAAATGATGTGTACAATACGTGCAAGTAGACTGGCTACATACCCACCATCTAATTGTTCAGAAATAAACGTCCTTACACTGCCAAGACGAATAAATATTCAAACTCAAAGACCAGGAAACCACAGAATGAAGCAAATGAAGCTGCATCGGCTAAGGAAATCAGCAATAATTAAATAGTCAGCAGCAAAGATGCAGGAAAAATCTATATATTAGTAGAATTCAGTGGCTGCACAATGAAATTCCTGCATCAGACTGGTACAGATTGCTCGCTAATAAACTCAGATGCTTACTAATTGCTAATATCACCTAAATACTAATTCATATTTGACATTAAAACCATTAAACGGAGCCCAGATTAACTTAAAGGAAAAGTCGATGGCAGTGGTCAAATACAAATACGGCTATTCAATTAATGATTGTCAACTCACAAAAAACATCCAAAGTAATTGGCATGAATTGGTTCAGTACCTTAAATTTAAATGTTAGCGAAAATAAGTCACTACTGCAAACATCGTGGACCAAAATAACTTGAAAGTAGCCGAGAAGAAAATGCGACAGGATCGTGAATCTTTTCCAGCCCGTCTTAGGCACCCGCAAGCCCTATGAATATAAAGTAGTTCTGAAACTGAAGATAGAAGCCAAACCAAAAGCTTTCAAGTCCAGACCAGTACCATTTGCTGTGACAGGTGAATTTGAAGAAGAAATTGAAAGACTGACCAAAGAAGGAATCCGCAAGCGGGTGAAAACCATGCAGTTGAAGCCGTACCAAAGATAGGTGGATAAGATGGGATCTGTGGAGATTTCAAAGTGACTGTAAATCCACAGCTGGAAATAGAACAGTATCCGATTCCAAGGACTGAGGAGCTCTTTCAGAATTTCATAAATGGTAAATGTTTTACAAAAACAGATTTATCAGATGCACATCTTCAACTGGAAGTGGATGAATGACCCAAGAAGATGACGGTTGTCAATACTCCGCTTGGTCTGTTTGGATACAAGAGGTCACCATCTGGCAGAGCAAGAGCTTCTGCGATGTACCAGCTGGAAATAGATCAGTATCCAATTCTAAGGACTGAAGAGCTCTTCCAAAAAAACATAAACAGAAAATGTATTACAACAATAAATTTACAGATTCACATCTCCAGTTGAAACTGAATGAAGAATCCAAGAGATGACGGTTGTCAATACTCCACTTGGACAGTTTGAATACAAAAGGTAACCATTTGGCATAGTAAATGCTCCTGCGATGTTCTAGCAATTTTTGGAACACATCACAAGTACATATCTGAATGTGCCAATTACTTGGATGACATAATTATCATAATATGGGTGAACACATGAAGAAATTGAGCTTGCCTTCCACACGACTGGAAGAAAATGGCCTCAAATGCAATAAAAAGAAATGAGAATTCTTCAAAAACAAAATAGGGCTTAGATTACATCATTGATGCACGCGGAATCTAATCATCCGAAGCTAATACGGAAGTAATAAAAACGCTGCCTCATCCAAAGGATATTCAGGAACTACAATAATTAATTGCACAAATAAATCATTACAACAAATCCATAAAGGGATCTGCTGAGATCGCTGGACCACGGTACCAACTCTGAAAGGAAAATGCACATTTCAAAAGGACCAAGCTAGAAGAAACAGCATTATTGAAGCTCTAGAAGGAAATTATCAAGGAAACTAGACTGGTGTACTTTGACCCAATTCAAACTGTGGTATTAGCCACTGACGCATCTTCGTACGGAAACAGAGCAATATAGTCCCACAAGTATTCCGATGGAACAGAAAAATCCATCGCCTTTGCTTCCAAGACTTTAAATGAACATCATGGCAGTTAAAGTCAGACTGAAAATGATGACTATCCATAATTTGCGGCGTCAAGAAATTTAACCAATACTTCTATGGGAGGAGGTTTGAACTGATCGCGTATCAGAATCCTCTTGTTTCAATATTTCATCGAAACAAATAGCTGCCAGTAATAACAGTTTAGAGATGACGAAAATGGGCAACCACATTACGGGCTATAACTATGAAATCGCGTACAGGCCCACAGAAGAACACAGCAATACTTTATCAAGGCTGCCTGATGCTTCGGATAAAAAATTCGATATGTCTGAAGAATCATGCTTGCAACTTCGTGAAGATATTAATAAACAGATCAATTCATTTTCAGTTAACCACAGAAAAAATCGAGGCCGTGAGCAAAGATACAGCATTAAAAATGATCCTGCGTTACATGAAAAACTGATGGCCAGACTATTTGCCAAAGGACGTTTTAATAAAAGGATTGTCATCAGAACCAGCAATGGCTTGTTACTTCTTCAGAGAGGTTTTGCAAGGAATATTATAGCCAAACTGTGCAAAGAAAATTTTGAAGGCACTTCATGATGGACTCTGGAGCATCGTCAGAATGAAACAAATAGCAAGACGATATTGTCGATGGCCACAAATGACCATAAATGGTTTCTCAATGTGAACCTTATCAAATTAAAAAACCAGATACAAAAAAGTGTTTTCAAAATGGGTCTCGAGCAACAGAACTGCGGAAAAGAACTCACACTGATTATGCTGGATCATTTTGGAAAGCACCCTGGTTCATATGTATGGATGCATACCCACAGTTCCCATATATATTTGACATAACGCAAACAACTTCAGAAGCCACAGGGCCCCACGACCACAGAGTCTAACAATGGCACACAATTTGTATCAAAGGCATTCAAAGATTTCTGTGACATAAATGGAATAGAACACCTAACCACAACTCCATTTCACGCTGCTTCAAATGGTGAAGCAGAAAGATTTGTTAAAACTTTTATGAAAGGTCTCAAAAAGCTGGGAAGGAGAGAACAAACAAGATGCTCCGCAGAAAATTCTGATTGCTTATCGCACAACTCCAAATCAAATAACTTGCAAATCAATTGCTAAACTACTTCATAGTTGTCATTCAAGACCACATTGTCACTGATTCTTTCATCAAAATGGGAGGCAAAGCCAAATAAGGGTTCAAAGTCTGAGGTTGACAATCAAGTCTATGCCACAAATTTCTCAAATTATTTGTCGAGTGGATCACAATGAATCACTGGCAGCGTAGTCTAACGGCTGGGAGAATTCTGAACATCTTAAGACTGCAAAAACAAACTCAGAAAATACTACATCTTGAAGAATAGTAGGCCACGCGGAACTGAAAAGGAATGGCACTTAATTCCACTGCCTCCAGAACCAGCAGTAGAAGAGGATGAAAATGAACCCCAGTCTGCTTTAGGGACTGAATCAGAAAATACACAGATTGCGTGTACTTCTATCGAACTAAAAATATCAACAAGGATTCGTCGAAATGTGGTTCGCTGCAGCCCATTCTCAAATTAATTGGGGAAGATATGTTACATTTAAACTTTTCTTCATTTTCGTTTTGAATTTATATGCCTATGTAGAAGTGTCATGCCTTTCAGTTTTGTATTAAGTTGTTATTTGCAGCGTTCGCGTATGTCACAATACTACTGTGCAGAATTTATGCTTTGTGTTAATAAACATGTGTATTCCTATAAAGGCTATTTCAAGAATTGCAATTAGCGTGGCCACATATTGTACTACTTATGAGACAGTTAGCTACCATGTAACACTTGCCCTAACATTTGCTAACAATAGTCATACAAAATATCAAAGACTGCAATTTAGCTTTTAAGTCGCATAAAAAGAATTACCTCACATCCACCATGGCTATTAGCACTCGTTGTTGAAAGCAAATGTTTTGTATCTATATGGGGGCTACATACTTCTTACAAGAATACAGAGTGAACCAACAACAGATAGAGCTACTATTGAAGACGATAAACAAACAATTTCATAGTGCAGATACACACAGGGCAACCTACATGTACGCCAGTATTAGCCGGGAAAAAAGAAGCGTGAGAATAATCTCCAAAAGCTAATAATCTAAACAATTATACACAAACCACTACTGCCAGGAGCTAGAGCAGTAAAAATGAAACCACAAACGGGACACACTGCAACACACGAGAACACTCATCGAGAAAATAGGATATGCACTGATATTATGAAGTATTAACACAACTTACAAAATTAGCAATTTGGTACAGAGGTAAGCGCGGAAACTCAGACATTAGGCTTCTAATAGTTAAGCTATCAGAATTGTAAGCGATGCAGTGCCCAGCAGAACTTCACATGAAATACAAAGAACACAGCACGACGCGGTATTACAAAACTGCCTATTTTTACTAGAAATTTTGAACCAAATAAATCACTCACCATCGAGAAACATACATCGAAATAATGAGAAGTTATAAATAGCAGACCCCTCGTTTTCCTGAAAAGCTGCCACACGAATAAAGAGCAGTATCAGAAAAGGAATATTTTATAAACGTAATGAACGTGTTTCAGATCAAATTGTTGCACTTGAGTACAGGAGCAAATCATTTCCAATTCCCGTCTTCTCCTGGGCATAGTGGTTTGACAGAATCTTATGAATATAGTCCCTAGGTTATTGGTAGATCATTTTCCACTGTGATCCCTGCTGTTGGAATTAGCAGTTCACCAAAATGTACAGAAGAGCTTTTGTGGAGTTTGGAAAGCAGGCGTGAGAGAACAGTAGGTTGAAATTGTGAATAAGTCAGTGAGTTGCAAACGCTTATTAGCTCAGTTGCCAAGAGACAGATATATGGACGTTTGACAAAAATGGAAATGATACAGCATTTCTTTGTAGCATCATAAAATTGATGTAGTCGGATTTGGGGGAATTTCTGGTATCAAACAGCTGATTCCACAGCAACGAACTTTTCCATAAGGCATTCCTGAAGAATGACTGTCTCGCTTGCGACACATACGATCATTTCTTATTCAATAAATACTATCTGAAGTGGCCGTTCTAGGAACTGATTTCGATGGTATGCTTATGGCAAAAAACAGTGTTTGTCAAGTCTATCGATTTCTTGTATCTCAGAGCTGTGAGCGAAATATTTTTCTAATGCCAAATGAGAGAAATAGTGAACAGGAAAGTAAAACATAATTAATTCTTTTACTGGATAGATAATGGTTACGAGGAAATAGGAATATACTTTCCCGTATTATCTTCACATCTGTGATAACTTTTTCTTAAAGATAGAATTAAGATTGGTAAATTTCTCTTGATGCTGTGTAATTTAGAAGTTCTCCATTTGACTGTGATAAGATGTGTAAATAGTTTCATATATCCGAAAGAAAGAATTCGCTACAATATCCGACGAATTTTAATAATGGGTAGCAAATTCTATGAATTCAGCCACTATAAATGATGGAGTCGTTAACTTGATGAAAACAATAGATCATGGTGTCGTATTTCACCTATCGATGTAACAAAATGGGCTTAGTGGTTTAGACTGGTAGAAGGAATATCTTATATGCGACAACCTAAAACGAAGTCTTCAACTATTCTGTAACATTTGGGTTAGGTCTCCTTAGATTCGCACCATAGCGTACATAGCTGCGGAGTCCCTCCAGTAGGCTTAGGAGTGCATCATACATATATGTATATTAGAGGAACCACCAGTGCAACCAGCTGTGTGTTGACGGACACTATGCTTTCTTACTTCAGACGGCTGTCCATCTAGACGGGTGAAATTGGCTGTAGAGGTCACCAAAATAATCACTTCAGGCACCAAGACATACTACCAACAGATGCATTCTATAAAGTGGGCAGGAGGTGTAATTCCATATTCAGTTATGAAAGCTGTCCAGAGCCGGGGACTGACAGAATTGACATACCTGGAATGAATCTAGATATATACCAAAAGGGTTGGATACATGGGATGGGTGTTAGTAGATAAGTAGACAAGAAACGTAAATCTGCTCAGATAAAAATTAAGCCTGCATTCGAGGTAGTTAGGGTAAGTTCAATTATCTGCTGTAGGTTAAAACTTGCTTTTAAATCCTTCTACCTGCCATCACAGTTGTCGGTAGAACTACCTGAAAACTTCAAAAATAGCCTTATTAGTTCGATAGTACTCTACGTTCTCTGGACATATCAAACCGTTTTAATTACTTTGCAATAGACTGGGAGAACACAATTTTATTAGTGGCTGACAATTTTAAACTTCCTGTCAAATGAGTCGAAAAGCTTTCCCTAAAGTTCAATGATATATAGTTAGGAAACCCACCCGAGATGTAAATACATTATTCCTGTTCATGTTTGAAATCTATCTCTGGGAAGACGATCAGACGGAGAATGGGATCAGAGATCACGACACAGTAGCAGCCATAATCATACCGGCATGACAAAGGCTACAAAACGTTACCCGTTTATGCGTTCAGCAAACTGGATAACGAGAAGTCAGTTCCTCTTTCACACACGACTTACAGTCATGTAATTCAAACAATGTTCATTTAAAGTAACTCAAAAATGTTAAAGCAAATATTTTACCAAACCCTGTAAAAATATGTAGCTTGCAGAATAGCTGAAGGCAAGAGAAGTCTCACAAGAGCATCTGCCGAACAATAAATAAAAAGCAATGCATAATATCGCAGATTGTCAAATGCTAATGGGAACACGCTTGGGTATCAACAAGACTACCGTCGAGACCACTTTCAAAAACCTAAGATTTCTTAATTATAAGCTGAGCCTGTCAGTTACATGACAGTATTGAGATACGTTTTTGCGACAGATTGGCCGAAGCAGACAACCGCGAAAGGAAAATGGAAATGATGAATTCTCTCTTCAAACATCCGTCCACAAGTTAAACTTTGGAAGCAGGTGTACCAGTCAGTTTACGTTACTATTACCAAGGTCTATGATACAAAAGTCATTACTACTAGCGTTGGCTTTGCTACCTCAGGGTTCGTCTGAAATTTGTTCAGACGAAGGAGCCCGTCGACTTCAAAACAGAATTTGCAAATGAATTGCGATCCAATCACAATTTTTGTTGACTACTTAATTATATAATTAGACCTCACCATCAGGTTCCAGTGGCAATGCAATACACATTTATGCAAAGTGCATATATATTAAAGTTTCTTTATACATTCTTGGTATGTGCTGTGATCATCGTGGGGAGAATGAGGAGAATAACGTAATAAGAGGCGGTGTTATATTGTATGCTGGTCTGCTGTACGAGGTGCATTCAAGTTCTAAAGCCTCCGATTTTTTTTCTCCGGACTGGAAAGAGATAGAAACATGCGCATTGTTTTAAAATGAGGCCGCGTTCATTATCAATACGTCCCAGAGATGGCAGCACCGTACGGCAGATGGAATTTTACCGCCAGCAGCGAGAATGAGAACTGTTTTAAATACTTAAAATGGCGACGTTTTCCTTACTTGAACAGCGTGCAGTCATTCGTTTTCTGAATTTGCGTGGTGTGAAACCAATTGAAATTCATCGACAGTTGAAGGAGACATGTGGTGATGGAGTTATGGATGTATCGAAAGTGCATTCATGGGTGCGACAGTTTAATGAAGGCAGAACATCGTGTGGCAACTAACCAAAACAACCTCGGGCACGCACAAGCCGGTCTGACGACATGATCGACAAAGTGGAGACAATTGTTTTGGGGATCGCCGAATGACTGTTGAACAGATCGCCTCCAGAGTTGGCATTTCTGTGGGTTCTGTGCACACAATCCTGCATGACGACCTGAAAATGCGAAAAGTGTCATCCAGGTGGGTGCCACGAATACTGACGGACGACCACATGGCTGCCCGTGTGGCATGTTGCCAAGCAATGTTGACGCGCAATGACAGCACGAATGGGACTTT
Source organism: Schistocerca cancellata (assembly GCF_023864275.1). Taxonomy (NCBI): domain Eukaryota; kingdom Metazoa; phylum Arthropoda; class Insecta; order Orthoptera; family Acrididae; genus Schistocerca; species Schistocerca cancellata. The sequence continues at coordinate 407,020,932 of NC_064631.1, forward strand.
CTTTTCGTCGGTTGTGACAATGGATGAGACGTGGATGCCATTTTTCAATCCAGAAACAAAGAGCCAGTCAGCTCAATGGAAGCACACAGATTCACCGCCACCAAAAAAATTTCGGGTAACCGCCAATGCTGAAAAAATGATGGTGTCCATGTTCTGGGACAGCGAGGGCGTAATCCTTACCCATTGCGTTCCAGAGGACACTACGGTAACAGGTGCATCCTACGAAAATGTTTTGAAGAACAAATTCCTTCCTGCACTGCAACAAAAACGTCCGGGAAGGGCTGCGCGTGTGCTGTTTCACCAAGACAACGCACATGCACATCGAGCTAACGTTACGCAACAGTTTCTTCGTGATAACAACTTTGAAGTGATTTCTCATGCTCCCTACTCACCTGACCTGGCTCCTAGTGACTTTTGGCTTTTTACAACAATGAAAGACACTCTCTGTGGCCGCACATTCACCAGCCGTGCTGCTATTGCCTCAGCGATTTTCCAGTGGTCAAAACAGACTCCTAAAGAAGCCTTCGCCGCTGCCATGGAATCATGGCATCAGCGTTGTGAAAAATGTGTACGTCTGCAGGGCGATTACGTCGAGAAGTAACGCCAGTTTCATCGATTTCGGGTGAGTAGTTAATTAGAAAAAAATCGGAGGCCTTAGAACTTGAATGCACCTCGTACAGATGAAATTTTTTTAAATGAGTACCCACTCTGTTCTCGTGGCGTGGCTGCATGTGTTGAGATATCTCTATTTGCTCTTTTGGTCTTGTTTGGCCATTGCTCACAAACTTCTAAGTATACCTTGAAGCGCGTTGCCACAAACACATCAACAACACTGGAAATAAGATGGCGGTCAAAACAAAGCTTATTTCGATTTGACTATCGATATCCTGGTGTTGTCAGTCATTTGTAGTGTCTTCTGCACGCTTTGCTGTCACATCACTGATGCTGTTGGTTGGCATCGTATATTACAAAATGGGTGACTATGATAATTTTATAAAAAATGACAGCATAAAAGTTCGTGAACAATGGCTAACAAAGTCAAAAGGGCCAGAGAAACAGAGATACATCAACACATAATAAGACAACTGCCACGCCACAAGAACAGAGTGAGTGATTATTTTAAAAAAGTTCACGTGAACGGCAGACCAACATGCAAAGTGGCATCGCCGCTTTTTAGGTAATCCTAGTCTTTCTTCATAGCATGACCTCAGCACATGCGAAGACTTTACAAAGAAACTTTAATATATATGTGCAATTGCATCGAATTTTTTGCACTACCACTGTAGCTTGATGACGAGATCTCACCTCGAACGATGTTACTAATTAAATAATTAAAGTAGTCAACATATCTTGTGATTGTTAGCGGTATTTGTAAAACCTTTTCATATTTTTGAAACAGTCAGCGTCGATTAACAGTCACTATGGCTTTAAATTATTATATTGTATTCCATTTGTAGCAGAATTGTGCACATGTTTAGAGTTCAAATGTAATGATCTACCTGGGACAAAATAACCTTCTCCATGGCAACTACAATGGATTTCGAAAACATAGACCATATGACGCCCAGCTTACGCTCTGCGCCGGCCGGTGTGGCCGAGCGGTTCTAGGCGCTACAGTCTGGAACAGCGCGACCGCTACGGTCGCAGGTTCGAATCCTGTCTCGGGCATGGGTGTGTGTGATGTCCTTAGGTTAGTTAGGTTTAAGTAGTTCTAAGTTCTAGGGGACTGATGACCTCAGAAGTTGAGTCCCATAGTGCTCATAGACATTTGAACCATTTTACGCTCTGCACACATGAATCCTAGGCGCCACTGACAGAGCAAATGGGGAATAAATGTGTTTGTCGATTTCCAAAAGCTATAGACTCAGTATCGCTCCGACGTTTACTAAATAAAATTCACCTTTACGGGATTAGTAGCTAGGTTTGTGAGTGGAGAGAGAAGTATGCAACAATAAGAACACATGGTATGGACAGTAATCCACCCAAACACATAAAAGGAATTTCGGTGAATACGTGCTACAGTCCACACAACTTAGCCCAAATGTACCTCACAGGCTCAGTAAAAAAACCTATTAAGTTTCATTTTTTGTGCAGTATACGTGCTTTAAAAACAAATAACTACTTTTCTACAAAATTTCATTCATGAATCGGTTTTGGAACCATTTCTAGTCACGTTACAGTTACAGGATAATTTTTTTCTAAATACTGATGTCTGCAGTAAAAAGTATGTATGGAATCAGTTCTAGAACAGGAGAAACCTCTTTAAAAATTATATATTTTGACAATTTCGAGTTGTATAAGTTAATTGGCGTCTTTAGCAATTGTAATAAAAGTCTTATTGAGGCCAGACGCCATTCGTTTCATTTTAAAGCATCTTTAAGTGGTCACTGTAAGAGTTTGTTACGATATTAACAGTTCGTCTGCTTTACTTGTTAGTATAAACTGTTTTTGTTCTTTTCGCTAATCAATGATTTTTGTTGTTCATTGCATTCTTCTTGGTCTTCCACGTGTATGCGATGAGTATCTGCAATGTCTAAAAAAAGGAAGATCAAATGGACATCTACCAAAAATCTGGCATTTACTAACTCCAATGTAACTCCAGCGTAACCTAGGACAGACCAGCAGAACTTTTTAAATATAAGGAACATAAAAGAGAACGTAAATGTGGCAGCAACCATGCAACATTTGCAGAACACTTGAGGCAAGAAAACCAACACCCTACTACAATAGAAAAGGATATGATAATAGCCAGATTTAGCGACAAAAAATATATGCTACACCTACAAGAGAACATCCCAATTTAAAAAGCAATACTAGAGAAGAAACACGTAGTAAATGAACATACGAACATCAGCAACCAAACTCCATTTATACTAATAATAATAGCCAGATTTAGCGACAAAAAATATATGCTACACCTACAAGAGAACATCCCAATTTAAAAAGCAATACTAGAGAAGAAACACGTAGTAAATGAACATACGAACATCAGCAACCAAACTCCATTTATACTAATAAAACATAATGTTGATAAAGAACAATCCCCACAGGCACTACAAAATAATGTCACAAACCAGGTGGTATCCCCACCCTAGATCATCCACCACTGTACCATGGTAAAGCAATAACTTACACACACAGTAGATACGAATTTCAATAAAATTCTTCTGGTCTGTTGACCACATTTTCAATATATGAAATTGTCCGAAGCTTCGACCATTATTGCAGGTGACCTCCTTCAGGATTTTTTGCTGAGCGGACTCAGTTCAGCACAAGCCTCTGAAGAAGACCACCTGCAATAGTGGTCCAAACGTTGGACAGTTTCATATATTGACAATGTCTGACTGTGAAAATGTCTGCGCAAGCCTAAGCTTACAGTAAAATACACACACAAACAAACAATGATAAATACTCTGACTTAAAAATAAAAAAAGTACAAAATAAAATAAAAATCATGTATTCTCTCTCTCTCTCTCTCTCTCTCTCTCTCTTTCTCCTTCCCAGTAGTCGGAAAATGAAAACACACAAATATCGAGAGCAGACGCTATTACTACAATCAGCATCAACAAAAGACGAACGCATCCCGCAGTAGCAATACAAAACAGGCATAATGGCGAGAGAACAGGGATACTTCCCAACACCAAAGTATGTTTGCAAAAACTCAACATATACAATGGTGGAAGAAGAAGAAGAAGAAGAAGAATGTAGTAAACAACGACGAAGCGTGAGTAACGAAAAGAATAATGCTTTTTGATAGTAATAATAAAGCATACGAACTCTTAATGACCATGACAGACAATATTGTGAGAGAAGAAAACCATATAGTTACGGTGACCACTTGAAGATACTTAAAATAAAGCAAAAGACGTCTGGTCTTAATAAAAGATTTACTACAGCCGCGCGGAGTGGCCGCGCCGTTTAAGGCGCCATGTCACGGATTGGGCGGCCCCTCCCACCGGAGGTTGGAGGCCTCCCTCGGGCATGGGTGTGTATGCTGTTCTTAGCATAAGTTAGTTTAAGTTGTGTGTAAGTTTAGGGACCGATGACCTCAGCAGTTTGGTCCCTTAGGAATTTACACACATTGTACTTTTTTTTTATTACAGTTGCTAAAGACGGGAATTAATCTATACAACTTGTATATGTGCAACTGCGGCAAAACTGAGGCAGAGAAACAAAGAAGACAACATGTATTTTCAATAACATCCTTTGCCGGTAAAATATGCCTCTTTCCTCAAAAAAATGTTGTAGTGCATGATTTTAATACTAAGATGAAAACAACTTCTACTATGAATTCACGCATTTAACATAAGCACTGAAAGCAGGTAGTTATATCTATATAGAGGTGTTCAACAGCTTACCGTAGCATATTAAATAGCTTGTAAATAAAGTTGTGGAGTTTAAGGCTGAACTAATGAGCATTGAGTTAGCCGCAAGCCCCCTTCACTGAATACCATCTATGAAAGATGGTGAAAATAATGCTCTTGGCACTTTTAAATCATGATGTTGTATTGCACTTTAAATAAAATATAGACTTCTCTTGTTACATCCTGTAAGTTCTTATCTATGGGATCAATACTATATGGCTCATATTGACTGCGACTACAACGAATGAAAACGGCACAGATAGTTAATCAACAAGTGGAAATTATACCAAACGCGTTCAATTTATGATGTTGATTATGGCTAACTTCCAGGTTCCGAAGTTGTTTACATTCGCAGAATGATGCTGACAAGTACATAGAACATAGACGAGTATTACTTAGTTGTTAAGCGCTGTAGCTGTCCAGTGAACCTTTAAAGACCACCATATCACCTCCTGTAATAATTTTATCATTGGTATCATCGTGCCGAGAACTTTCTTTTATTTACAATCGTATGGCCTGTTCGGACATACGTTCAGCATCATGCAGCGCCGTTGCCAAAAGGATACAAAGAATAAATGGCTCTGAGCACTATGGGGATACAAAGAATAAAACGAATACCTAATCCTTGTGTGAAACACGATACCTTAGCTAGCGGCAAACCTATCAAACGAGATACACAAACAATAGTTCGTAAAATAGTGTAGAGAAGTAAGAACAGTTCATACTTAACATTCAAATTTGTGATTAAAGAAATTGAAATACCCTTCCACCCCACCCTGCCTTTCCAATGAAAGTACGCAGTAAACGCAATGTGCTGTGTGTGTGTGTGTGTGTGTGTGTGTGTGTGTGTGTGTTTCAGTTTAGTGGTTGCTGCATGGTAGATCTGGCCTGTATTCTTGAGTGTATGTTGCAGATGTACATTAAGCAGTGGCTTCTACAGTCTTACATCATATCGCATGTCTAATTTACGTCTTTTAGAGGAATTTAGAAACATACGGTCTGTGAATTTCTACGGTTGAATCACAACAATACATGATACATGTGATGAGTCACAACGTAAAAACCGAGAACAAAAATGTAATGTTAAGAAAGATTGCAGAAGCCCAGGACGTGCCAGTTGTACATCAACTCCGTTGTAGTTTATTACGTTCAGACGATCACTGCTCCAGAGGAATGACGATTTTGTAAAATCCCACTGTTCAATAGTTAATCTCTGTCCTCCCCCGGTAGCTGCGTGGTCAGTCGGCACGGTAGCTCAGCGCGTTCAGTCAGAGGGTTAGCTGCCCTCTGTAATAAAAAAACTGAGTTAATGGATAAACGACGAACTGAAATTGGTGTCTTGCGACGTCCGCCTTGAGCAGATGCAACGAACTAAAACGAACAAAATGAGATTAAAAAAAAAAATTGGTTAGCGCGACAGAATGTCAATCCTAAGGGCCCGGGTTCGATTCCCGCCTGGGTCGGAGATTTTCTCCGCTCAGGGACTGGGTGTTGTGTTGTCCTAATCATCTTCATTTCATCCCCATCGACGCGCAAGTCGCCGAAGTGCCTTCAAATCGAAAGACTTGCACCAGGCGAACGGTGTACCCGACGGGGGGGCCATCGTCACACATTTTTTTTTAGATAATCTGTCTCGAATATATTGTTGTCTCTGAATAAGAAGTTCAAAATTAAAACTAAAGAAATCACCTTTATGCTCCTATATGACAATGCTTACAGTCCATACTAAACTCGGATGTATATCATAAAAGTGCCTTAGATATATGACAATCGCAGTAAGAGGGTTCGTAGAAGACGAGTGGTGAATTTTGTGACAACTTGAAGTGCAGCACATTTAAGATATCTTTGTTACTTGTATTCGCGTACTTCTAACATGTAGATTGAAATAACACTGACTAAAAGTGGATAGAGAAAGTGTTGCATGTTTCTGTTGAGCACAACACATGTTCTTCCGAAGCTTAATATAACGCAGAGCTGTCATTGTCACCATCAAATACCTTGCCTGGTAGAGCTAAGCAGAGTGTATAAGACAGGGTGCACAAAATGCAGCCCGTTAAGCCCCTCGCTGTGGCCCGCGGGAGAATCTTTGGTTGTTGGTTGGGGGGAGGGGATCAAACAGCGAGGTCATGTCATCCGTCCCATCGAATTAGGGAAGGATGGGGAAGGAAGTCGGCCGTGTCCTTTCAAAGGAACTATCCCGGCATTAGCCTGAAACGATTTAGGGAAATCATGGAAAACCTAAACCCGAATAGCCGGACGCGGGTTTGAACCGTCGTCCTCCCGAATGCGAGTCCAGTGTGCTAACCACTGCACTACCTCGCTCGGTACGACAATCTTTGAAGAATGGTCAGTTACATACTTCTTGATATAATTCTGTGATTTGTTTTAGATGCATCTATTATTATAATAAATCTAGGTATCATTTAAAAATTCTTTGCGTTATTACCAACTGAAGTCCATGTGACAGCTAGGTTAAAATAGGTTTACACTATTAAACTTTTTAGTAACAGAAGTGTTTGCGAGAAGATGGCAGTTCTGGGCTTGGGTCCAGTGGCACTATCATTAAACAGCAGTCAGAAAAAATTGCACTACTAATGCACCCCAACAAACATGTGGTATGCGCACCTACCCTAGCGGCGCTCAGATAGTGATATAGTGTAGGGTAAGTTGCTAAATCGCTCCTGTACCACTAGGACTAAGTCGCGGATATACGCTAGTTACTTCATACACACACAAGCATACACTGCATGTGACTGTTGCGCTTTCCAGTGACGTGTGAACGGAAATCTTTCGTAAAAGGAGATAGGTTTATTCCTCTCAAGGGTAAGCAGAGGATGACGTGTGAACTGTTTCCAGTACTTACAGGTTGTTGAAAGGGGAAAACCTGCCAAAGTACTGTACTATAGCGTCTGTGTCCTGTAGTAACGTCGTCCCAAAATATAATGTTTAATTTCTGAAGACTGTTTACATTTTACCTTTATAATTGAATCACAAATATGCCTATGTATCTGTAGTACTCTTGTCTAATTAATTTTACTGGCATAGCTTTGATTAAAGAAGAAAATTGTTTTTGGTTTGAAGTTCAAATTCAGATGTCTTGAGAAGAACATACCACTCTACTTAGAGCCCCCTCCTGTCACATGTGCGTGTTGTAATTATTAACGTTCACTTCAAGGTGGCCAGAAAGAATGAGAGACAACAACCACAAAAGGAAAATTATGTCTGAAAGCAGAGAATTTAATACGGAGTAGACAAATAAGTACTTTTTAATACTGTACAATGGTAAAATACTTTGCTTGATTTGCCGCGAAATAATCACAGTTGAACAAGAATATAATACCCGATGCCATTTTGAATCCAAACATGCTGATTTGGGGAAGTGGGATGATAATGAGAGGAAAATCAAGGCGTCAAATTTACTAAAATTTTTGTTAAATCAACAGCAGTTTTTCAAGAAAGCAAAGAGAGAAAGTGTGAAGTGACTACAAAGGTAACCTTCTTAATTTCTAAAGAAATTGCTACTTCTGCTGCTGCTGCTGCTGCTGCTGGAAAACCTTACACGGGAGGTAATTTGTCAAGAAAGTGCATGATGATCGCCGTATCAGCACTATGTCCAGAAAAAATCAAATTTTTAAGAGCATAAGCTTGTCCAGGATGACAGTTCAAAGAAGATATCTCTACCAACCTTCACGACCAATTAAAAAACAGGTGTATAATTCAAGTACTACTCATTAGCCATGGACGACAGTACTACATAAATGATGCCATACAGCTTTTAGTTTTCATCCGCCCTGTTCATAACACTTACATCAGAGACTAACTGTCAGGACTGTGTTCCATGAAAGGGCGAGCAACTAGTGGGAACATCTCTAACAAAGTGAAAGAATGTCTCACGAAGAAACTGGGTTTGACTTTTGAAAATACTGTGGCCATTTGCACCGACGGGAAATCTTCTGTGTGTGGAAAGAAGGTTGGTGCAGTATCTCTACTGGGAGAACATGCCGGAAAAAAAGCGAATTCCACCGTATTATGCACCAGTTAGTGTTATACAGTAAATTTCTGGAATACGATCATATCAACTGTGGTTTCTGTTATCAACTACATCCAAGAGGGCTTAAACATCGAACATTTCGTGCATTTCTTGAAGAAACAGTGGCACGAAATTCGGGAATTTATTGTATCACACGGACGTTTGTTGGCTAAGTCGTGGGAAAGTACTGCAACACTTTTTTGCCCTAAGAGAGGAAATGCACCAAATGAATTCGCAATAGCGAATAATGACTACCTTCAGCTTTAGAATGGAATGAAGGCAGTGAAAATCTGTGCCGGGTTCGGGTTCGAGTCGCAGTCCGGTACAGTTGTCTGCCATTACCGGGCATGAGACTTTCAAGCAGAACGTCTGATCTGTACGGGAATACACTTAATGGATGTGCAAGTTTGGATCTGGTCGTGAGTCGTGCACGGATGGCCAAATGGTAAGGCGACCGCTCGCGATAAGCGGGAAATCCGGGTTCGAGTCCCGATCCGGCATAGATTTTCATTGTCGTCATTCCATTCTACAGCTGATGGTACTCATTATTCGCCAATTGCGAATTCATCTGATGTGTTTCGTAACGGCTGTGGTCGCCGCAGTGCATCGTCATCAGAATAACACAGACACTGCAGTATCGTGAGAGAGGAAATAGTATGTTTTATGAAAAACGATCTAAAGGACTTTCCTGAATTGAAAAATGAAAACTCGATCAATAACGTATGTTTCTTACTGATATGTCGGCTCACTTAAACAAGCTGAAGTTAAAACTACAGGGAAAGTTACTGTTTATTTTCCATATGCGCTTTCGAAACGAAACTTGCACTTTTCAAAATCCAGTTGTTGAAAAGAACATTACTCATTTTCCTACTTGCAGAACAATTTGTTCAGGTAAACATGCTGTGCCAGGAAGGAAATTTTCTCGCTACGATGATAAATTAATTGAAGAATTCGACTAGAGGTTTGCGTTATCAAAAGAGGAGGAAATCATGTTCAACGTGGTTGAAGATCCTTTTTCTGTAATCCCCGAAGGGAAATCTGTGGACTTACAACTGGAGATCATAAAAATTCAGTGTTCTTCAATTTATAAAACCAAGCACAGATAATGTTCTGTTCTTTATTTCTATAAAAGCTTGGACAAAAATAAAATTAATAACCAATTAGACGCAGCAATAAAAAAATTCAATACTGTTGGTAGCATTTTCATATGTGAAAGACATTTTCAGTTCTGAACTTAAATAAAAGCAAATTTCGCTGTTGTTTAACTGACGGAACATTCAGAACACACACTAAAAACTTCAACATCAAATATGACTCCAGACTTTGAAAAACTTCAGATGCAATGTCTCACATTAAAGCTTTGTTTCAGTTTATCATCTTTTTATGTTGTTTCGAGTAATAGTTTGTCCTATTAGTGAGCTACTAAAATAATCATTCCTTACTGTCATTAAAAGCGCATTTTAATAAAAATGTTTGGTAAGGAATGTTTTTATTCAGGAGTTTAAAAATAAATTTTTTGTAGTTGAATATTTTTTGTTGCTGCTTATGTTACATAGTCTTTACGTAAAAAATACGTCAGATATTTCTAGGTCACAGTTCAACGAACAACGTGGCCACTCGCTATTAATTCGAAATCAAGAAACAACGTTTGCACTAAATGACAGAACGCAGAAGAAATTAATGTTTTTCGGTATGGGTAATGTTCGTAGTTTTATCGGACAAGATGAGGAACTAACAACGATATAATTTATAGAATGGCTTCTTATAGAGTTGGAAAAAGAGGTTCAGTGGTATGGCACATGAGAGTACTTACAGATAAGCTTTACATTAAGAAACAGTCTGCTCAGTGACGTTTTCAGTTATGCAGTGTTCTTGCTCAGTGATATAGTATATGTGAATTTTATTGAAAAGATTTACACAGATAAAATTGTTGGCTCAGTGAAGTTTTCAGTTAGGCAATGTATAAACAGCCGATATACTAAGAGCTGACAAGTTGGGACCCACGTTTTGTAAATTTCTCAACTATTTTTTATGATTGTTGCACAACAATAATGTAAGTTACATTTCAGTACTTCTTATGTACTATCAAATGTCGCTACAAAGTTAATTGCTCCATCTAAAAAAAATGTGTTTGGTATAGCTGTCAGCTGATAGGATGATGTGAATCTTGATGACGTAGGAAAACACTCGCCCTTTGTGTTAATATCAAATCTTTTTGGAAACCTTATTTCCATACACTGGACCGTTTGTTAAATAGTGTGTCCACACTTTGCACGTACGACGGTTATTTAAAGTATAAGAGCAGTTAAAATTTAAAATAATAATGATTTCTCAACATGAGGGATGGGCAGCAGGCACCAGTAAGACAACTGATACGCTAGGACAAAATCTGCCGTCTATACCTTGTATTCAGTGACTAGAAGAGAATATAAACTGGTTTTATGACCTCCAGACCGTAGGTTAAAAGTAATAACAAAATATTGTAAACCCTCTGGCTATCCAAAACACGCCTGGAAAAACGATGGTAGTCGTTAGAAGACCTGAAATAGCGCAATTAAATCCACAGCGGAAATCGGGGAACAAATTCCCGTTAAGTTTCTTAAGTACGGAAGGAAAAAGTTGGCTTATCATTCGGAGCTAGTACAGAATGCTCTTTGACACTGTACTGGAGGGTTGGTGTCTTACAAAATCTATGAATACTTACAAAAAAAATTCATTTTTTCCTCGAAAAAAAAAATGACTATGCAGAACTGGCGTAATCAAATCAAACTTTTTAACAGCAGCTTGTTTAAAATTTTTGGATGATATTCTGCTAAACGGCAATTCGCTGTTGTACCTCGTAACGACCTTCTCTCTCATTTGTCAATTGTTACAAACTTTTCAGCATAGCTCTCAAGATATTATTTTGACTTATCTATACCGTACTGCTCAATGTAAGCTGTGTGCGATAGTTAGATAGGAAGTCGCTGGTTACGTACAGAAAGAAGGAAAACGAAAACTTTTGTTTCATCGAAGTAAATTCTTTCGGCTGTGAAGGGAAGCGTTGTAGCAACGAGCGTTAAGGAAGCAGCAGAGCTGCAAGCAGCGTGTCGAATGGGGCCGCTATAACGTAATCACCATGGTGACGAAAAACAACAGTAGCGCCGAACATTTTGCTAAAATAAAACAATCAGCTAAACGTACAGAAAGTTCTTCTCGGCTGCAGTTGCAAATTAGAACATACAGTGACAGTCATCTTGTTCATATAGTTACTATTGCTATTGTCAACGCGCACTGCTTTAATTAAAAACGTTCTTGTAAACGACTGATGTTACTTATTTACGGCTGATGTTATCACTGTCGTACAGAATTCTGAAGCGTGCAAAATGTCCTGACCGATTCGTAGCTTACTACACAACGAAAGGAAATAAACAGACATTTTCTTATATCGTAATATATAGTTTGATGATTACCTTGCTGCGTTCCTTAAACTTGCTGAAGTCCTGTCTCGTAACACACTTAAAAATGTGCCCTCGAAACCCCTCAAGATATTCATACGGAGCTAGCAACGCCATGACCAAAGATGGTTAAATTTTAATATATCAGTATCACACCTTCAGGCTCTACAACACAACAAACCGAGAAGAAAAGGTCGTATCGTGGATGGATCTTTAATGCGCTGTAGTATTGAAACTGCATATTTGTGCTGTAAGCAAGTACAAATACGAAATCCACCAGATATGGCACGATAGCTTCCGAAACTGTGAAATCGAGATTGCGCTGTACGGTTTTCTTTTTCTTATGCAATCTGAGCACAGGCCACGTGATTTAGTTAGCCAATTACAGCGAGCATAGCAGACGTGATATATTCAGCCTACGGCAACGTGACTATTTCATCGCGTGCGCACACAAATTAATATACATACAGTATAGAAATAGTAGAGCTATGACTTCATATATAATCTTGGTTCTGCTTTGTCTTCGTCAGGTATGTGGTTAGGCTATGATGTAAGATATCTTAAATTGATGCGAGTGAAGCAATGACATTGCTACTCTTGTTTGCGAGAAATGTATGGCTCTTTTATTCTGGATATGTCGTGGTTTCCATATCGCGATTTCCGAGGGTATGGTATGGCTTGGACGTAACAACAGATCTAAATTCTAGAATATTAAAGGAGGTGGCCGAAGGGAACACTGCACGTTGTTACTAAACCATCTTAAATTTTACTACTCCATATTTTATTCAAAGCAAGTGATAATTTATTGTTTATGCACTAGTTAATTGCAATTATAATGTCTCCAGTGGTATAGCACATACAGAATAAGTACGATAAGTCATTTTTACACCATATACTCGCAATTAAACTACTCAAAATGTTGGTGGGTATCACGATTTTGTGCCAAATGCAATATTAAATTCTTGGAGGGCTTAGTGATCTAGGGTTAAGTTCTGGGAGTAAAGCAGTGACTTTTATGTTCTTTGTTATTACAATTAATTCGCTGTTGTTCTACGAATAGGTCGCGATTTCCAGGAGTGTGGTTAAGCTGTTTTCGGATGTATTTTACGAATATAACGCCGATTTCTTGGAAATAAGAGCACAGTTTGAATTGGCAGAAAAAATCTGGTTGTGGTGACAGACTGATCTTTAGCGTAGCTAGAGGTCTAGTTTAGGTTGGAATGCAACAGTTTGATTGCGAGCTGGCGAAGCCAACGAATGTGAAAGCAAAAAGTCTTGGCGTCGTGACAGAGTGATGTATAGCGCAGCCAGAGATCTAGTTTAGGTTGGAATGCAACAGTTTGGTTGTGAGTTAGCGAATCGAAATTGGGAAAAGGAGGCGCAACAAAGGACATGATATCGTAGGAAATTGGGTGTTCGGTAGAATTTAGCGATGGTCGATAAAATATTCCTTGAGCCCATTGAATTTCGGAGCGAGGAAGTGTTGTTCAGAATAGTATAAGATACGATCTTTCATGGTACGACGATTATTAGTGACTGCTTCAGTTCATACAATGCTCTAGATGCTGAAGGTTTTCAGTATCTTACAGTGGATCATAGTCTTAACTTCGTAGATATGAAAGATCGTTCCGTTAATACACAGAACGTCGACAGAACGTTTCGGAATGTGCGAGGTGCCCTTCCCACGATGTGGCAGGAAAGTTAAACATTTCACATGTTACCTAGCTGAGTACATGTTCCGTCCAACACATCGCCAGAAAGAAATGTTGAAACATTGTAAACATTATCCTCCCGGCGGAACTGTGATGCTATAATTCTTTCAAAGAGTGCTCGAAGCACGACTAGTGGTGATTACAATTCCGTGGCTTTCGAGGAAACCGGCACCTTCAGTTTCCTAAACATTACAGGTATGTTACAACATCGCTTTGCTTGGTATCGTACATTACATTTGAATATAAGCTTTATTCGTATTTCATTCTTAACATTTTTTCGTTGTTTTTGTGTTCGCGCGTTGAAAATGTGATAAGATTGGCTGATTACATAACGTGTAAGGTGTTCTCATTCTGTGCTCTGATTGGCTGAGGAGATCACCTGCCGTGTGACCAGATAGTGTACCCAAAGCTCAACGCACAGCGCAATCCCGAAGTCACTGTTTCCAAAGCTATCGTGCCGTATTTGATGGATTTTATATTTACACTTGCTTATTGCGCAAACATGCAGTTTCAGTACTACAGCGCATTAAAGACCTATCTAAGAAACGTCCTTTTTTTCTTGGTTTGTTATGCTGGAGTGCTTGAAAGTGCGATACCGATACATAAAAATTCCACCCCAAAAATTACCACACACTCACTCTACAGACTTCGAAATAAATTAAAAGGCTGTACAGTAATAACCACAGTCTAACATAACAGTCGCGACACTCCGTCTCGTTGTTTGCCAGCATAGCAGCGTTCTAAGCGGCCAGCATGCAACACTTCTGAATTCGATATCGGATGCGAGCTAATACTAACTTTTACTTTGATTTGTAACATAGTTTTTACAAAACAGTGTGTAAGTAGCATCATAAAAATCGACAATAGTAAAAAAATTACACGACATTTGTGATTAGCTAGTTTCCTAAGCACCCTGAACGATTCGAAACGGGCTTTACAGGACAGTTAATTTAAGATTCTCTTCTAAAGTACAGATGTTTAGTGAATAATGTTGTTTTCCTTTAACAACAAAAAATGGCGATTAAAGACGAGAAGATCTGTCCTTCTACAGAAAGACTTCGTATATCTATTCAATGAAGTAATAGTTTTGTACGCTACACTTAAGGCCAAATCAGTGAATGTGGAACGTAGGAAACCTATATGGAATTTAATATGTATATTATTTTACGTTTCAAGTAAGTCACCACAACTATAGCTTAATAGAAAACCACAGAGACGTGATAATAAATCGTCAACAGCAATAAAACTCTCTCCCAGCACAGGAGAAATCAATTTGACGATTGTTGCGGAATTTCAGGCACAAACGGCACGAATCTTCAACACATTCGCTTCTGAAGCAGAAGTAATTACATTTACAAAAATATTCGTTACTAGGAAGTCGAGCGGCGTGTAAGAAAAGGCGAAATACTGGTCTACATAAATAATTGTCAAGTGTCAAGAAAATTGCCTATGATAATAACAAAAGACAACAAAAACATTTATTCATGAATTGCATCATTGAATCAGAGTGATTCGGTTGTTTTTAGATGTACGTATTTCACGATAGCTGACATCTCATGATAAATTCCTAAGGCATGTAACGCAAAAATATAGCAACTATTCCGTTAATTAAGTAGAAAATAATTAAAAAGAAACATCATCATTACAACACATGTGACTATTTGCTTTCTCACCACTTGGTGCGCTAGTGTCGCTCTAGCTGTCAAACAGCAACAACTTTCGCACCAGAGAGTGTTGTGCCGCGTTGAGTGGCCGCGTGGCTTGAGGCGCCATGTCCCCGCTTGCGCGGCCCCTCCCACCGGAGGTTCGAATCCTCCCTCGGGCATGGATGTGTGTGTTGTTCTTAGTGTAAGTTAGTTTAAGTAGTGTGTAAGTCTAGGGACAGATGACCTCAGCAATTTGGTCCCTTAGGAATTCACACACATTTGAACAAGAGAGTGTCGTGATTGTATTTATTAGACTGTGATAATAACAAAGAATTCGTTTAGATATTGTACTACATTGCTTTTGATATAACAGCATTCCACTCCAAGGGGCATAATGTCCCGAAATAATGCCTAAAAAATTATCTTTCAAATTATACCGTTAAGTCATATACAGTATAGAACGTTGTTGTAGCTCACGCCTTTTTATCGTATTTCGTTACCTCTGTCCGCCTGCTGACTGATGCAACACTCGCGCAAACGAAGTTGACACTCGACGCGTTGGCTGATGGGAGCGACTGCAAATGGGAAATGCCTTTCTACATCTACATCTACATCCATACTCCGCAAGCCACCTGACGTTGTGTGGCGGAGGGTACCCTGAGTACCTCTATCGGTTCTCCCTTCTATTCCAGTCTCGTATTGTTCGTGGAAAGAAGGATTGTCTGTATGCTTCTGTGTGGACTCTAATCTCTCTGATTTTATCCTCATGGTCTCTTCGCGAGATATACGTAGGAGGGAGCAATATACTGCTGGACTTTTCGGTGAAGGTATGTTCTCGAAACTTTAACAAAAGCCCGTACCGAGCTACTGAGCGTCTCTCCTGTAGAGTCTTCCACTGGAGTTAACCTATCATCTCCGTAACGCTTTCGCGATTACTAAATGATCCTGTAACGAAGCGCGCTGCTCTCCGTTGGATCTTCTCTATCTCTTCTATCGACCCTATCTGGTACGGATCCCACACCGCTGAGCAGTATTCAAGCAGTGGGTGAACGAGTGTACTGTGACCTACTTCCTTTGTTTTCGGATTGCACTTCCTTAGGATTCTTCCAATGAATCTCAGTCTGGCATCTGCTTTACCGACGATCAACTTTATATGATCATTCCATTTTAAATCACTCCTAATGCGTACTCCCAGATAATTTATGGAATTAACTGCTTCCAGTTGCTGACCTGCTATTTTGTAGCTAAATGATAAGGGATCTATCTTTCTATGTATTCGCAGCACATTACACTTGTCTACATTGAGATTCAATTGCCATTCCCTGCACCATGCGTCAATTCGCTGCAGATCCTCCTGCATTTCAGTACAATTTTCCATTGTTACAACCTCTCGATACACCACAGCTCCCATCAGCCAACGCGCCGAGTGTCAACTTCGTTTGAGCCTGTAATAATTATATCATGCTGATGCGTCAGATCAGTGAATGCTTTAACCAAATATCGACATTTTGGTCTCGTACTATTTGAAAATGCTAATTATATCAAACTATACAACGTAGAGAACCCAATTTGAGATAAACATAATGACGATCAAGTTATTATTTACTCAGAACTAATTACAATTACAGGAAACGAAATTGCGGTGCCTGTGGAGAGTCAGAAAGCTCAGTGAAAAAGAAAGAAGGACGTTGGCAAGCTTTCGATAACATCGTCAGCTACATACATGTCGACAGCAACTTAAACTGAAATGTACGCGGTTTTGAACGAAAGTTAGACACATCAATGACCAAGAGCAGGCAAAACTGGGGGACTAAATTGGCTTGTTCAAAGCTACATTTACCAATACTGAGTGAGTGTGAATGCTCGATGTACGATAGGTTGTGATTGACGAGAGTGACGGAAATGTAGAATGCAAATTACTTTAACATTTTAAATTTCAGATAAATGTCACGTCCAAATCATCGCTGCCTTGTAACAGAGACAGCCTGCCCTTCTCTATCATTTATATGTTATCTAGTTGTCTTATAATGTAAATGTCAGATGATACTTGCATCTCTATTTTACTTCTATATGTGCCATATACAATCTAGCTATTTCCCTTTCTAAACTTTCCTAGGAGGAACAGTCATATTCACGATATGGTATGAAAACAGCATATAAATCTTATTCTGAAATACTTTCGGAGTGTATGTCGTTTTCAGCGGTTTACTGTGTACTCAGCTAACGATATGTTTTTCCTCATATGTAAAGCTATCTGTCTTCTGGCCAGTACTGCGATGGCAGTGTATGTTCTGTACGGCTCAATAGCTGAGTGGTCAGTGCGGCAGAAACCACGCGAGGGGCCCTGTTTCAAGTCTCGGCTGGGTCGGAGAGTTTCACTGTCTGGGGACTCGGTATTGTGTTGTCTTCATCATCATTTCACCCTAATCGACACTCAAGTCGCCAAAGTGGTGTCAACTTAAAAGACGGCAGGTCTACCTGATGGAAGGTCCTAGTCACATGCGCTTTTTGTTTTATTGTATGTTCCGGCACAGGCAAACATCGGGCGACGCTGTAGGTTATCAGTGCAGGTATGAGTTCATATATGTATATTACGACAAGGGGCTGGAAAGGACTTCTGGTTTCTAGTTCCACATTCGGGCGACTTATAACAATGAAGGTTAGCCCCCCAATCCCATATTCCCTAGGGAATCACTAGCTTACTGATCGAGTTCATCCAGAGCAGCTCCGACCCCTCTCCTTCTCCCCCTCCCCTCCCCACCCCGTGGACCAATCAGATTCATGCACCCCCTCCCCATCTTCATCTTTTATAAGTGGGGCGTTTGTATAGGTTGCTCAGTCTGGGGCTGTTCAGCACAGGGAGATGACAAGGCTGTGTCTATTTGTAAGTACCAAATTATTGTAATTACCTTAAGTCATGTCACTCGTGTTGTATTTGTTAATAACAATTCAATATTATGTGCTTTTTGTCTTTCGAGGAACCAGCAGAGACCACACCCAGGAAGACACGTAAGTAAGGGCTGAGAAATTTGCAATATTTTTTTAGGCGTAATCGTCTAGCGGAGTAAAACAGTTACGAAAGCAGGCACAGCTATCCCGCCCACGGCAAACATATCACAACCCGTCGCTGGAAATGGGGACTGTGTTGCAGATAAGCGACTGGCATTCACCTCCCTCCTTTCTGTCTGGTCCAATCAAAATGAAACTTTCAAAACTGCCGCTTATGCGTGGACGATGTCAGTCTCGGTCAGCGAGAGTTCCGAGGCAGAATCAACCGTGTAACCTGCTATAAACTATTGCATAATTATTAGAGCGTGTTTGACATTGTAAGAAGACATGTAAATAACTACGAAAAAAATCGAATAGGAGAGCTACACACTGGTCAGGTCGGTCTGGAATTCCTTTTAAAGGTGGGCAGGAGAGACGTAAAGACCGATTCCCACTACAGTGCTGCGAGCTGCAACGGCAGCGGCAAGCGTTTTAACGCGGTGACACGGCGGTTCGCGGAATTGGGGTTCTCATCTGGAAGCGGCAGACGATAGCCAATGACGAACCGCTACTGAGGTAATGGGCGGGACCCACTGAAAGGCCGGTGCATTTGATTAACCATACGGTGAACTTACATGAAAGAAAGACGAACTTGGATGAAGACATAGCAGTTTCTTATTTTCTTTACGATGTACACTTTCACGTATTCCATTATTCATGTTTTCTTATTTCACCATAAACAGATTTGATGATTATTGCTCATAACTATTTACTGTCTTGTTTGGTAAACCAGTCACCCCAGAACAGAAACTTATTGTCACTTTCATAACAGTTTTTAGTACTGCAAATTGCGGTAACTAAACGCAGTTTACTATAGTGAAAGTACATTACCTGTTAAATGGCAGTCATTTATTTATAATTGAAAATGTCTGATAGTTCATCCACAGTATTTGCTATGTTAATGTCAAGTATTTTCACCACTCTGTGAATGTTATTATTGAAACTACCAATAAAGTAGTAACACAAAACTCAGTTCTATCTCTAAACCGCCATTAACATTTCATTACCAAGGCAGACATTAAGCTAACACCCACACCACAGTGATACAAGGTGACATGCCTACCTGCTCCACAGATGATGAACAGATTCAAACAATACATTATAAAAGAGCGAGACAAAAATTTAAAATGTGATGAGAGACTGGAGTTCGGTGCAGAAACAGAAAATAGTAGGAAAACATAGCCTTGGGGAAGGGATGAAAAGGGAAGCCAACTGAAAGAATTTTTCACAGAGCGTAATTTAATCATCTCCAACACTTTGCTTAAGAATCATGAAAGAAGGATGCATATTCGGAACAGAGTTTTCCAAACCAGATTTTAAACTGTAAGACATTTCTCGGTGCAGAAGCACACCGACGATAATTTATTGATTATGAGCTGCCGTTTACAACTAAAGAATTAGTGAACCGTAGCGAATTAAGGAAATGGAACCTGAATATGCTAAGAACCAGAGTTTTTCGATAATCTTAAAGAAACCATTAAGTAACAACTGACTGAAACGGAAGAAGGAATTCACTACAATACGAATGGATATGTTTGAGAGAAGAAGTGGTGAAGGCAACAGAGGATGTAAGTGGAAAAAAGGTACAGTATAAATCCTTGGATAAAACACGATATATTGATTTTAATTGACTACAGGTAAAATATAAAAAGGCACCAAATAAAGTAGGCTATAGGGAACAGAGATGTTTAAAAAATGACATTGACAGTCCAAAATCGCAACTGCGATTTTGCACTTGGAAAACATAGAAGCCGAAACTAAATAAGAAAAAAAATAGTAAATAAAACTTTACTCGGAAGAGAACCAACTGTCAAGAGCGCATTTGGCAAGCCATAACCAAGCAAGGAAAAGAAGGCTAAAAGGTGGAAGGAATATCCAGAGAGGAGAGCGGGAGGGGCTATACAAACTAACGTGAGCACAACGTCAGATTCCTGTGAAATACGTGAATACGCAGAGGAAATACTGATCCTATCAATTAGTTTAGTAGACAGACTGAAGAAAGGCAAACTTGTGTTTATAGCATTTGTATATTTAGAGAAAGGTTTTGGCCATCTTAACTGAAGGACACTCTTTGAAACCTTGGAGGATCAGCGATAAAACACAGGGACACAAGATTATCTACAACTTGTGCAGGAACCAAACTGCACTTGTAAGACTTCAATGATTTGAAAGGGAAGCAGTAACTGATAAGGCAGAAGTAAAGTGGATATAAAATGCAGACTGCTAATAACAAGAAAACCTGAAGATTAGATATGTAGATCGTATAACTAAAGAAGAGATACTGAATTAAACTGAGGAGGAAAAGGAAATTATGGCACGACTTGTCCAAAAGAGGGGATTAGTTGACAGCTCATATTCTGAGGTATCAAGGAATCGTCAGTTTGGCAGTGGAGGCTACATTGTAGAGAGAGAGAGAGAGAGAGAGACCAATGTTTGCCAACGGTGAGCAGATTCGCATAGACTATTGTGGAACACTGTATAAACACAGTCTTCAGGTTGAAGACCACAGCAAAAGAGTAGTGAGACGAATTGTATTTTCTGTTAACGCAATCCAGCAGCAAATAACATTACCTTTGATTAGGTAGGTCAGTTGCGTATTTATAGCCAGAGTATTCGTTTAACATGGCATGTGGCACATGTCACTTGTGATGTATTTGTGTATGCAGCTCCATTTCTCACTGCAAACAGACTCATGTTAGGGAAAAGTTACAACTTGAATGCAGTTTTATTATGGCTACTATCAGCAAATGATAAAGCTGAGCCGGCAGTTGTGGGCGAGCGGTTCTAGGCACTTCAGTCCGGAACCGCGCTGCCGCTAGGGTCGCAGGTTCGAATCCTGCCTCGGGCATGGATGTGTGATGTTCTTAGGTTAGTTAGGTTTAAGTAGTTCTAAGTTGTAGGGGACTGACGACCTCAGATGTTAAGTCCCATAGTGCTCAGAGCCATTTGAACCATTTGATAAAGCTGAAGTAGCCATTTCTGGTAGTTTCCGTAAGACATTCATTCCTTCAAGAACCAACAACCAGTGATTTGTTACGTATTTCCATGACTTTCGAATACATCGGCAGTTCTCAAACTTTGTAGAAGTCATCGGTGGCAAATGTATCATAATGAAAACGCTGTCTAGGCGCTCAGCCGGAACCGCGTGACTGCTACGGTCGCAGGTTCGAATCCTGCCTCGGGCATGGATGTGTGTGATGTCCTTAGGTTACTTAGGTTTAAGTAGTTCTAAGTTCTAGGGGACTGATGACCACAGATGTTAAGTCCCATAGTGCACAGAGCCATTTGAACCATTTTTTTGAAAACGCTGTCACACGTTTTTTGTGCAGTGAAGGCTTTTCTGCTGACATCAAATATCATGTGATAATTCTCAGGCGTTTTAACGGATGTACTATGTTTGCATTTTCAATTGCCGTTTGTGTTGGGAAAACAGGTTAATCAAAAATTAAATACGCCATTTTGGCAACTAAATATCAAATCGGCAATTGCATCATAACACATAAATTGATAACTGTGATTTCCCGTGCGGAAAAAGGTAGGAACCCTCACTAGCAATGATAATCTCAGAAACAGGTATAGTACGGTAAGCTAAGATTTCCCTACTTTCAAAGGATTCCAAACCTGGTCTACCTGCATTGTTACAAGCAACGAAAGCTACAGTTAGCCATCCGTTACCCAAACTAGAGGAAGAAGAAACTTTCATTATGGAAAAATTTAACCTCGCACCACAAAATAAAGTAGGTCCATGAATAAGAACAAATTGAGAAGTTTTAGAAACTCCTCTCGTTTCGTTCTTTTTACCCTTCCCAGAAGATGTCGAAGCACCAAGAGTGCCGTCCACATTGACAAGTGATTTGTAAACCAGCATTCGCCGGCGACGACGAAAACAACGTTTACGTTGCGTTGCGTTACGATGCGTAAACGTTGTTTTCGTCGTCGCCGGCGAATGCTGGTTTACAAATCACTTGTCAATGTGGACGGCACTCTTGGTGCTTCGACATCTTCTGGTAAGGGTAAAAAGAACGAAACGAGAGGAGTTTCTAAAACTTCTCAGTTTGTTCTTATTAATGGACCTACTTTATTTTGTGGTGCGAGGTTGAATTTTTCCATAATGAAAGTTTCTTCTTCCTCTAGTTTGGGTAACGGATGGCTAACTGTAGCTTTCGTTGCTTGTAACAATGCAGGTAGACCAGGTAGTAGGAAGCGAATATCCCACAACAAAATAATCGTTTTCGTACAAGATAGTTGGCTTAAGGACTTGCAACGTACTGTGATCACTGGATGTTATTTCTAAAATTCACAGTTATCATAACTACTTGCAAGATTGGGATTAGTGAGACTTTATGGATATTGAAGACGATACATAGAATATTATACGAGGGTTGGAACTTAAATAGTGGCAACTATTTATTCACAACCGATACAAAAGAGTTACTTGTTTGCACCTGTTACAGTCCTTCAAAGTAGTCGCCAGCTTTGAGTAAGCCAGTTGCCAGCGATGTGGAAGGCGTAGTAAACAGTTAGCAGAGCCTGTTCTGTTGATGGTGCGAATGGAGCGGTCTACTGCCAGTCGATTCTCGCGAATGCTACGAAGTGCTTCCTTCACCTTTGGAATAAAATCAAAGTCACAAGGATTTAAGTCCGGGGAGTATGATGGACGGTACAGTACTTCCCAGCCCCATCGACCGAACAGAGCATCCACAGCTTGCCCTGCATACTTCGCCCATTGCCGTGCAAATTGATGGGTGGGTTGCGCAGAAAGTGTCGCCACTTCTTTCACAAAGCTGGTCGCAGGTGATGCTCCAAAAACGAACATTAATACTGTGCACTGACGGTCTGCCGTGGAGGAACGTAATGCGTTAGGAGAACACCATCACAGTCGTACACGAGAAACACCACAACTTTTACCATACTGGGGCTCTGACGCACTTTCGACTTTCGCGGGAACCCATAATGACGCCATTCGTTGGACTGGCGTTTCAGTTTTGGCTTGTACGACGTGGCCCATGTCTCACTCAGTGTTACGATACGGCGTAAGGAAGTCTCTCCTTCGCGCTCATAGCGTATGAAGTGCGTCTGAGCAGCGTCGTAACACATCCATTTCTGCATTTCCGTCAAGTCATGCGGAATCCATCGTGATGCAATTTTTCGCGTGCCCAGGCGTTCCTTCAGGATGCGAAGCACAGTCGTATGCACTAATCCGGTTTCGTGGGCGAGCTGACGAATCGTATGGCGTCGATAACTGTCCACTAACGCGGCAACAGCACGTACGTCTTCTTCAGAGACGCTAGGACGACCTGCCCGATGAATGAATGCCACAGTTTGCCGACCTTCGTTGAAGGCATTTACCCAACGTGCCACTGTTCTGTGTGGCAATGCCGATTCCCCGTACGCCTCTTGAAGACCTTGATGACACTGTCGTGCTGTACAAACTCTGGCACATTCAATCTTGATCCAACTCCGTTGTTCCTGTTTCGAAAACATAGTGACATAGTGACATCGTTACGTTAGCCGCTCGCTCACAAGTGACTGTGTTTCCCTTGATTGTGCGCACGCCAGTGACGTGGGACGGGCGAGTCCATTTGCTCGGAGGTAAGGTAGGTATGTCAACAACGTGTGCTATCAGCGACAATAGTAGATTCCATTGCATATTGTCTCCACAGTAGTGTTGCCACTATTTAAGTTCGAACCTACATGTTTGATACTTTATGCCATGGTGTTTGATACAAAGATTCGATCAGGGACGCAAAATCTTTCCGTAAAAGAAATCGATTAATCAGAGGCTATATATCATGCCTGTAAAGACTATTATAGCGATGCTGGAAAGAGTAATTGGCAATTTGGTGTTACTACATGTAATTGTAAAGTATCCTACACACTGAAAATAAACCAAATGTCTTAAGGCAAAACGAAATAATTAATAACAAATTCATGTTAACAGAATCTTACGTCGGTTCTTGGTAGACAAATTCGTTTACGTGGCCATCACCAGTAGGAAGCACAGAAGTATTCGTACCGTAAATAACAAAAGCCCTTTTCTTGCTATGATGTATTTTATTTGTTTCGTACTCGTCTCGCCTGTTACTTTAAGGCGTTTCTAGTGAAATCTATGCGATATTGTAGATTATAAAACTGTTCAAGTCTCATTTTTTTACATGAGTAAATGATTACTTATAGTTAATCGAGTTTTTGGTTGACATCTGCGTTTCCTGTCATCTGATCGCAGGCTGCAGGTAGCATTGTAACTTCACTTAAGAGACATAAGCGCATTTTCACGTTACAGACTCTTTTCTTCATAATTTTCATGTTCTTTCCGCTAACTGGCGTGAAGTACTCTTATTATTTTGTCACTACCTGCGGATATTTTACCACAAACTAATTTAAAGTCGTAATTACTGTGTGATCAATTTATGTCTCTTCTTATTTGTTTTGTTTATCTACATGTTGCCACCTAACGAACTCGATACTGAAAATTAAAGTCTGTTCATTTCCGTTCTTTTTATATCTGTCTGTGTGTGTGTGTGTGTGTGTTTAGTTAGTCAGGGTGAGTGGTACAAAGCTGAATGTGAATGTAATAGCTGTCAGAGATTGGTTGAAAGTTTTCGCATTCAGCTGATTAGAGTTTTGGTTCAAATGTTTAGTGGAGGATTTCATGTGAAAGTGAGGACGAAGGGCTTGCGAACTAACATTCTGACAATAATCAGAACTGTTATTCTACTATTTTGTCTATTAGATTAAAACTGAAGAGACTGAAGAAACTGCAAAAAGGTGGGAATTTAAGGAGATGGGACCTGGATAAACTGGCTAAACCAGAGGTTGTACAGAGTTTCAGGGAGAGCGTAAGGGAACAATTGACGGGAATGGGGGAAAGAAATACAGTAGAAGAAGAATGGGTAGCTTTGAGGGATGAAGTAGGGAAGGCAGCAGAGGATCAAGTAGGAAAAAAGATGAGGGCTAGTAGAAATCCTTGGCTAACAGAAGAAATATTGAATTTAATTGATGAAAGGAGGAAATATAAAAACGCAGTAAATGAAGCAGGCAAAAGGGAATACAAACGTTTCAAAAATGAGATCGACAGGAAGTGCAAAATGGCTAAGCAGGCATGACTAGAGGACAAACGTAAGGATGTGGAGGCTTATCTCACTAGGGGTAAGATAGATACTGCCTACAGGAAAATTAAAGACACCTTTGGAGACAGGAGAACCACTTGCATGAATATCAAGAGCTTTGATGGAAACCCAGTTCTAAGCAAAGAAGGGAAGGCAGAAAGGTGGATGGAGTATATAGAGGGTCTATACAAGGGCGATGTACTTGAGGACAATATTATGGAAATGGAAGAGGTTGTAGATGAAGATGAAATGGGAGATACTATACTGCGTGAAGAGTTTGACAGAGCACTGAAAGACCTGAGTCGAAACAAGGCCCCAGGAGTAGACAACAGTCCATTGGCACTACTGACGGCCTTGGGAGAGCCAGTCCTGACAAAAATACCCTCAGACTTCAAGAAGAATATAATAATTCCAATCCCAAAGAAAGCAGGTGTTGACAGATGTGAAAATTACCGAACTACCAGTTTAGTAAGTCACAGCTGCAAAATACTAACGCCAATTCTTTACAGACTAATGGAAAAACTGGTAGAAGCCGACCTCGACGAAGATCAGTTTGGATTCCGCAGAAATGTTGGAACATGTGAAGCAATACTGACCATACGACTTATCTTAGAAAATAGATTAAGGAAAGGCAAACCTACATTTTTAGCATTTGTAGACTTAGAGACAGCTTTTGACAATGTTGACTGGAATACTCTCTTTCAAATTCTAAAGGTGGCAGGGGTAAAATACAGGGAGCGAAAGGCTATTTACAATTTGTAAAGAAACGAGATGGCAGTTATACGAGTAGAGGGGCATGAAAGGGAAGCACCGGTTGGGAAGGGAGTGAGACAGGGTTGTAGCCTCTCCCCAATGCTATTCAATCTGTATATTGAGCAAGCAGTAAAGGAAACAAAAGAAAAATTTGGAGTAGGTATTAAAGTCCATGGAGAAGAAATAAAAACGTTGAGGTTCGCCGATGACATTGTAATTCTGTCATAGAGTCAGCAAAGGGCTTGGAAGAGCAGTTGAACGGAATGGACAGTGTCTTGAAAGGAGGATATAAGATGAACACCAACAAAAGGAAAACAAGGATAATGGAATGTAGTCGAATTAAGTCGGGTGATGCTGAGGGTATTAGATTAGGAAATGAGACACTTAAAGTAGTAAAGGAGTTTTGCTATTTGGGGAGCAAAATAAATGATGATGGTCGAAGTAGAGAGGATACAAAATGTAGACTGTGCAATGGCTAGCAAAGCGTTTCTGAAGAAGAGAAATTTGTTAACATCGAATATAGATTTAAGTGTCAGGAAGTCGTTTCTGAAAGTATTTGTATGGAGTGTAGCCATGTATGGAAGTGAAACATGGACGATAAATAGTTTGGAAAGAAGAGAAAAGAAGCTTTCGAAATGTGGTGCTACAGAAGAATGCTGAAGATTAGATGGGTAGATCACATAACTAATGAGGAGGTGTTGAATAGGATTGGGAAGAAGAGGAGTTTGTGGCACAAATTGACTAGAAGAAGGGATCGGTTGGTAGGACATGTTCTGAGGCATCAAGGGATCACCAATTTAGCATTGGAGGGCAGCGTGGAGGGTAAAAATCGTAGAGGGAGACCAAGCGATGAATACACTAAGCAGATTCAGAAGGATGTAGGTTGCAGTAAGTACTGGGAGATGAAGAAGCTTGCACAGGATAGAGTAGCATGGAGAGCTGCATCAAACCAGTCTCAGGACTGAAGACAACAACAACAACAACAACAACAACATTGTCTATTAATGTAAGCAGTGAGTTTACTCTTACATGAACCCCTCCACAAAACATTTAAACCAAAGCTCAGATCAGCTGAACAGAAAAACTTTCAACCCCTCTCTGACTGCAATTGCATTCACATCCAATTTTCTATAACTCACGCTTACTAGCCACACACAAACACACATAAAGATATAAGGGAACCAGAAATGAACAGACGTTAATTTTCAGCATATAAATCTTTAGGTTGGCAACATGTACATAAAGAAACCAAATAGGAAGAGACACATTGTAGTAACGACTTTAAATCAGTTTTCGGTAAAATGTCTGCAGCTAGTGATAGAAGAATAATGATGCTCCACACAAATAAGCGCAAATAACATGAAAATAGTGAATGAAAAATGTGCGAACATGAAAATGTGCTTATGCTGCGTAAGTTAAGGTTTAGTTCGACCTCCAGCATGTGACCAAATGAGAGGAAACGAAGATGTCAGTAAAAAACTCTATTAACTGTAAATAATCACTTAATTACATAAGAAATATGTGAACTATTTTATAATCTACAAATGGAAATGGGCGTGCGGCATTGTGGGCCAGGAGTCCACGATTCGGGGAAGTTCGGCCGCTGAGGGTTCAAGCCGGCCGAAGTGGCCATGCGGTTCTAGGCGCTACAGTCTGGAACCGATCGACCGATACGGTCGCAGGTTCGAATCCTGCCTCGGGCATGGATATGTGTGATGTCCTTAGGTTAGTTAGGTTTAATTAGTTGTAAGTTCTAGGCGACTGATGACCTCAGAAGTTAAGTCGCATAGTGCTCAGAGCCATTTGAACCATTTTTTTGAGGGTTCAGATGGTTCAAATGGCTCTGAGCACTATGAGACTTAACATCTGAGGTCAACAGTCCCCTAGAACTGAGAACTACTTAAACCTAACTAACCTAAGGACATCACACACACCTATGCCCGAGGCAGGATTCGAACCTGCGACCGTAGCAGTCGCGCGGTTCCGGACTGAAGCGCCTAGAACCGCTCGGCCACAGCGGCCGGCGCCGTTGAGGGCAAGTACTTACTGAATTCGACGCCACATTGGGTGACTTGCGCGTCGGAGATGGGGATGAAATGATATTGAGGACAACACGACACAACACCCAGTCCTTGAGCGGAGAAAGTCTACTGCCCCAGCCAGGAATAGAACCCAGGCCCCTTGGCATGGCATTCTGCTGCACTGACCACTCAGCTAACGGGGGTAGACTGTAATCTACAAATATCACATATCAAAACAAAATTGAATTATTCTAGATTCCATTGAAAATGCCTTAAAGTAACAGACGAAACATGTCTGGAACAAGTAACATATATCGCAGCAAGAAAAAGCGTGTGTTACTTACAAAACGAAATAATCAATAGTTGTAGATGTTTAGCTGATTACAGCTTATAACATGCTAGTAAATTAGTTTTAGTTTAACTTCTGTAGGTCTGCATAGAATACTGTAAATATTATAGCGTTCCATGTCACTGTAATTCTCATCTCACATGCTATTAAGTGCTGTTTAAAAATTTTTTCGATCCATTGTGAAAACTATTGCTACTTTCGATAAGTACAAATAAATACTTGTCATGCAGAAAAATATGTGCTCTTTTCGAAATATGATTCCCAAAAAAAAAGACACGTTTCGATTTGATGAACCGTCTACGAAATTTAGGGCTGATACAACAACATGATTACGACGAGCAGGGCGAAGCATCGGTCTCATCGTGAGCGATCCGCGCGTGGCCACCGCGTTGCCTGTCCGCCGACGTGTCATCCAATTTCCCGGAACGGTGATAGCTATCGTCCTGCTCTCAACTTTAATAACAATTTCCTTATGTTTTCTAAACTTCATAAGCAATAATGTATTACCTAGAATGGACTATACACAAAATCTACACAATGTGTTTTTACCTGTGCACACTAATAAAGTTTCATGCAGTGATGTATTGAAAGTGACTGATCAAGTAACCACGACAGATAACAATAAGAATTTCAGTCCTTTATCGAACGAAGCTATCAGGCTATAAGATGCAGAAGAACAAATTTTTTCACCAGATACTTCTCTTGAAATCGTGTGGTAAGTATTTCATAGCTGCCGCAGTGCCCGAGCCAGCGCTTCAGCGAAAGTTCTTATAGCCAGGGATTCTGGTACCTGACGTCACACTCAGCGCGTTCTGTGACTGGCGCGGACCTGCAGCTCGGCACGCGGCAGCGGTCGCGGTTCGACATGCACAAACCGCGACGCAGAGCCGACTGTACCGTGCTGCTGACAGCGTTTCCATGGCAACAAAGGCCTTGCCGCGCGGTTTTGCCCTGCAGCCCGCAGCAACCCTAGTGGGAACTGGCCTTAGCTGCTATACACCCCCCCCCCTTTCCCCTAAACATGAACCACACTGGGCACTTTCGGAATAATTTAACGACATAACATAACCCTGAAACAGACAGTGTGTGAGGTCTGCCAGGCTCCAAGGTAGAATGAAAAGACATGTAACACGACGACCAAGTCGAAAGTATTAAAAGAAAATCTTTCTGATACATCTTAAAATGGAATATATATACATGCTGATGTTGTAGGGAGGGAACTTTCAGAGGTGGTACTATGGATTAAAATAAGAAACACATTTCTATTGTATACGAGCTCTAGAATCTATAACTTAAGAGCACTTCTTATGTAGAAAAGATGTGTTTCACAGCTGTGAAGATGAATATGTGCTGATAGCTCTCAAGTTATGCACTTAATGCTCTTGTTTACTGTACAATTTTTCCTTGCTTTGGTCCATGCCACCCCCTCCTAATGTATGGAAACCAAAGAGTTTTCAAAAGAAGAGATATTTCACAATATCAAAGATGAACAAGTAATCGTAGCTCTTGAGGTATGTGTTTCAGAGCGAATGTCAACCAGACATTTTTTCTTGTTTTGGTGCAGACAATCGCCTCTGAAAGTTGCCTACTCTACAATATTAGTAATAACAGTGCCAATACATGTATTCCACTGTCAGAGGTAGCAGAACGACTTTTGCCTATAATTTTCGATACGTCGTTCTGGGACCTGGGTCCTTTACGTAAAATTGATGCATTTACCTTCCTCCATCATCCCTAAAAGTTTGTAACATCATTGCAGACATATGTACCCACCGCCCATATGAGACTGAGCAATGGCCACAGAACAGCACAAATCAATTGTTTCTACATAACACTGTCACAGACTCACAGAGGTCATGGCACCTCTCTCACTATGCCACAAAATGCGACCTTAGAAAGAGCCGCAATGTTCACGCACCTTCTGTCGATAACCCAATTCTCTAAAGACACACATGTAATTACAATTAATCTTCCACAAACGGGACTTAACTCGCGAAGAACACAAGTGCAGTGACTGCTGAGAAGATGGTCTGCAAAAACGTAGTAACAGTAGAATCACCACCATTCCTACTTGATTCGTGAAACTACCTGAAGTGTACGCTTCCTTGACTACTGCAAGTCTCTAGGTGGCTTAGAAGAATACAGCTGTCGACGCAACGACACTCTTCATGTAACTGAAACTTCTAGCCCTGAGGAAGAACGGCCACAGCCACAACGTGCGGACATTGGTTGACCGTAGCCGCCGAAAACGACTTGTGCAAAACTGATAACAGGAATCGCCGACCTGAGTGTTGCTTGTGGTAATGGTCAAAAAATTCCTTCCCGCCATTCGCGATCGCAGTTTCGAGAACTTGGAGGCTACTTAGAGACTCGTAAATGAACAGGAGCTGAGTAGCGCCTATACATTGCCGGCGTCGCAGAAAGCTGCTGCTTGATAAGGCTGGCAGTACCATACCTGTCAAAAACGTGTGAATGTGTGACAGCCAGCGGGAGCTGAATACAGGCGGCCAGAAAACGTTCTAAATTTTATTTCTCAATATACGTCTCTCTAAATACCCAGAATAATACCAATAACAACATACTATTAACGGTAGCAGAGTTTTCCCCTGCGTGAGAGATTTGTTAAGTCAATTGTACTAAGAAAAAATGTTTTAAGACACATATGCGGTGACTTGCTTCCTGCTGAGCATCATGATTGGGTCGTTAAGTATTCGTTTTGGTTACGTATTCAGTGGTAAACTACAATCGCTGTATCACAAGACAGGTCTACACACTGTTTCCCACAAAAGAAAAATAATAAAAAAGTTATAGTCAGCCCTTGGGATTCCTTAGTTTGCTAACTGCATTTCTTAGTAGCGAATCCTTTGTTACATGTATACAAGCTGTAACACACTCCTTAGCAGAAGACTTTACCCAAAAACAGATAACGTAATGCTGGACCTGTCACCGGTAGCTTCAATCAGCATGCTAGTATTACGTGAACTCAAACTGGACAACACTCGTTTCGCGAAAACATTATTGAGGACTGATATTCACAGCTGACCATGAACATTTCATGAAAGATAAAGAGAAATTAGAGCTCGTACAGGTAGATGTTTCCCTCATTAGAACCGTTTTTGTGAGTGGTACAATGTACCATATGGAGTATAGTACCATATGGAGTGTGTGTGTGTGTGTGTGTGTGTGTGTGTGTGTGTGTGTGTGTGTGTAAAAAGTTAAAAAAAGATATTAAGAAGAGACACCATGAGTACTTGATCTTCTTGTAAGCAATAAGCAACTTAGATTTCAGATAACCATTAAAAAATACGATGAATCTGTGCACAAGCATACGCCTAATATTTGTTCGGAAATATATGCATGTAAACATTGAACTGGGGGTAAAATAGGGTTCCACGGAAGAGCTACAACACAGTTCTCGCGGTAATTATAGTGCACATCTGTGAATCCAACCTGGTAAGTGTCTCAAACTGGTGAGCCGATGCCATATTTGTCGTAACACACCACGAAACTCCTAAACATGTTATATATGTGATAAATAATTATAGATTCGATAGACAACCGTAGGTATCTATTTACAACACACATACTGGCATTAGTCCGTAGCTTGTGGTCTAGTGGCTAGGGTTTTTGCCTCTGGATCACGGGGTCTCAGGTTAGATTCCTGGCCGGGGTGGGGATTTTCTCTGCCCGAGGACTGGGTGTTTGTGTTGTCCTCATCATTTCATCGACATCATCATTTATGACAGTGACTGGACTGGATAGTGAAAAAAAATGGAGTGTGTAAAAATTGGGACTGTGTACAGGCGCTGATGACCGCGCATTTGAGTGCCCCACAAACCAAACATCAACATCATCATCATATTGACATTAGTGCTGTGTGGTGGAATCGTAACACATCTAGGAAGGCTATAATTCTGCCAGCCATAGCGACGACTGCATAATAATACATGTTTCCCAGTCTTGGTCCTATAGGAAGTATCCGTCATTAGCAACGCGGCTGAAAAATCGATTTTACGGAAGCGGCAGTAATCCCATCATTAGGTAGTCTACAGAATCATTGTCTGTATAATCGATTTCCACGTTAAAATAATTAAAACTATGGGCATGCCGTGCATAGATTCATAACCCATTATAGATCTTGAAATTTTTTTCAAGTATTGAGGAGTGGTATTGCGCCCTACCATTACCGAATATTCAATTAAAACTGTAGTCTTCCACAACATATACACATCCAGCTAAAATATAACGCTCATATATTCTAATTTTAGGAGTCACAACAGGAAAAGACGTCATGATCACGTGATCAACATGCAGGTTGATATTACAACCCAGTAGACAAAACTGCAAAATTATGTTAGGACTACATATACGAAAACTTAAACAGATAATGGTCTAATTCTACTCGACACATTGCCTTCTTTACATATCATGATGGTATAGTTTGTTCTATATCTTTGCAAGCAAGGCAGTCAGGCTTTCTAGAGATGTATAGCTGTTCTTTGTATTCTCAGATTTACTGTCCTTAGAATTTCCATATTCTTAACACTAGAAAAAAATCTCCTGGTAGGTATTGTATCTCATACTCATTTGCTTACGACAAATAGTCATTCAGCAAGAGACAGTCCACAGTCTGGTAGTTAATGCAATCGATTTCCAAGTTAAATAATTAAAACATACACAGCATAATTTTATAACCAATTATTTATTCTGCTTACCTATAACGTATATACATCCACTTTAATTCTCTAGAAGATGGCCTAAGTCCTACTTCAGTCTGTCTTAATATTTGTAAATGTATGAGACAAACACTGGAACGCATCTTAGCATACCAATATGATAAGAACAATTGCCAACAGCTAATGCTTTTTATTGATGATGATTATTTATACTAATAGCAAAAACCTTCGGGCGAACGTCATGATAACACTTCCAGTCAAGCGATCTTTTAGTAATACCTTCTAAATGTGAGTGGACTTGCAATTCAATTATAGTATTTTGTGCGTACTGTGACGTGGGTACCCCAGTGGCATGTGGTGGGGTGGGGTGTCAGCAATGACAGGAAAATTGACTATGTTTTGTCTGTATGCATAGTGCTACACTGCACACCAAAAATGGATACTTGCATAATTAGCGGCGTATATTTGTTAGGCCTCTTCAGTATGAGGCCTGCAAAAGGCGGTTATTCAGACTGCTGACAGGTGGTCCCATTAATGTGACTGGGCAGAGCAGAATGCGTACGTCCAGTAGTCCTACGAAACCAGATGCTTGACCACTGCAGTCGATGACTAACGTCACATCATACGCTTGATTACACGAAGATTCAACGTAGATGAACAGAGCATAGACGTCTATAGGCACAGCGATCACCAACTCCTGTTATCATTGATGAGCGACATAAGGCTTATTCTAGGGTTATTTTTGTTATACAGAAGACCGTAACAATCGAAACTTGGGAGCAGCAGAAGTGCTGGCTGGATAGGGCAATAAATTACACATCCCATCTAACTTTTGAAGTTACTTCCTCCACCGTCGCTTCAGTAGCTGGTAGACGACCTTTGGGATCCAAGAATACAGTGACAAAGTTGCAGCCTAAACACCACTGTTAAACAAGAGCGAGCTCTGTTGACGGCACCTTTGTCAACTAAGCGGACTGTTGCCAAGTGAAACATTTTAACGATAGACGTGTTATCGATAGTACTCCTTGCTTTATGATGCTACTTAGACGAAATGAGTATGGTAACAACTTTTGTGTACAGTCAGTAGTCAAGGGAAAGGGTTCTTCTCTTAGGCAGAAGATGGAACACGAGGGGTAGGAGCAGGTCCAGTTTAAGGTCCAAGCCACACAGCTTGGGGCGCCAAGTTGTGACGGACTACAGAGGAGCCCAAGTGCAGAGTTGTCTACAAGGTGTATCAAAACAAGTACATGGGTAAAAGTATACGACAACGTTCCAGTAATCATGGACCAGCGAACGAACACCACCGACTTCAGCATCAAATATTTTTGTCGTAGGTGGTACAAATGTATTTGAAATATAAACTCTTAGATTAACTGCCCCGTTGATTGGCTCATATTTCACACAAAGTCTAAACTAATCAGAAATACAATGCTATTTCAGCATGGTAGATGTTACAATTTACTATGGACGCGTACGTATTAAAGGAGGAATTTCACATATCGCCCTTACATTTGGAGGAAATACTGTAGTACTACTACAATAGTGACTGCAGTGAGGTAGGAATTTTTTAAACACCCACGGATCGTTTAATAAATCTTGACCAGACTGCGCAATTTTCTGCTCCAGTTCCTCAACCATATAACAATACATAGGGCTAGTTCTTTCTAGTTCCAGTAAAAGCTTTTAAAGATCTCAGGAATAATCTTAAATGGAAATGAATTGTTTCTTATTTTGATATTTAACAGTACAATAATATTCAGAAATTTATTTCCGTTACAGAGGAATCTGTAGATAGCACTTATTTTAAAAGAAAGTAAATGTAACTTACACCCCACCCAGGGATTAGACCTTAGGCCTATTCAGACTGACCGACTGGTGCCTGCAAGGCAGTATCACTTACTGAAAGTGATTTAAACAGAGCTGAAAGCAAATGTAAGACATGCAGCGCACATAGTGAGTGTACTTTGGTAACATTCTTAACAGAGATGGTAAACATTTAGTAGCTAGTACGTGGCGTTCATATTTGTTAATTAGTTTTACTAACAGAATTTAAATCAAGTTTCAGTAATATCATAAATAAATTCCTTGCCTATTAAATATTAGTTTTAGCAAACTGCCAGAATTTGTCTTACGATAGCCACAAGATTCAATCTAATATAATATTTGTGTTCCTCAAACTAAGTTAGATCCTACTGAGTTGGATTCATTTCCTTCTGCAATACAGGAATACCATTGATCTCCAATGTTACCGCAATGACTCAGGACTTATTCCGTAAAGGTTTTCGTCATCATTTTCTCCGTCGATCAACATTTCAAGTAATCCGTTGTCCATCAGTGCTTGATTTTCCTCTTCGCCTTTCATTTCAGTGACCCAATCTACTATACCTAGGGTTATACCTTCGTCACTTTTTCAGATTTCCTTCTTTTCGAAGGAGACGGTTAGTTGGCGGGCCTTCTACGATATATGTTCTTTTACATGTTCTGATAGAGACGGGTTGCTTCTATCTTCCTTTTCGTGACTGATGTCGGGGTTATTGGCGGATCCTTTTCTTCCTTCTGATATATTGTGAGTTTGTTCTTTACCTTCGATTCGATTCGACGTGATTTGTATCTCATTTTGGGAGTCTCATTTCCAGCTGCACGATGAGCTCTTCTTCTTATCCTATTCTTACGGTGTTTTCAACAATATCTTCAGTTGCGTTGAAGGCCATTTTCACACTACGTACAGAGGCGGACAAAAATATTCAGACGCAGGTCACATGGGTATCTCAAGGTCAATTGCGACTGATGCATACACGAAATGTGTATCTGCATATGTGCCATACTGCAGGGAATATTACAAAAGACGTCGACTATGCCAATGTCACCATTCCCTCTACTTGGAGCGATTAGTTCTGTGTTACCATCAAAGACGTGTGTTTCGCGCGAGACAAAAGAAATCAGACACCGCCCCACTGGACAACGTAACCGCAGCCTGACAGCACAACTCGGCGGCAGCAAGCAGCCAGTGTACGCAAGGCTGCTGTCTCGTACTACAGCAAAGCACCGATGTCGTCAAAAAAGACCAACGTAGCGCCATATCCCGTAAGGGTTGGGAAACGACAATGGAAGATTGAAGGCTTACTGTGCAACTACATAGTGAGGGAAAAATCATATGTAGAAATAGGCAAGATCGTAAACCGAAGCCGAAAAACTGTATTTAGTATCGTCCAGAGACGGAAACAAGAAAAAGCTCTTCTCAGTCGTCCACGAGAGAGGTGTCATCAGAAACTCATGAACAGAGGCAAGAGGAAGATAGATCGAATGGTGAAAAACACTCTGCGGACAGCGGCCCCTGCTTTAGTGGCAGAACTGGCAGAAGGTGTTGGTACCGAAGTTAATGGTAGAACAAAAACAAAATGGTTCAAATGGCTCTGAGCACTATGGGACTTAACATCTGAGGTCATCAGTCCCCTAGAACTTAGAACTACTTAAACCTAACTAACCTAAGGACATCCCACACATCCAAGCCCGAGGAAGGATTCGAACGTGCGACCGTAGCAGTCGCACGGTTCCGGACTGAAGTGCTTAGAAAGTGTTAGAACAGTGCGCAGATGCCTGAACAGTGCTGGGTACAATGCCAGAGTGCCAAGGCGTAAACCGTTCGTCAGTAAGTGTAACGCAAAAAGGCGGGCAGGTTTTGCAGAATAATTTGTCGATAAGGATGTGTCCTTTTAGGACAAGATTCTGTGGAGTGATGAATGCAAATTTACTTTGAGCCACGTGGATGACGCAGTTTAGAGGGGAATCAAGCAAACACAGAGTGGGAGCCCAAAAAGATGCAAGCAACCATCAAACATGGAGGTGGCAGTCTGATGGTGTGGGGATGCATGTCTTCCAGAGTTGTTGGCGAGCTTGTCTCTATTGAAGGCACCATGAACAAATTTGTCTATCTCGATATACTCGAACAAAATCTGACGAAAAGTGTCGCGAAGTTGGATAGTAGAGGCGACTTTTATTTCCAACAACACAGTGATCCCGAGCATACGGAGGAAGTTGTCAAACTGTGGATCCAATACAACACACCTCACCGCCTCATTACCTCGCCGCAGTCTCTGGAACTCAGTCCTATCGAAAACATCTGAAATGAACTGAAAACGAGACTACACAAACGACACGTGAGCAGTTTGACACATTTCCGTGCATTGATAGAAAAAGAATGGGTGAATATCGGTTCGGATATAACGAGAAAAGGTTGTTTACTCCGTGTCACAAAGACTGAGGACTGTAATACAGAGAAAGGGACGCATTAATAAATACTGGCTGCTGAGTGTCGGAATACTTTTGTGCATTGCATATTTCGATTTTCTTTTTTCTTTTACATATGCGTGTTTTGTTACTTCTTGTTCTGCGTATGTTCAGATTGACTTACGTATTACACATTTGTAAAGAATAAAATATATATTTTGAGCTAAAAACTCATTTAAAGTTTACTTCTCTGACAGTGTCTGAATACTTTTTTGTCCACCTCTCTATGTCATCCGTTGCGGATTTCAGTAGAAGAACTGCACGGTTTTCGCTATTTTCTGTTAGGAAAAATCTTCCACTGACTGTAAGCTGTATGACCTGGCTCAACGCTAATCTTTGAGTTTTCAGCCTGTGAGACATTCTCGCTTTCCATTCTCATGAGGCTGTTAGGCGTCGCGTGTAGGGATTGCGCTGCCGCGCCAGCGACGGCCGCAAGCGTCAGCGTCATTACAGCTTCGGCAGCGGGGCCACGCGACGCCACCAGCACCGTGCTCAGTAGGGATGGCGGTTATGGCTGCAACAACAAGTATTCGTAGCACCAGTTCTTTTCATCACCTCCACTTTAACCTGACTGTTAAAACCGATTAAAATAACCGGTTTATGAAACAACCGATTCTCGGTTTTTTGCCATTACTTCCACTAAGAAATGTCGTCTCAGAATAAAATTGAAAAATCTAATGAGGATGAGGCAGTAAGAGATTTCGATCGATGTGCGAGTTGAGGCTGAGGCAGAAATCGCTATCATTGTGTCCAGCAAAGATGGTGGAGGTGAAGGAGACGGGTACGACGACGGTGAGAGGAAAAGGTCGCAAGCTGATTACTTTCCTGCATCTTCACTTTTGAATGGTATCCAGTTTTCATCCTGAAATAAACAAAAAATTGATGGTTTAGTTATTATCCCGAGTTCATAACACGCCAATAAAATTGTAGGTATATAAATTAAATTCCAAAGAACATTGTGGATGCTTCCTCCGTGTATGACGTGGCAAGTTTATTGTGCGTCCTTCCGTTGTTTATCCTTTAAAGAAAACGGAGCGTTGTATTGCACTGCCACCACACTTCGTAAAATGCTTCCAAGCTACGGAGGTGATATTCTGTAATAAAACTAATGTCCGGTGACGATAGCGATAAACTACATGCATAACGTCTAATAGGCCACGCCACACGGCAACATGTACATTTTGTCTCAGCAATGCCGTACCGACTCTTATTCGTTTGTTGCTATTTTACAACTTTCGGAGTTGTTAATAAAACAGTACTGATCACTTTTCTGGCCGGCCGCGGTGGTCTAGCGGTTCTAGGTGCTCAGTCCGGAACCGCGCGACTGCTACGGTCGCAGGTTCGAATCCTGCCTCGGGCATGGATGTGTGTGATGTCCTTAGGTTAGTTAGGTTTAAGTAGTTCTAAGTTCTAGGGGACTGATGACCACAGATGTTAAGTCCTATAGTGCTCAGAGCCATTTTTGATCACTTTTCTGAATTTATATAATAAGCCAATATTTCAAAGCAATGGAAATTTTACGAATAAACATTACTCCTAATTTTTTTTTGTTTTCGTCTTTCCTTAGTTGCTTCAAAATTTATGGGGGTATATTAGGTCTTTGCAACTAAATGAATGGCAGTTTGTTTTTTGCTATGCGCGTTTCGTTTCTTTTATTTGCGAACCATCTTCAGTCGTCTGTAGTACAGCTTTTTATTATGTATATAATAAATCAATTATATAGAAATTACAAGTACGTTACTTTATTCCGTTTTCTGTTGTTATTGCTACTCTTCTTTTTCAGGTCAGAAACAACTTTTGCAGCACAACGTTCTTGAGGTTAAATTGTGATAAGTAACACCAAACGATAATTTAACCTCACGAAACATGTGCTGTGGCATAGTAACATACTTGTAAAGGTCATATACCGTATTTGTTCGTACATAAAACAAACATGTATTACAGGTCACTGAAAAAGCTTCACGAATACAAGAAGGGAAATGTGTATGGCAATAAACAAACTTCCTTCCATTTAGTTGAAAATAGGGAATATATCTCCATGATACAGTACTTGGTTTAAAAAAAGTTTTGCACTATTGCCATGGCAAATTGAATTGCCGGTTTTTTTTACCTGGTCATTAGTAAAAAATGAAATACCCTCTTATGGCTGAGACCAAACATATACCGAAAAACGCGAGTTATTCAAAACTGGAATACCGGTATCGATTTCAACCCGTCGGTTTTTCCCATCCCTAGCTGTCTACATCTACATCTACATTTATACTCCGCAAGCCACCCAACGGTGTGTGGCGGAGGGCACTTTACGTGCCACTGTCATTATCTCCCTTTCCTGTTCCAGTCGCGTATGGCTCGCGGGAAGAACGACTGTCTGAAAGCCTCTGTGCGCGCTCTAATCTCTCTAATTTTACATTCGTGATCTCCTCGGGAGGTATAAGTAGGGGGAAGCAATATATTCGATACCTCATCCAGAAACGCACCCTCTCGAAACCTGGCGAGCAAGCTACACCGCGATGCAGAGCGCCTCTCTTGCACAGTCTGCCACTTGAGTTTGTTAAACATCTCCGTAACGCTATCACGGTTACCAAATAACCCTGTGACGAAACGCGCCGCTCTTCTTTGGATCTTCTCTATCTCCTCCGTCAACCCGATCTGGTACGGATCCCACACTGATGAGCAATACTCAAGTATAGGTCGAACGAGTGTTTTGTAAGCCACCTCCTTTGTTGATGGACTACATTTTCTGAGGACTCTCCCAATGAATCTCAACCTGGTACCCGCCTTACCAACAATTAATTTTATATGATCATTCCACTTCAAATCGTTCCGCACGCATACTCCCAGATATTTTACAGAAGTAACTGCTACCAGTGTTTGTTCCGCTATCACATAATCATACAATAAAGGATCCTTCTTTCTATGTATTCGCAATACATTACATTTGTCTATATTAAGGGTCAGTTGCCACTCCCTGCACCAAGTGCCTATCCGTTGCAGATCTTCCTGCATTTCGCTACAATTTTCTAATGCTGCAACTTCTCTGTATACTACAGCATCATCCGCGAAAAGCCGCATGGAACTTCCGACACTATCTACTAGGTCATTTATATATATTGTGAAAAGCAATGGTCCCATAACACTCCCCTGTGGCACGCCAGAGGTTACTTTAACGTCTGTAGACGTCTCTCCGTTGATAACAACATGCTGTGTTCTGTCTGCTAAAAACTCTTCAATCCAGCCACACAGCTGGTCTGATATTCCGTAGGCTCTTACTTTGTTTATCAGGCGGCAGTGCGGAACTGTATCGAACGCCTTCCGGAAGTCAAGAAAAATAGCATCTACCTGGGAGCCCGTATCTAATATTTTCTGGGTCTCATGAACAAATAAAGCGAGTTGGGTTTCACACGATTGCTGTTTCCGGAATCCATGTTGATTCCTACATAGTAGATTCTGAGTTTCCAAAAACGACATGATACTCGAGCAAAAGACATGTTCTAAAATTCTACAACAGATCGACGTCAGAGATATAGGTCTATAGTTTTGCGCATCTGCTCGACGACCCTTCTTGAAGACTGGGACTACCTGTG
The DNA here is from genome assembly GCF_023864275.1 of Schistocerca cancellata. Lineage (NCBI taxonomy): Eukaryota > Metazoa > Arthropoda > Insecta > Orthoptera > Acrididae > Schistocerca > Schistocerca cancellata. The sequence continues at coordinate 407,061,948 of NC_064631.1, forward strand.
CTCTTTTCCAATCATTTGGAACCTTCTGTTCCTCTAGAGACTTGCGGTACACGGCTGTTAGAAGGGGGGCAAGTTCTTTCGCGTACTCTGTGTAGAATCGAATTGGTATCCCGTCAGGTCCAGTGGACTTTCCTCTGTTGAGTGATTCCAGTTGCTTTTCTATTCCTTGGATACTTATTTCGATGTCAGCCATTTTTTCGTTGGTGCGAGGATTTAGAGAAGGAACTGCAGTGCGGTCTTCCTCTGTGAAACAGCTTTGGAAAAAGGTGTTTAGTATTTCAGCTTTACGCTTGTCATCCTCTGTTTCAATGCCATCATCATCCCGGAGTGTCTGGACATGATGTTTCGAGCCACTTACTGATTTAACGTAAGACCAGAACTTCCTAGGATTTTCTGTCAAGTCGGTATCTAGTATTTTACTTTCGAATTCACTGAACGCTTCACGCATAGCCCTCCTTACGCTAACTTTGACATCGTTTAGCTTCTGTTTGTCTGAGAGGTTTTGGCTGCGTTTAAACTTGGAGTGAAGCTCTCTTTGCTTTCGCAGTAGTTTCCTAACTTTGTTGTTGTACCACGGTGGGTTTTTCCCGTCCCTCACAGTTTTACTCGGCACGTACCTGTCTAAAACGCATTTTACGATTGCCTTGAACTTTTTCCACACTCAACATTGTCAGTGTCGGAACAGAAATTTTCGTTTTGATCTGTTAGGTAGTCTGAAATCTGCCTTCTATTACTCTTGCTAAACAGATAAACCTTCCTCCCTTTTTTTATATTCCTATTAACTTCCATATTCAGGGATGCTGCAATGGCCCTATGATCACTGATTCCCTGTTCTGCACTTACAGAGTCGAAAAGTTCGGGTCTGTTTGTTATCAGTAGGTCCAAGATGTTATCTCCACGAGTCGGTTCTCTGTTTAATTGCTCGAGGTAATTTTCGGATAGTGCACTCAGTATAATGTCACTCGATGCTCTGTCCCTACCACCCGTCCTAAACATCTGAGTGTCCCAGTCTATATCTGGTAAATTGAAATCTCCACCTAAAACCATAATATGCTGAGAAAATTTATGTGAAATGTATTCCAAATTTTCTCTCAGTTGTTCTGCCACTAATACTGCTGAGTGGGGGGGTCGGTAAAAGGAGCCAATTATTAACCTAGCTCGGTTGTTGAGTGTAACCTCCACCCATAATAATTCACAGGAACTATCCACTTCTACTTCACTACAGGATAAACTACTACTAACAGCGACGAACACTCCACCACCGGTTGCATGCAATCTATCCTTTCTAAACACCGTCTGTGCCTTTGTAAAAATTTCGGCAGAATTATCTCTGGCTTCAGCCAGCTTTCTGTACCTATAACGATTTCAGCTTCGGTGCTTTCTATCAGCGCTTGAAGTTCCGGTACTTTACCAACGCAGCTTCGACAGTTTACAATTACAATACCGATTGCTGCTTGGTCCCCGCATGTCCTGACTTTGCCCCGCACCCGTTGAGGCTGTTGCCCTTTCTGCACTTGCCCGAGGCCATCTAACCTAAAAAACCGCCCAGCCCACGCCACACAACCCCTGCTACCCGTGTAGCCGCTTGTTGCGTGTAGTGGACTCCTGACCTATCCAGCGGAACCCGAAACCCCACCACCCTATGGCGCAAGTCGAGGAATCTGCAGCCCACATGGTCGCAGAACCGTCTCAGCCTCTGATTCAGACCCTCCACTCGGCTCTGTACCAAAGGTCCGCAGTCAGTCCTGTCGACGATGCTGCAGATGGTGAGCTCTGCTTTCATCCCGCTAGCGAGACTGGCAGTCTTCACTGGCAGTCAGAGTAATTACAGTTTGCACACATGAACTAATGCACGGTGGCCTGGTTCAATTGTGAATGACGGAATATGTTTCAATATACCAGCCCTAAAATGCCTAACTCCACTGAGACCAGACAAGGGAATTCCGTCACCACAACTCTCTTGATAAACAGAAATTATGCGATAGTTACTTAAATCCTGACCTACATGACCACACTGGATTTCAAACGAGAACTCGAATACTCTTATGGTGCGCAATCCTAGGCCAGCCAGCTTATGTTACCTAAACCCCACTTATACTTCCGTTGTCATGTGGTGTTTCGTACTGTCTCTTGTCTCGTATATTAAACTAGTGCAAATTTACGAATCTCTTAAGTTTCGCGTAAACACCTGTAACCAACTGCGAAAGCTGCACACCAATAACACCATCTGGGGTTCACACGATCACGACCAAAATTGAATTTCAAAGTATCTCTTCTTAAAATCGGCACCTTCAAATAATGCACATTAACAAAAACAACCGTACAACAGCCAAATATTCAACGACCAATACGACAAACTTGTCTTGCTTTCTACCGTCCACAGCTCAGCGTCAACACGTCCTCGTGATGAGGCTTCAAGCCGGACTACAACCCCTCAGCTACGAAGACGGTCTTTAAAAAAAAGTAAAAATAAATTTTTACAGTGGAAATAGATTGTTTCTCAAAAGAAAGGGGGGAGGGGGTAACGTCAAATGATATGCCGCGTGGAAAAACATTCTCGAACTGGTCCTACGCTGGGTATGAGAACTTCCATGTCACTATCGATTAATTAATATATTACTTTGCATTCAAACCTTCATTCACGACGAAACTATGGACTGCGGAAATTACTGCATCTTCAAGAACAAAAAACAGCAGAAAGATGCGAAAGATGCACCAACCTTCGACATGGCTTTTCTCGTGCATAGGTCTATCATCAACTCTGTCAAGGAAATCTCACCCCTCAACAACTGACTTAACAAAAAGTATACCCTCATCAATGCCCATGCCCCCACCAACATCGACAGTAAGAACCCCAAAACAGTCGAAAAATTCTGGAACCAACTCGATAAGACCCTGAGAAAAATTCATCAAGGTGACGTGAAAATCCTAATGGGAGACTTCATTGCTCAACTTGGCAAGGAAAACATCTATCGAAAAATCATTGGCAAGAATTCTGGGCACCAAGTCACAAACACGAACGGCACGCGGCTGGTTGATATCTGCCAACAATTTGACCGCAAGATTATGTCTATCCACTTCAGAAAACCCGCACACAAACAAAAACCGTGGCGATCACCAATACAGCAACTCGGTGAATATCAGATCGATCACGTAGCCATATCCCACGCCCACTACAGAAGCATCCATCATGTTCAAGACCGACAGGGTGGGAACATCGATTCGGACCACTACCCTATACGAATCACGGTAAAATTTTTCCCGAAGAGACTTCACCGCAAGTAAGCCCACATGCAAAAGTTTGATATATCTAAAATTCAGGAAACAGAAATCGCAGAAGAATGGGAGAAAGAACTGGCGAATGATTGGACTGACTTACGCAACAAAATAATCAGAAGAGCCAACTGCAAAAGAAGGTAAAACACCCCTGGTGGAATTCTAACTATGATGAAGCCATCATTAACCGCCGACTCACATTCCAAAAATAAAACAGCCACAAATCACCAGAAACCCAACAGTACTTCAACATCCGCAAGCAGACAAACAGAACCACCAGGAAAACAAAACGCGACTACATCACTGAACAACTCAAATCAATAGAGGATAACTTCAGGAACTTCAAAAGCAGAAATTTCTACAAGACTTTCTCAAGCAAAATTAAAGATTACTCACCACAAAAACTGACTTTCAGGTAACGAGACGGAAAACTTGCACTCACCATCCAATAAAACTGTGAAGAACTGGCGTGGTACTTTTCAGATCTTCTCAACTGCCCCAGACCACCCGAACGTTTCCAAAACCTAGTCCCAGAGCACACAAAACCCGATGCAGAACCACCAACACAAGAAGAAATCCACCACCACATCAAGAAACTCAAGAACGGAAAGGCATCTGGAGAAGATGGAATCGTTGCAGGATTACTGAAAAATCTGGGGCGACGATCACTTCAGGAAATCACAAACATCATCCAAGAAACCTGGCGAAGTGAAACACACCCAGACGACTGGGAATGTGCACTCATCCACGCTCTCCATAAGAAAGGAAACAAATCCGACGTAAAAAACTACAGAGGAATCTCCCTCCTCCCCGTCCCTTACAAAATACTCTACACCTCCCTCCTACAACGCGCACAGGAACAGCTCGAGCCCCTAATTGGTGAAAACCAGACAGGGTTTAGACAACACAGATCATGCACTGAACAAATTTTCAAACTGAAATCCACATAAAACTTCGAGAAACACGAAATCACCCAACCATCTGTACGTTCGTCGATTTCAAGAAAGCCTACGATTCCATCGATCGACAATCCCTCTTTAATATACTCGAAGAAAGTCATCTTGACCCGAAAATACAACGACTCATCCATCAACCCCTAACCGAGATAACTTCCAAAGTCAAGTTCAGCGGAGCAATCTCCCAACCTTTCCTCATCAAAACCGGCGTCCGACAGGTTGACGGACTCTTCCCACTACTCTTCAATATAGGGTCATCAAAGAATGGGAAAAGGAACGGAAAAAAAGAAACAGCCTGAGACCCATCATGCTCGCGATCTTTTCGGAGGATGAATAAACAACAATTCGTCAGATCAAAGTACTTAAAGAATGCGCCGAAAAATTCGGGCTCCAAATATCTTTCATTAAAACTGAATTTATGGCCACAAAACACGTCAAAACAGAAAATTTGCTTACAGAATAGGGGCACAATAAAGATTCAATCGCTTTAAATACTTGGGTGAAATCACTGACCCCACAGGAACAGAAAGATTAGCCTAAAAAGCACGTGAAGTCAAAATGCGAAAAGCATACGGCAAAATTGCGAACATCTACAACAAAAGGAGCATGAATATCAAAACATAAATTCGACACTATGCGATTGTCATCAAGCCCGTAACACCGTATGCAAGTGAGACCCTAAACCTCAATTACAAAGGGGATCTTGACAACATCAAAAAAGTTTAAAGGAAAATCATTCGCAAAAATCTTGGGTCCAAAGGTCACAGACGAAGGATATCGGCTACATACAAACTCGACAACAGAAAAATACTCCTACATTGAAACAGACTTCAAATGCCGACTGAAGTTCTATGGACCTATCATGAGACTGGGTGACAACAGATTAACAAAGAAAATTCTAATGTACTCACAGAAACTATAAACGAAAACAGTCTGGATCAAACAAGTTCAAACTGATCTCAAAAATACCAACATCACATCCTCAGACATCGCAGATCGAAAAATCTTCAGACAGAAGATCCAGTGCTGGGAAGTTGCACCAGAAGAAAAAGCCAAAAGATCTCGGGAAAATGGATGGAAGAAAGTCGAGCTAAACATAGCGAGAGGATGAAACAATTCTGGAAGGACAAGAAAAATAGCAACCACAGACCGTAGTTCACTTTGTGTGATCCTCTATGGGTCTAAACAGTTTAAATAAATAAAAGACATAATTTTCACAGAAAATAAGTTTCATTCCGTTAATACATAATTTTGACTAATGAGGATTTCATAGTCCGTAAGATGCTGGCACCTTTTGACTGTAGTCGTAACTACTAGATCATGCTCCATCGTAAGCGCATATCTGTTGCAGAAGATGTGACTCATCATCTTCGTGAAGCTATCTGACCTCGTCCGACAGGCGTGATTCGAGGCGTTAGGCCGGTATTACACTATCATATTTCTTTGATAAAGAAATACGATCAAATATTCGTCAAATTTCTTTGACAAAGATCTTTAACGTGGCGCTAAAAAGGGGTATTACACTGACGTCATATTTCTCGTCAGATTTCAAGATGGCGGACAACTTATTATTATGCGTTGCATTGCTAGTACCACAATTGTATCGTTTGTGTATTTGAAAGAAAAACAGCGGAAGAAAGGAAACATACTTGGATTAAGCCGTAGGTATTACGTCGAGATAATAAAAGCAGTCAGCAAAATTTGTTACGAGAGCTGCAAATGGGGCAAGTCAAGTCTTAATATATAAATTACTTACAAATTGATGAGAGAGTATCTCAGTATTTGCTCAGCAAAGTGCCGTCTCACATTACAAAACAGAATACTCTCTTGAGAAATGCTGTATGTGAAGAAGACAGGCAAACTGTGACACTGCAGTTTCTTGATACAAGAGAGAGCTACTCCAGTTAACAACACAGCACTCGAATGTCACATTGCTCATTAACCAAAATAATTTCAGAAACGTGTGAAGCGATTTATAAAGTACTGAATGGGGAATATGTAAAGGTAAATAAATGTATTTTATACTATATGGACAATAATAACCATTTTTATTTTTGAATAATTTAATGGAATTAGTGTTCCAACAACTACAAAATGAATAAAGAGCACGAAACAGGTGAAGCGCTTTTTAACTTGTGGTATTAACTTGTGGTGTTCAAAAATAGACAAAGTAGAATAAAAAACTAGTTAAAACAAATCCGGCTTTCTGAATAGCTGCCTGGATGTTTCCAGATGTAGAGGTGGATGGCTGTAGTTGTGATTGTGGACATGAAGTCGCCTGCATCATATTCCATCTGCCTACCAACACACAATTAATAATATGCACAATGCCCCTTGCTCAAACCCCCACCCTAGTCAAAGAAAGTTTATGTTTTTAAAAAAAGAGTCGAAGGAACACATTAACTTTGAAGCCACGTTTACAAACACACTACAGCGACGTCAAATAGCTGTTGCGATGCCAGCGGTTACATTTACATTGCAGTGGACAGATGACGAACGACTTTTATGATCAAATCTACGTCGAGGCCCTAAATTTGATCATCTTTATTTGACGACAGGCGAAATTTGACGAGGTTCCCTATAACATCATCAAATTTCTTTGACATAGATATTCGACATATCAACTTTGACAAAGAGATATGATAGCGCAAGTGCTAAATTATCGTTAATGCAACCCAAAAATATAACGATGCGCTGTAAAATAGAAGTAATCTCTCCACTCAGGTGAGGTCACAGTTTAATTGTGCAAATGAAATGACAGAAACGTAGATAGGTCGTACTGATTGTTGTGAGAGACACTTACAGTAGTTCCCGTACAATTCACTCACGCCGTCTACTGCTCGCGCGAGGTATGTGAATTCACGGAATTGTCGAAACGTGTATGGAAAGTAAAATTGGATTATTTCAAAAATTGTCGAGTCGTCATGAAACACTGCGTATGAGAAAAACCAGAAACATGCGAGTAACGAAACGTTTGAAGCAGTAATAAAACGGAACCTAGAGTTTGGTGGAATATTCGTCGCTAAGTAATGAATATATATGATATGCAGCGGCTCTAACAACAACATACAATACTGCCGCCTCTCATCCACGTAACTGGTGGCTAAATATTACTAATCTTCAGTATGATTTGCTCCTCTACACAATGAGGCCGCGTTTTTAAATAACTTCAGATCGATAATGGGAAGTTTTTGCAACATGATAAGTAAAGGCACTTCAGTTTCATCAAAATTTTGAAGGAATTACACCTGAAATATCAAAAATGCATTTGCTTTAGCAACTTCTAACATATGGCTTTCCATTTCTGGCTGAACTTCACTCAGTTGTTAATCAATTTTCGCTTTTACAGTCCATGCCTCACAGTCTGTACTCTGTAGCTGCGACTTCATTTTATTTATCCGTCACATTCCACCTGTAGGGGGATTGAGCTGTGGTATTAATAGCTGGTTTGAAGAGCGCGCCGCAGCGCGTAGTGTGAAGCAGTCGCCCTCCGTGACAATCGCAGCTTTGGTGTCTCCCTCTGGTGGAAAAGGGGAAAGGTTGCCTGTTCACGTGCATTTAAGGGGCGCTATGAGCTCGACAGTCGGTCAATCTGTCAGTCCCGGCGAGTCTGGTCAGTTGGTCAGCCGGGTCGGTATGGGGCAGTCAGTGTCTGTCTGTTGTCGGAGTGCTAGTATGCCTGTCGTTTGGACCAAACTTTAAAGCCAGAAAATGAGAGTCTTGCCACTCCGCCAGTAACAGAACTCAGCTAGTGGTCGCCCGGTTGGGGCTGAGTTCCTGCATCTGAGTCTGCGCGTTAGGCCGCCAGTCTGCTCGAGTTGCTCGGGCAACGGTCATTGGCGGTTGGATCGATCGGTTGGTCGGTCGCGCACTGAGACACAAGATGACTTGTCCGTCTTGAGCAGGGTCGGCCAGAAATTCTGCACGCGTGCGGTGCTCTTGTACATGTGCAACTTCCGGGTCACAGCGTACACGCCGCAGCCGTCAGCGTTCATGTAGTGCATGTTTCTACGCACAGATGTCGCTCCTCTGATACACAAAGTGCGTTATCGACACCTCGTATGTATATCACAACCTGGGCTGTATATGTAAGATCTGTTGCTTCATCGAGCGCAACAGAGAAAGCAACAAAGTATTTAGCTTTATTTATTAGCTGCCTGTGCAGATCGCCGGCAATAGCACTGATACGTCTTGTCGCCGTTTGTTTGGATGGACTGATTTCTTGAAACCTGCTAACGTTCGTGGGACACACAAGATCTGCAGCATCAATCAGACACCCTTTCACAAACTCCCCTTCGGAAAAGGGTTTCCCAGATTGTGCAATTCTTAATGCGATTTTAAAACTTGCTCGCAATGAAGATTTAGTGTGATTGTCATTCTGGAAAGTTGAAAACAGTACATTGTACAGCGTACAGTACAACAGACATAAATGTAACACAATAAACTAAGAGTTCAAGAAGTATCAGTTACTTTGACGTACAGTAAAATCGAGTTGATGTGTCTCATCCATTTTCTGAAGGACATTTAATTTTGCTTGCCGTTCTTCACTGTTGAGTTCACTACACTCGTCTTGGTGATATGTATTGTAATGTCTTTCAATTGAAAACTTACGCTGGACGCCTATTTTTCGACGGCACAGCAAACACTATGAGTTTTCACCAACGGCTACAAAAAAGAATTGCAGATCCCAGTCATTTTTAAACGAATGAGAACATAGATCTCCTGTCCATTGCTTTTTCACAGTACTTGCCATTTCTCAGTACTTCTCTGTTAAGGTTACGGTCACCAGGGGTGAACGAGACTGGATATGTTGCGCTCTTGCTTGTACCACATAAACAGGGAAGTGGAGCCGCCGTCGTTCATTTAGGACACATGTCTAATAACAGATGTCGCTGTCGCACACGTGCGCACATGTGCAGCACGTCTGCACACTGTGCAGCGTTTGGCCGACCGTGGTCTTGAGCGTCGGCGCATGTGAGGTCGCCACGTCAGTCCGGTGGCCTGCGCCGTATAGCGAGGGGTAGTGGCTTCGCGGCCGACACGAGAGCAACAGGAGTCAACCCACGACATCGGTCTGGCCGGCGTGAGCTGCGACGCCGTGAGACGGGGAGATCGGCTCGCCTTCCTGCGTTCGCTGAAGCGGCTGGCAGCGGACGGTTCGGCAGAGCGTTTTGGGCGTGCTGCGCCAAGTCTTCGCCAGACATCGCAGTATATTAGAAGTTCAGTGATTGGTGATATATTGATTCATTTACTTCTTAAATTCTACTTGTTTTCTTGGTCAGTCTCTCGTTCCCAGCTTGCTCGCCTGTCTCCCGTCCGCATTTGTTAGGCAGTTAGTGTCTGTCTGTCTGTCGGTCTGCCATACGTTAATAGCTGCCTCTGTCATACTCTTCGGATTCGCTGTTAACGAATTTATTCCTTGAAGTGTAAAGGCCGAATTCCTGGAATATGTTTTTATCTTGCCTATCATCTTGAGAGGCGGTATACGTGTAATGTAGAGCATGTTTGTACACTATTGTGTTCGAGTATAATGACTTTTCTGGAGACTAGAAATCTACTCTGTAGGAATCAGCATGGGTTTCGAAAAAGACGGTCATGTGAAACCCAGCTCGCGCTATTCGTCCACGAGACTCAGAGGGCCATAGACACGGGTTCACAGGTAGATGCCGTGTTTCTTGATTTCCGCAAGGTGTTCGATACAGTTCCCCACAGTCGTATAATGAACAAAGTAAGAGCATATGGACTATCAGACCAATTGTGTGATTGGATTGAGGAGTTGCTAGATAACAGGACGCAGCATGTCATTCTCAATGGAGAGAAGTCTTCCGAAGTAAGAGTGATTTCAGGTGTGCCGCAGGGGAGTGTCATAGGACCGTTGCTATTCACAATATACATAAATGACCTGGTGGATGGCATCGGAAGTTCACTGACGCTTTTTGCAGATAATGCTGTGGTGTATCGAGAGGTTGTAACAATGGAAAATTGTACTGAAATGCAGGAGGATCTGCAGCGAATCGACGCATGGTGCTGGGAATGGCAATTGAATCTCAATGTAGACAAGTGTAATGTGCTGCGAATACACAGAATGATAGATCCTTTATCATTTAGCTATAAAATAGCAGGTCAGCAACTGGAAGCAGTTAATACCATAAATTATCTGGGAGTACGCATTAGGAGTAATTTAAAATGGAATGATCATATAATGTTGATCGTCGGTAAAGCAGATGCCAGACTGAGATTCATTGGAAGAATCCTAAGGAAATGCAATCCGAAAACAAAGGAAGTAGGTTACAGTACGCTTGTTCACCCGCTGCTTGAATACTGCTCAGCAGTGTGGGATCAGTACCAGATAGGGTTGATAGAAGATATAGAGAAGACCCAACGGAGAGCAGCGCGCTTCGTTACAGGAACATTTAGTAATCGCGAAAGCGTTACGGAGATGATAGATAAACTCCAGTGGAAGACTCTGCAGGAGAGACGCTCAGTAGCTCGGTACGGGCTTTTGTCAAAGTTTCGAGAACATACCTTCACCGAAGAGTCAAGCAGTATATTGCTCCCTCCTACGTATATCTCGCGAAGAGACCATGAGGGTAAAATCAGAGAGATTAGAGCCCACACAGAGGCATACCGACAATCCTTCTTTCCACGAACAATACGAGACTGGAATAGAAGGGAGAACCGATAGAGGTACTCAAGGTACCCTCCGCCACACACCGTCAGGTGGCTTGGGAGTATGGATGTAGATGTAGATTTTATGTAAGACTGCTTTTCATGGGTTTTTATTTAAATGGTCATTTCAGTATATAAAGTTGCCACCCTTCCACCGAAAGAGTTTTTTTTTTTTAAACAAGTTGCACTTTCGGTGGCAAGTTGTTTTTTTTTTTTTTTTTTAATGTGAGTGTTTTGTACCATTTCCATCCCTCCTATGGGGTGCATAGTTTATGTGTTTGTGCGAGTTGTTGAAAGTTTTAGTTTAAAGTAATCTGGTGTGTTGCAGATTTGCACCAGTGTAGTCTTTCAGAGGTTGTTGTGAGCGGTCGTGACTATGGCCGTGTTATAATGGAGCGGCAAGGTTCTCAGCCCGAAAGCTCATACTGTCAAAAAAAAAAAAATTGTTATTTCTGCCTCCGAATAAATTCTAACTTGATATTTAGAGGGTGCTATCTGATTATAATTTTTAAATCTGTTTTTTTTTAGAAAAAAGAGTTTTTAGTAATAAAATTTCCATTTGTTGAAAGAAATTTGTTTTCATCAGTTACCCACTGGCAACTACTTCCAGGCTCACATAGTGTGATTAAATGTGTTAATTTTCTTGATGAATCGCTAGTAAATAAAGTAAATTCTTTAAGAAAAGATTTTGAAAGTAAAGTCACGGTTCAGGGATGACTGGCTGCACGCTAGGATGAGGCCGATAAGGGATTTGTAGGTAGGGTAGATCGTACAAGCTTATAGATCCCCCACGCGTCCTTTACATGTTCCGAAAGTCATTCTGTATGCTGAATTCGTCCTGTGACGACTAATTTCTTCACATTTTTTTCTGTAGCCATTCCGCCTTACATTCCTTTCTTACCTCAATATTTTAGCATCCTATTTCATTGGACGTTGATTCTTCTATTCTTTTAAACGTCAGTCTACTCTTCATCATTATCAGAGTGTGACCTGACTGTAGGGGTATACCCTAAAATCCAGTATCTGACTTCGGAATCTCTGTCTTGCCATAATGTAATTTATCTGGCACCTTCCTAGCATGTCTCCCAGCCTTTCCATATGCATCATCTCATCTTGCGATTTTTAAACAGTGTAATTGATATTACTAGCTAAAATGTAATGCAGGAGGCAGGGAGTCTTTCCCCTCTTCCAGGCCTATTGCCTAGTCGATATTCTGATGTAATGCAACAAACTGTGTTAACCATTCAGTATCCTCAAATACTCGTACTCTATCTCCTCACCTTCTAGTTGTGACGTCGGCAGGTATATCTGTAGAATTGTAGTTGCCTTGGTGTATTGTTGACTCTGGTGAGAGCACTCCTCCATTTAACTGCTCCTAGTAGCTCACTGTTTTTCTCTACTTCCCTAATCATAACAGATATTGCTCCTATTATACTATTTTCTATTGCTAATGTTACTCTATGTTCGCCTGGCCAGAAATCAACTTGGTTCCTTTTGTCTCCAAAGAGCCCTACTGCATTCCAATATCCAAGCGTCCCTATCACATTCCAATCTTTTTCTCGTGATTACTTCCGCCTAAGAAATCCCTTCGCAAAGAGTCAGTGGCGGGGTACCGATGGCATCCAAGGAAATCAGACGGATAATTCAGTGCGTAAACGGAATGAAAATCTAATAATCATGGCAGTTTGGATCGATGCAGTAAGGAAAGGAACAAAAGGCAGTGTTTTTGTAGTTGTCCATTTTATTCTTTTATGTTTGTTCAAAGGTTCAAATGGCTCTAAGCACTATGGGACTTAACATCTGAGGTCATCATTCCCCTAGACTTAAAACTACTTAAACCTAACTAACCTAAGGACGTACACAATACCATGCCTGAGGCAGGATTCGAACCTGTAACCGCAGGAGTGCGGTTTCGGACTGAATCGCCTAGAACCGCTCGGCCACAGCAGCCGGGTTTTATGTTTGTGACCACATATAGAAAACAGTATTCTGCATCACATGCCATCTGGAATGATCCACAGCATGTCAGTGTGAATCATTCCAAATGGCTTGCGATGCAGCATTTTGACATACACCGAGTGATCGTCAGTCTCAAATGCAGCCTCTGATTGCGTGAAATCTGCGATAAATCATTACACAATCTTATGGTGATAGTGCTACCCAGTCAATAGAAGCAAGTAGAAATCATTCTACGAAACGAATGCATTTATCACCATGTGACTAAAGTTACGGCTGCCGAGAGGAGAAACATATAGTGTAGCTCGTATGCGGAAAATACAGAATCACATAAAAAGGACTTTCATAATAAGCATAAAATTGTTAAGAGGTACATGATGTTCTCTTCAAGTAACAGTCTGCTTGTTTTAATGAACATCCTGCAAGGCAAGGTGAGTGGTCGATATTACAAAGATATGCTGTTTCGGACATTATGCTTGTACGGTATGCTTGGATTAAATTACTACGAATGAGTTATTTTTCAGCAATGTGGCAACGACGCAGAACAATACATGAGCCTAATTAGGTGAGCTAAGTAGCACAATGGCCGGAACATTCTCCCGGCTTCTAATTTACCCTTTCCGGTGAAACTTTAGCTCGCCCATTGTTTTACGTCTGTGAAACTAAGGAGGAAAAAACTTGTCAAATTTTTTCCGCTTATTTTCCGCTCTGTGGGTCCCACTTATATAAAAGACTACTGATCTTTCATTGTACGGTATAAGCGCAGCGTTAGCATTTAGAGACGAAAACCAAGACAAAATGAGAAGGCGAATGGTAAACAGATACGAAAATATGTTGGCGACTACGTGGTTCAATAAGAAGAGATTCCAGCCATATGTCATTCTAATGGGATGGAAATAAGACACACGCACACACTGATGAATCAAAACATTTTGACTTAGCCCACCGCGACATTGAACGCCGCCTGATGGTGTACCGATAAGTGACGCAGTAAGGAAAGCATGTAAGTGGTACAGGGACGAATAGGGAATCATCCTAGCGATGATATGGGTCACAAATTGGGAAATCCACTGACACAAGCGCCTTTTTCAGAGGCCACATTGCTAGATTGTTTTGGCTGGTGCTACGTGCGATCGACCCTCTCGCAAACGGTGAAGCTGATCATCTGCTCTTTGAGTGCTATTATAGTGAGTATCATGACATGTGGCTGAAGGGCGGAGAAATCACAAGGCAAGGTGTCTGATGTTGCGCCTCATCACAGAACGTGAAGGACCAAGACTTGCCCACTCTATAAAACTGGATCGACGGCGATATGCGGAAGACCTAACGACAGATTACAACGTCGGAGTTGGGACAATTATTTCGGAACATACCCTTCAATGCGCGTTTCTGAACGTGGCGCTCCATGTCAGACGTGACCTAATGTTGACCGATTGACATCGTGAATTACGTTTGCAGTCGGCGCGGGATCATTGATATTCTACGTATCAACGGAAACGTATTACCTGGTAGGAAGATTCAAATATATTGTTAAACTAGATGATCTTTGTGTGCGGATAGGCCATTATCCAGACGAACAGTTGCTGTAAACATGCACTGCGCCATCGACACAGGCCGACGTGAGAACTGTTAATTTCTTGGGATATACTTCTGGGCTTTCATGCGACTTGTGTTAGTGACAGAAGGGATCACGACACCTGTGGGCTATGTGAACGTTATTGCGGACCACCTGAATCCGTTCATGTTTGATGTCTTCCCCGACGGCGTGGTATCTCCCACGAGGATAAACGTCCATGTCGCAAGGCCAGAATCGTGCTGCAGTGGTTTGAAAAGTATGAGAAAGAATTCACTTTGATCTCTTGGCCATCAAACTCGCCAGATCCGAACCGGATGGAAGACATGGGGGATTCTGCAGTGCGCCAGTTCCGCGGCCATTAATCACTGGTACCTCATCTACAGGTATTGTGTGACCTGTGCTTAGACATCTGGTACTACTTGTAATGACTGAGAAGTTATGTGCCCACCCAATACGGGTTGTCGGTATCCAAATGTTTGTGGCTATTTTTGAACGTAATTCTCTTTTAGGGCCACACAATTCTGGCACCGGTGCTGCAGCCCCATGGTACCTTCCTTGTAGAACGACTCTTCCTGCACGGAAAAAAAGTCCTCCACCGCAACCATGACTTCATCATCCGACTGAAAATGGATACAGAGTGATGTTTCTTGAGCTTAGGGAAGAGATGAAATTCAGAGAGGAGACCCAATCGAATAAACAAGGTGGATTCCGAAGCGGTTCGAAGCCACAGGGCTCAATGGTAGACATCTCAATGACAGAACTGTGTGCGGATGCGTTGTCTTGCTGAAAGGGCACTCGTTCGGTCAACAACCCGACGCGTCTCACTTTGATGACCTCTCTCAAACGCCTTAGTTGAGGTATTCAGCTAGGATAAAAGCCCACGAATGCCAAGTAAACAGAGACCATCACCTTGCCAGCTGTTGCGCCTGGTTTGAACTTCTTGGGAATGGGTGAAGAAGAGTGTTTCCACTGTTTCGATCTACCTTCGATTGGGGTTGAAAGTGGTGAAGCCATACGTCATCCATTGTCACAAAACATTTGAGAAACGTCACGCGATCTGCCTCAAGTTTTTGGCGCACGTAACGTGTCTCCGACGTTTGTTTTCTGCTGTAAACATTCTCGTGACCCATCGAATGGGACCTCATGTGTGTCAAGTGCAACTCTTATGATGTATCCGACACGTTCCTGGTATATTCCCATTTTCTCAGCAATGCAGCGTTCTGTCACACGCCGGTCTGCTACGATGGTAACCTGGGCTGCAGTGTCCTTTTCCTGCGTACTGGCCATTACTGGTCTTCCAATGTAAGGTGCATCTTGGACAGAGGTGTTACCCCGCTTGAATTCCGCCACCCTGTTTTTCACAGTGGAGTAGGAAGGGGAATCCTTCCCTAATGTTTCCGTCATGTCATTATGGATCTCCTGTGCACTTCTGCCCTATTTCAGCAGGTATTTGGTGACCGCATGCTTACCATCTTAATCCGTTTTCAAAATGTGTACTCCATGGACGCTTGAAATTCCATTACTTGAACAAACAAAAGATATTAGTGAAAAGTTTGGTTTGTAAACTAGCGAAGGAATGTACTACTAATTGCTAAACTGACCTTCGGCTGGGACAAGTATTTCATGGGTGGGCCGAGAACTTTGCAGTCATCCATCTTCAGAAATCTACGGAGAACTTGTTGAATCCATGTGACCCAGAATCTCTGACGAATTACCTACCAAAGGTGCACCAACTTGACATTAAACAGGTGGTCATAATATTTTGGCTTATCAGTACGAGTTGTGTATCAGATGTGGCACCAAAAATTTTTCTCAGACAACTGTCAACAGCATTGGCTTGAAGAAATGTTTGATACGCATTGTATTGTCTTACAATATTTATTCACCACCGATTTCGATCATGAACTATCCCCCAGAGTTAAAAAATATGTATTGTGTCAACTTCACATGGCATACACGCCATATAACCAGGACAGCATACGACATTTCTGATTTGAAAACGTCAGAAAATTGACACTTACCGCCGTAATAGGGGCTTAACCAAGCAGAAAACAACGTTGAAAACACGAAAAAATTTAAGAGCAATAAGAGCACAGCACGAGTGTTCATTGTGATCTAACAAGGTTGGGAACACAATGAGTCATTGAGTCGCTGGGCATATATAGTCTTTGATCCCTCCGTCGAATTCGGTGATATCTCGCGGCTCCAAGTGGTGCCTTCGCTGTGAGCCGAGGAGATGGTTGTTGACAGCGGAGCGCGAGCGGCAACGGCTGTCAACAGTGGAGGCAGCCTGCTGTTCTCAAAATGTTCAAATGTGTGTGTAATCTTATGGGACTTAACTGCTAAGATCATCAGTCCCTAAGCTTACACACTACTTAACCTAAATTATCCTAAAGACAAACACACACACCCATGCCCGAGGGAGGACTCGAACCTCCGCCGGGACCAGCCGCACAGTCCATGACTGAAGTGCCCCAGACCGCCCGGCTAATCCCGCGCGGCCTCGCTGTTCTATCGGTCCGGAATAGGCCCTTGATGTTTTGGAATGCGTGACTCGCTGGTGTTGTATTGGCACATGTAGCTCAGAATTTGTACATTTTGACCCATAAACTGTGTAACCCGCAAGTGTGCATGTGCTGGAGAGGATTTATTTCCGGCCAGGTACTGCAATCCTAATTCTGCCCTAGCGTACCTGGAGTCACTGCACTGAACTGTTATTGGTAATAAGTTGTTAGATAGACTGCCCGTTATTTATCAGGTTAAATGTCGCAGATAATGTAAATTTTGTTGCTTATTGAGGGTTGCTGCTATTTTAAATCAATTCCCAGTGGCCAGTAGAGGCTGTTTCGGCTTGTTGCATGTTGTTATGTATAGTATCTCTTTGTAAGAGTTTCTGTTCTGCCTAAGCTATTAAGCATCATCAGAAACGGGTACCTTTGCTGATGTTGTTAACACGTTGTTGTGTTCTGTGCCTAATATTCAGCTGCTCTTGTTTAAAAGCAGCCAGCTACAGCAAGGTCGGCCTTCATCTAATCCCAGAACCTGTTTCATAAGCTTTTGTAATTATTTTCATATTCTGTTTGTGTATTGATTTTATAACTATTAAGCTGTATCTTAAAAAGCTCCGGTTTTTGCACAGTGTTTTCTAGTTTGATTATCTCAATTTGTACTCCTGAGTGGCTTTAGTAAATTGTTTGTGAGCTTTGTTTCTACTGTAGTGTTTTAAGGTACTGGGCCAGCTGCTGGTTACGTCAGGTAACCATTTTAAGGTCTTGTTACTGGAGCTGAAATTGCGTGTTTTACAAGTGCTGCTGTTATTTGAATAAATGTGGAAGACTTAAAATTAGCAACTCAGTCCATCTGTCCTAGCTTTCTTTCATTCTGGAAAGATGTTACTTCGTTGCTGGTATTACGGAATTCAAAAGATCATTGAAACAAGGTAAGTCTATCTAGAAGAGTCTTTCTGCGGTTGCCCATCCGTAAGAAAGGGACGTGAGAGGGGGGGGGGGGGGAGGGGAGGATTAGGGAGTGGAGGGAGAAGAAGAAACAGTGAGCCAAATAACGATAAATATGTGGCCGATTTATAGAAGATGATGAAGGCAGAACCACCGAAAGTTGAACAGTTATTCCCTCGCTATACGAGTTTCATAAAGCTATTGTTTAGTATAACACTTTTTGAGACGTAAATACCGCGTGATGTGATGCAGTAAAAAAAAAAAAATGGCTCAAATGGCTCTGAGCACTATGGGACTTAACAGCTATGGTCATCTGTCCCCTAGAACTTAGAACTACTTAAACCTCACTAACCTAAGGACATCACCCAACACCCAGTCATCGTGATGCAGTACCCCGACACTGGAGTCGCATTCGCGAGGATTGGCGTTCAGATCCCAAATTAATTTCCCCCGTGGTTTCTCTAAATTTCTTAGGCAAAAGCCAGGACAATTCCTTTGAAAAAGATATCGATGAATTTCTTCTCCATTCCTGTCCACTCTTAACAAATGCTTCGTCTCTAATGACTTTGACGGCGGCGGGACCTAAAACTCTAACCTTCGTTTTTGTAACTCGTTACAAATTTCCAGATGTCATACTGTCACTTCTACAGATGATTTTATGCTTTTTCTCATGGTACTCGTTGAGTAAATGAGGAAACCAGAAGTGTAGCTATATAACGATCTAAGTTAAAAGAGTGGCGCAGTAAACGTGTTGTGTGACGGCGTCCTTCCTGCTGAAGCAAACCAAGCGCTGTATCATGTGAGATACAGAGGCGAGCGAGTGCTCCGGGACTTACCCCAGTTCACTGCTAGTAGCGCCACGTCACCTTAACGCGTCTGCATGTAGCGCACAAGTATTGCACAATTTAGTATGAAATTAAAAATCAAAATTTATGTTTAAAACTTTGTTAAATTATAGTTTAGTGTAATAATGTTCCAAATACCAAGTCTTGATGTTCTAAACTGGGCCGGCCGGTGTGGCCGTGCGGTTCTAGTCGCTTCAGTCCGGAACTGCGTGACCGCTACGGTCGCAGGTTCGAATCCTGCCTCGGGCATGGATGTGTGTGATGTCCTTAGATTAGTTAGGTTTAAGTAGTTCTAAATTCTAGGGGACTGATGACCACAGATGTTAAGTCCCATAGTGCTCAGAGCCATTTGAACCATTTTTTTTGTTCTAAACTTAATAGTTTACGGAAAAATGCCGTTTTAAGAGAAAAATCAGAGGCGATATTTTAATGACGCTGGGAAGACAGAATTTGGTCAGAAGGTGCAGTTAGAAGTTATAAATAAGTGATGCTGGTTTCCAAAACCATAAAACAAAAATTAACGCCAGAATCTATGTTTTTCGGAAAAATCAGAGGCGCTAAATAATCGACTTAGAAACTTGAAAATTTGTTTTATGCTTCAGTACACCCCAGAAATAATAACAGAGAGTCCACGTTAATCTACCTCTTATAGTTTTCGAGTAATTAAATAAAAACTAATTTTGTAACTAAAATGTACCTAAGTGTTGTAAATTAAGTTCTTGATATTTTAATGATAGAGGATTTTGGTTAAACCAGATGATCAAATATATCAAATAATAGAGCTACACCAAGTTTAAGACTTGTAACATTAATAGCAACTGATATAAGTCTTAGCACAGGTATGGTTCAGAAGTAACAATCTACCGTTAGTTCCACTAAATACATTCTATTAAGCAAAGTTTTCATTCTAGCGAGCTGAAACCTTCTACGTGCTTTCAAACTGCTTAGCTGCATACCAGCGAAAATTAAGAAGTTTCTGAAGTAATTGGTAACTATATTATTAAAGATTATGTGCCCGAAATAGCGGTCGTTTGTAGACTGCCGCCGTATGCAAATAGACAGAGACAACAGATGTATTCTCGGCAGTCCGCACCGGCACCTAATAAATACAGCCCCTGAAGCAATAGGAAGGTTCACTTCTCTCTCAGACACTGTGAGGTCCACGCCAGTTAAACGTCTGGTCGCGCTCTGCCTCGGATGACGTCAGTGCCGAGCTGTGACAAGCTCGTATTTGGCAGTGAAAACGGATAGTGAACTCGCGAGGACTGTACACCGTCCTGGATCGTTTAGAATTCGGTAAAATAACTGTTAGTGTGCCGTCCGTGTGAAATTCAATTCCGCGTGGCAAGTGGTGAATTTATTTCCACTTTTATGGCGAGCATTAATTTTTGAACATTTATTGCGAACTTTCAATTGCTGGAAAAAGTTCAAGGTAATCGTAAAATGCGTTTTAGACAGGTACGTGCCGAGTAAAACTGTGAGGGACGGCTGCCGCGGTGGCCGTGCGGTTCTAGGCGCTGCAGTCTGGAGCCGAGCGACCGCTACGGTCGCAGGTTCGAATCCTGCCATGGGCATGGATGTGTGTGATGTCCTTAGGTTAGTTAGGTTTAATTAGTTCTAAGTTCTAGGCTACTGATGACCTCAGAAGTTAAGTCGCATAATGCTCAGAGCCATTTGAACTTTGAACCAACTTTCAATTGAGTGATCTTCGTCAGGGCGAAAAACAATGTGGTAGGAACTTACCGTGGAGGTCGCCTCTAAACTGCTAAAGGTGCTGTTAGATTAGAAAGACTTGTTTTCAATTGAACATAACGCAATTTTAAGTGTTGTTTGTGAGAAACTTTAATTAAATTAAATCTTGATTGGAACTTTAAACTTTTACTGAAGTCATAGTCCTGATCCCGCAAAGAAATGGGAAATAGACACTTTTCTTTCAGAGGGCTGGACCGGAATGTGGCCGTGCAGACTGGAAACTAAGATCAGTACGTTTGCCTTCGCTTTCTGGCTGACCACCAAATTAGTTGCCAGGCTCACGTGATTAAAGAAGGCATCAGAACTTTAAACCAGTGAAGTAACTTACTCGCCGCCCCACACTGCCATAAGGTGAAAACGGACTGTTTAATTTTCCGTGTGGTAGGCTGTGAAATGGGTGGCTGTGATATGGATTTGTTCGTGGTACAGGCTCGCCAAGAACATAGAAACATTGAAAACTTAAATTCAAATTAGTATCCATATTACAACACAAGAGTACAGATTAATTCTTACGAAAAGAGGTAAATCAACAACCAACCACTATTAGTAATGCTATTTATCTAATATACTCTGGTCAGCCAGAACATTATGACCACCTACCTACTATAGATTTAAACCGTCCAGGCGACAGCAGTATCACCAGGCGGGGAATGACTACTAGTCAGACACACGCACGGTGCATTTAGTATAAGTAAGTGTGTTGTTCGTATGTAGAATTGAGAAGGCGCTCGATCTGTCTGAGTGTGACCGAGGCCAGATTGTGATGGCCTGGAAGCACGGCACGGGCATTTCGGAAACTGCGCGACTTGTCGGATGATGTGGTCAGTGGCGAAACCAAGGTGAAACCACGTCCTGACGTCGTGGGGTTGGGCGGCCACCCCTCATGACAGATGTCAAACAAATGGCTCTGAGCACTATAGGACTTAACATCTGAGATCATCAGTCTCCTAGACTTAGAACTACGTAAACATAACTAACCTAAGGACATCACACACATCCATGCCCGAGGCAGGATTCGAACCTGCGACCGTAGCAGCAGCACGGTTCCAGACTGAAGAGCCTAGAACCGCTCTGCCACAGCGACCAGCGACAGATGTCAGACGTCGTAAGTTAGACACACAGGGAAAAAGGGACACTCGGTGAACTGTGGCGAAACTAACATCAGACTTTAATGCGGGGCAAAGTACAATGTGTCTGAATACACAGTGTATCGAGCACTGCCTAACGATGGGCCTCAGCAACCGCCGACCCGTGCATCTGCCGATGATAATACCACTCACCACGACGTCGGCAACTACCACTGAAATGGGCACGTGACCATCGGCTCTGGACGTCGGCGCAGTGACAGAGCGTTGCGTGGTCTGATGAACCCCGGCATATCCTTCATCATACCTCGTCTGCCAGGGGAACAGCTCCTTGGCTGCGGGGCGGACACAAGTTGGGGCGATCCCATTATGCTCTGGGGAGCAATCACATGGTCATCCAAGGGTCCAAGGAGCTCGCGCAAGGCATCATAACGGCCGAGGAGTATCGTACACTGGTTGCAGACCATTTCATGACGATCATGTTTCCCACGGCAGTGGCATTTTTCAACAACAAAAAAAAGCAATGTCTAAAGGCCAGGAGTGTGATGGAGGCGTCCGAGAAACACAGTGGCGAGTTCCATTTGTTGTGCTGGTACCCCAGTTCGCCAGAGCTGAACCAGTTCGAACACATCTGGGAATTTACGGAAATTAAGTGACTTGTGTGCGCAGATGTGGTGCCAACTCCCTCCGGAAACCTCGCAAGGCCTCATTACTTACATACCACGAGGCGTCGCCGCTGGTATCCGTGACAAAGTTGGACATACCGGCTGTTAGTTAGGTGTCCATAATGTTCTGGCTGATCGGTGTATAAACATGAATATTTGTTTGTTCGTCTTCTGTGGCTCCTACAGCGTTCACCCGATTGTGATGAAACTTTGGTGAGGTTTCTCACGGAGTAAGAATCACCTAACTCTCATAAGCGGGGGAAGAGGTGAAAAGGAGGGCTGGAGCAATTTCAACCACATTTAGTAAATAAATGAGCCATTATTTGTATAAAACTACTATGGAGGTAGTATACCCCTACCACCACTAAGGATGAAAGTAACGGTGAGAAAGCGAGACCCGTAAAAATACTCGATGGCGACCGGTAACGGTATCAAACCACAGTTTTTGGGATCGCTAGAACCATTCGTGACATTAGCGATAAATCTGCATCCCTATGAGCGGACATGTGTGTGCGGTTGGGGATGTCAAGTCAGCGGCATGTCAGTATATCTCTGTAGCGATTGAAACAGTTTCTACCAACTTCGTACATGTATCATTGGAAAAAAAATATTGTGGTTTTAAGGCATCCCTAACATCCGTATGACTGACGGTGGGAATCCAAACGGGTGGCTTAAAAGCAAACGCATGGAGCAATTTCAACCAACTTTGCTGTATACATCACTCGCTATTTGTATAAAAATACAATGGGAATAAGATCACCTAATATCCCAAGGGTTGAGGTGGGGATGGGAAAGAATGGCATGGAAAAATACTCGTTCGTATTTCTTTTCTGTATTTAGTTGACTTGAAGTAGTTTAAATGCATGAGACGCACTCAGTTTCTTTTTCAAGTTGTTCAGTTCGTCAACCAGGTGGTCGCGAGAATGAGCACTGCATCGAGCCAACGATTTTATCACTTGGACGAAACCGCGGGCAAAAAATCGATGCCAAACGTCGTCGAAACGGCAATTCCCATCATTCTCAACGACATGCCATTTGATTTCATGCGACTGGAGTTCCCCGTTCGTCTTCCATTCTCAGTGGCTATCAACAAGGCACAATATTAATCGCTTCAAGTGTGTGGATTAAATCTGGAAAACCCATTTTTTCACATGATCCGTTATAAGCTGCATAGTCAAGAGTTACGCGACAGCGTGACAAGAAAGACATTCTCATCACAAAAGCAGCACTAAACATCGATGAGTGCTGGACTGACCATAGACTTTTAGTCAACCGTTTGAGAGTACCAAAGTATCGCAAGCCACGATCCCACTTTTCAAACCCACCACGCAGAAAATTCAACATAAGCAACCTGAACAACAAAAACGTTCGCTCACACTTCCAAGACATACTGTCTGAACAACTTAACAAAGCTCCAGCAACCACAGATGACGTCGAACAAGAATGGACCACATTAAAGAACATCATCAACGAAACTGCTGAGAATGTTGTTGGTTTTAGTGCACGGAAAAGAAGTGACTGGTTTGATGACAACCATGGAGAAATCCAAGCCATCATCAATGCAAAGCGGGATGCTTACCTATCCCTTGCTCAAGATCCGTCCTGCGCAGAAAAGAAAGCACACTTTCAAGAACTCAAGCAGAAATGTCAAAGTGAAATATGAGTAATCAAGAACAAATGGTGGCAACAGAAAGCCACCGAACTCCAAAATCTTTCCGATGCAAGGAACCTGCGTGGCTTCTACGCTGGTATTAAAGAGCTGTATGGACCTATCCGCTCCTCATCAGTAACACTGAAAGCTGCTGATAACTCCACCATTCTTACTGAAAGTCAGGACATCTTAAATCGTTGGAAAGAGCACTTCAGCTCACTGTTAAACCGCCCTTCTACTGCCGCTAGATATTTTCTCAAAAATGTCCCACAGCACTCTCCAAAACCCTGGATGGCTGATCCTCCAACTTTTCAAGAATTCTGCAAGGCACTCAAGAGTGTGAAACCTGGGAAGGCTCCTGGACCTGACAGCATTCCGATGGAGATTATTGAGGGTGGTGGCTGGCCTCTAAAAACTAGACTCTTCTCACTCATTCTATTAATGTGGGAAACCCGCAAGGTACCAGCTGACTTGAAGAACTCCACAATTGTCACCATCTTCAAGAAGGGCGACAGAAGCGTCTGTGGTAACTACCGGGGAATATCTCTACTCTCTGTCACTGGCAAAATTTTTGCAAGAATCCTTTTAAATCGCCTCCAGACACTTTCAGAGACTATACTACATGAGTCTCAATACGGGTTTCGACCTTCATGAGGGACAATTGACATGATTTTCTGTGCACGGCAACTACAGGAGAAGTGCAGAGAACAGCAAAAGCCTTTACTACTTGTTTTCTACGATCTAGAAAAGGCCTTTGATACAGTTCCCAGAGAAGCCATGTGCATGGTCTTAAAACGCTTCGGCTGCCCTGAACATTTTGTTGACCTGATTGAAGCTCTCCACGATGATATGACTGGACAGGTCCTCTGCCAGAATAAAACGACTGATGAATTTCCAATAACAAGTGGGCTTAAACAAGGATGCGTTCTTGCACCAACATTATTTGCATTGTATCTGGCAGCTATGCTTTACGAGACAACCGTAAACAATGCAGGAATAGAACTAAAGAACAGGTTTGATGGAGGATTATTCAACCAGTCCAGACTCCATTCGAAAAGGTTCACCAGTACCACTCGTGTGACAGAGCTGCAGTATGCTGATGACAATGCTTCTCCAGCTCATTTACCTGCAGAGTTGCAGCTGTCAGTTGATTCCTTCAGCAGGCCGTACGAACGATTTGGTCTCTCCATCAATATTCCAAAGACAAAGGTGATGGCGCAGCCAACTCCTGGCTCATCCGTTCCTGACTTCAGCATATCCATTTATGATACACCCTTGGAACAAGTGGACCATTTCCTCTACCTGGGAAGCATACTGTCATCTAACTGCTCATCTGGAAAAGATGTGGAGAATAGATTACGTGCTGCCCATGTAGCATTTGGACGTCTTAAAAAGCGTGTCTTCCTGAATAAAGACCTAACACTGTACACCAAACTGATGGTGTACAAAGCTGTAGTCATTTCCACCCTGCTATATGGTTGCGAAACCTGGACGTTATATCGCTGTGATCTGAAGAAACTAGTACGCTTCAACCAACAGAAGCTAAGATATATCATGAACCTGAAATGGGATGACTTCATATCCAACACGGCTGTTCTTGAGAAAGCAAAAATGTATAGCATGGAAGCTCTTATCATTGGGCATCAACTCAGATGGGTCGGACATGTCCAGCGGATAAAAAATGACAGACTTCCACGCCAAATGCTGTACAGCGAAGTGAGCACAGGTGAAAGGCCACGAGGTGCCCCTCTCAAACGTAATAAGGATCAGTACAAGAAAAATCTGAAAAACTTGAACATCGATCCGAGTAACTGGTCCACAACAGCAGACGACCGAAGTCGCTGGCGCTTAGTTACCTCAAATGCTCTTCAAAACTTTGAGATGGAACGTCGAAGAATGGAGGATGACAAACGCCGGAGACGTAAACTCCTCCAGGCTCAGCCACGTCCTCCACCTTCCATCAGCTGTAATGTCTGTGGCCGCCTGTTCCACGCTAGGATTGGATTGCTAAGCCATCAACGACACTTCCACGCCTGAACCGTGACAAAGGAAATCTCAGGAGAGAAATGAAAACTCGGATACGAGTATCAGTCGACGACGAGTCAAGAATGGGACAGACGAAAAAGTTATTTGTTTTTGTGGAAGACGGTAAGCCCAAATATGTCGTGCATCGCAAAGCACTTAAATAAACTTTATCAAATTTAATTTAATGCACACAATATAACTGTCTTTCATTTATTTTGTAAATATAAATGTGCCTGCTTTGTATATATCTGTCTACATGGAAAGAAAAAGAGGCATTGCAACGCATGCCAGGCACAGCCAGTTACAAATTAATATTACAGTTACCAATATCGTAATAAATGCCATTATTAACAGCATCTCGTTGCTGTTTTAACTTTTTGTCAGAATTGACATTGATTTTTCGACAGTAGCCGTAACGCCATGTCAATTCTAGACAAATACAAGTAGATAAGCAAAAACGGCTACACTTGGTAAACCGTATTTTAGGAAATAATGCACCATTTTCGTTGTCAGATATGGAACGATATGAAGCTGGCACACAGGGCGCGGTGGGAATAGTACTCGACATTCACCCCTCTCCCCGCCTCCCCCCTGCCAGCCCTTCACCAGAAATCTCAGTGCGCGCGCTTATGTGTGTGTATGTACGTGTATGAAACGCTCTAGCATTCTAATTGCTTCAGAGACGTTTATTCTAAACAGAGTCGAGAAGGATGCAGTCGACATATGACACTATATGCGGCGGCGATAAAATAATATGAAATTTATTTTAAATGTAGTAGAAGGGCTGCATTTCTCTTAATGCATGATTACTTTTAAGGAAATAACTGCTGAAATCGTTTCCGTGTATTCGCAAAAAATGGAGATAAATTTTTAAAAGAATAACAAATACAATAAAGGTTGAATAAATTAAATGACCTGGTATCTGATTTTCTTTAGGAAAAAGTAGACTGGTTGATTAACTGCAAGACAAAAGCGGAAGATTTTCAAGCATATTTCTAAGAGCGATGCCCTCATCCTCAATTAACAGTTACAACTACGTAACAAATTTTTTTTTCAATGGTTCCAATCCACTGCTCGCGGAATTTTGATTCTTCTATTTTTTCCCTGCGTCTGGTTTCGAAACATTATTTTCTTCTAATGTCATAGATATGTGCTGCTGAAGTTACCTTCATGCACTGGGCCGATCAGTAGGATGCTGTTCCCAGCTAGGCACACGTGGAGGGTAGAAAGCTTTATATTACCTTTGACTTGAGCATAGCTGCTCCAGATTCAGACTACTGCTTTTTATCAATGTAATTTTACGTAAGTAACCTCTGTGCGTCATGAAAATTGTCATTTGGTTAACGTGTTTTTTGTCATACTTGAATTCTATGTATTATTTTATAGAATTTAGCAACATTTCATTACTATGTAGACACACCTAAGAGGTGTCGAAACTTAGGTCAACGTATCTACCGTTTATGTGCAACCGGCTGGCTGTTTAATCCTAAGTTGAACCTAGTATACGGTTGCTGAGCAATAGCCTTGTTTAAAACTCCAAGGATAGAATATCACGGTTCATAATATCCAATCAATGCCGGAACTAGTCTACGCCGCAGACTTAGAGTAACGTCCAAGCTGGAAGGATAGATAGGGCTTCGGGTTCGTCGACGACATCATTAAAGACGGAGTAGCTCGGATTGTGGCAGCAAATCTGTTGTTACCTTTTTTTTTCTATCGAAACATCCTGACATTTGCCTAGAGCAATTTCGGGAAACAATTAATTTCTAAACCGAGGTTGGCTGGACAGATACCTTAACCACGTCCTGCGGAATGCAAACCCAGTGTCCCAACATTGCGTCACCTTGCTAGGTGGATTTTAATTCCAGGAATGATTTAAATTAAGCCAAGTATGGCACACTTTAACTTCGTAGTCGTTGCCTATCAAGCGAGCATTCGTTGCTCGGCATGTGTACAGGTTAAACATTAAAATGCTATTCTCGCTGAACCTCTGGTTGTGGCGTTATTTTTACCTGTCTTGCTCGATTAGCATCCGGTAACGTGGACATGCTTGTCTGCACACTCCCGCGGAGAAAATTGTTCTTGCTGCAAGACTGTCATCTCCTGACGTGGTGAGCTTTCCTGAGGCTGGAGGACGAAGTTATTCCTGCGCCAGCAAGAGGCCTAAAATAGCCAGCCATCCGCGGCTGTGGTGTATCGCTCTCCCTGCAGCCAAAAAAATGGCAAATGTGGCGTATTTTACCTAATCCATGGAAGCCTCACTTTCATATTGCAAAGATGACAAAAGAGAGTCTAGGTTGCTTGAATGTCGAAGGGTTCTACATGACGTCAGGGGAACATGCCAGGACGTTGTGATGTCATCAGCAGTAACTGGAGCTCCTGCCAGAAAGCGCCACAAACAAGAGGTGCAGCCTGATTTCTGAAACATAATTCAATAATAATAATATTTATTCATTCTTTGATTGTTTTCCACCGTGATGTGCACAAGTCACTTTGACATAGATATAGATGAAGATAATGTCACATGGAAATAAATTTTTGTTTGAATTAAGTACAAATGTAATGAAAACCTTATGTTCACATACACACACACACACACACACACACACACACACACAAGCGCGCGCGCCACACTGACACCACTTCACACACGTAATTTCACTCAAGCAATTACTATTTTTCACCAAACTCGCTGCAGTAAAACTTGATAGCGCCCCCCCCCCCCCCCCCCCGGTCTCCCTCCCATAGACCGTTTGAGATCGGACTTCAAAAATTTAAAAAAAAATCTATTTTTCAAAAACATGCTCCTTTTGTAGAGCACATCTCTCTGAAGAGTTTCGTATGTAAGACAGTTTATTTGGTCTTAAGTGTGCTTAAGGGCAGTGCCACGCCTCTTCACACAGCATTATTCTACCGTACGTCACTGTATTTCGCTCTGTAGAAGTCAAGCGTGTATTTTTTGTAGTGGAAGCCATCAATCTATAGCCAGGACAGTGGAAATTTAAATGTCCAGTGTTGCCTCTCCTACTCCCAGACGGCCGGTGTGACATCCTGTCCCGCTTAAAAATATCTCACAACTAATACTGGGTGGTATTATTCGTGACCGGGAGAATAAGAACTCTTTTGAAAATATGTCAGCTAATAACTTTTTCTTTTGTGTGACATAATATTAAATGTAGGAAACATACAATCAGTAAAGACAAAAGACAAGAAAGGCAGTACACATTTCTTCAATCCTTATGTTCCAGTATTTTTTTTTTCACTCTAATCTTGCTACGGCTTTACACGGCGTGCTTCCCTTTCTGCGAAAGAATCTATTACTTCATCAAAGTTCGACAAACGTTTTTCTACATGAAAAATCAAAATGCTACTGTCTAATACCAAGAAAGCTGTTAATACGAATAATATCCAAGACCGGTGTGGTCTCTCGATTTTATTACGTGTACTTTGTCACCGTCTGCTAGATAAAACGAAATAGGCTTTTTTAATATTGCAGCGGTTGTAACACACGCCAAATACGCGAGACTGTTTTGGTGCAAATTGTTATTTTTATCTTCCTCATTTACATAAATAAAACAACAGAATATAATTCACTAAGTATCAATATCAAATGCCTATTCGGTCTACTAAAACCAAAAAGTTTTATGTTAGGAAATTGTTTCATATTTCATTCATATGCTCCAGTTTCTCAAGCTGGGCCTTGAATCTTTCAACGCACGTGACATTATAGAGATCGAAAAGTAGTAGTAGTACGAAATTTTTATATTAATTTGGAATCGTCATTTTCTTCCATATAACTTGCGTGATGTTTCTTCTCCTACGTCGTTCTAACAAACAATCTTGTCATCAGTAATTTTTCAGCTATTCCTGCCATTGTCAAAACTTAGTCTCCTGTCAACTTTACTAACCCTGCCAGAATCGTCAGTTTAGTTATCCCGCGCTTATTCTCCGGTTAGGCGTTATTACGTGTTCTACAATGCATCTTCGACGCTATTCCGAGAGAAGAATTTAGCGGCTGCTAAGCGTGGGCCGCACAAGTGGCCCTTAGTAGTGTAGCGATCTGGCAAAAATTTTCTGTCAGAATTTCGTTTCCTTGGTTACATTGATAAGATAATATGCAATATTTCTTACTTGTTATTCCTGTTAGTCGTTTACTTCCTCTCTGGTAGTCTGAATCTATGGATTTCGCTAATAATTACAACAAAGCTTATTATTCACAAATCCAATCAACAGCATAAACAAACAGATGTGACTGGGATTCCTCTGGCACAGACATCACGTACATTATGCACGCATTCAAAAATCAACTTCTGATTCTTTCAGATATCAATTTAGAATGTGTTAAAAATGTTCAAAAACCAACAGGGATGTGTTTCAAGATCATACGAACAATCTAGAGACCAATTTGCTCTGGATGCTAGGCGCTCTGTGAAACAAGTTGCTTCAAGAATATGAATTTGGCGCCCCCTGAAATTGCCGCCCGGGGCAGACGCTCCCGATTTGCCACCCCACCCCACACTCTCCCCCCTCCACCCCCCAGATCCGGGCCTGGCCTGAACCAATGAAAAGAGAAAAGCAGTGGTCGACATCTTCTGTATTTGGAATACGCAATAAAATAAATCACATTTATTCTTGAACAAAATAGCGTTGTTGTGAATAATTTGTATGTTCCTCAGTTATACAAAAACTAATAGATTTTAGTATCTTTTTCAATTATTTCTCAAATATAGCAGTTTTTGAAAGTATTGCCACAGGCAATCCATTGTAGATTATGTTAGGCTTATCGAGCATACTTTTCTGATAAGTGGTCTTGCTATGAACTTCTCCGTAGAAACCAGACCTACTCCTAGTCTCATAACTGTGAACTTTGCTGTTAAATGTAGAAAATTTCCTACATGACCGAAGGTAACACGAACTTTCATACATAGATAAATCCCTGAAAATAGCAAAGGAAACTTTATTCCTGCGTGGTACCCTGTTGATAACGCCTTTCATTATTCGTATTACTCGTTTTTTTTTTTCAAGTTCTAAAGATTATTTCGTAAAACGCGTTTCCCTAGAGTTTCACACAGTACCGTAAATGCTTTGTGCATTTGCATACAGTGTACGTAGTACTGTTTCAGTGTTTCAGCATTCAATAAGCATTTTAAAAACCTGAGTACTCAAGGTTTTACTGAATGTTTTTCTTCATTGGCCAATCAGTGGGCACTTATCCCTCATCTGGTTTTTATATATATATTTTTCCTTAAACTATAATTAAATGATACTGATGCTATCGTCTTATATTGGCAATAGAGGTGTGCGAGTATCGTATTTTAATTCATCTTGCTCTAATTTCATTTGCGTATTATTAACAGCATTCCAATAGTTGCAGACCAAGATGCAAATCTTCCACGACCATTGTATATGAACAAGGGATCTGAGCAACGTAAAGTAAATATCGACTCTGCCCGAACTGAAGAAGAGCGCTCTTTTCACTCACCATTCACCGACCACCGGTGAGCACCACTGTCGTTCCTAGAATAAATTGTCACTTGAAACAACTTGTCACCCTTTCACACAGTTGCATATGATACTGCACGACGTGGGACGTTCCCGTAGCAAACATATCGGTAATAAGATGTAGAGACAACGGGGACCAGCAGTTATTTGATGAATACAAGCAGTGCGTAACTGTAGTGCAGTAGTGAGATACAGGCTTGAACGGGCGCGATCAGATAGCAACGATGCTCATATCGGCAAGACAGAAGTGGAGATTAGTTAATTCTGTCCTGCATGTGACCTCGCCGACGACAGGACGTAAAACCGTAACCTTCCTTTCAAACGCTATCTGCTAAATACAAAGTAAAATATAACTTTAATATGGATATCTACTTTTGGGAGACAATGTTTTGTCAACTGTTCTGTTCTAAAATCCAGCACAAAGTACAATTCTGCTGTGGAAAGTACAGTTCTGCTGTGGCGGTAGGGAACTGGGTTGTGTGGGGAGCGATATGGTGCAGGACCCCATTAACAATAAATGTTTCGTTACCGTAATATATTTATCAAAACAGCTGCGCAGTTTATAATTGAACAGTGACAGTTGAGGTTGGCCAAGTCTGATTTTAAGAAAACAGTTAAGACCAGAATCCAAAGACGCTTCTCTGGACAGAAAACAAATATAGTCTTTAAAAAAATTAATAACATTTCTAAATATATTTGTATTTTATTGTATATACATTTATAATAATTTCGTAGAAAGAAAACAGTTTGTAGCACACTTTCGAGATGTGCCTTTGCTAAGATCATGCTCCAAATTTCTCAGTCATTTCGCAATGAAGTCCTTCCAACATTTTTATTACAATATACAGTTTTTTCAATAGCAGTAGACGTTAAAAAAAGATATGCTACAGGACATTGCTTTATTAAGAAAATATTTACTTTCATCCCCTCTATTATTCCAGAAAACTAGAAATAGTTATGATACACATTGTAAAATGTTCTACCAAAATCAGAATCGTTTGGAATGTACGAAGACATGAAATAATCCTAAATCGTGTCTCCAGTTTCCTACTGCGGCTTTGAAACAACTGACACACCAATAAGATGAATCGTAAATGAGTGTGCAAATTAAAAATATGCCAGATAAGAATGCTAGCACCACGACGCTTTCATGGAGTAGGAGACTGAAAGAAGAATAATAAAAATTGATCTGAAAAGTAGTGATGAAGATAGTTATCAGGAACTGAAGACCGCCACAGCTAGGGAATTGAACGGCAGCTTGACCGAGATTTACATAGTAAGAGAGAGAACTGATACGACTGACGAACTTGAAAATTCGATTTCAGATGTTACTCGATAACGAATTATCGTAAAATATAAGTTCACTTTATTTATTTTTATTTTTTAAATTAGTCTAAGTTACTTTCAGTTCACTTGAAGACAAAAGGCAATGTATAATACTGATTTGATTATTGACGAAATGTCTGGTGACTGTAACGCTGTTATATGGAGTGTTCTGTCCCCGCTCGACACATCGCGTTTTAGTAGACAGACATCAGCGCACTCACATGAACTCGTAAACCGCAATTAGTCGTGCAATCAGTAGCATATCATAACCTACTGGCCTATACATGTCAAATGCGCTTTGGGTGCCTTTCGCTCAACAAATATTTCAGTCATAGCATCAGTTGCCAAATTACGGTATATTCAGTAGCCAAGGTCCCCAAATCTGTGAGATGTTGTTGGTTCATAGTTGATTTGAGACAGTTCTGGTCATTATCCAGAGTGCTGAATGATTTTTCTTCTTCAGATATAGTCAGTGGAAGAGCGTAAAAGATGCGTATACCTACATATACATTCGGAAATGAGTTTAAAATTTTAAGCTTGTGCTTCTTTTTCAAGAGATCTAATGTTTTCAAAGTAAAGTATTCAAAAATCTGAAGTATTAATTGCTTGCAAATATTTCATTTCTGTTTCTAGATCTGTTGTGACATCATTATTGTATTTATTGATAAATAACTTCCATGTCTCAGCGACCTGGTTATCAGTCATCTTTGAGTATTCTTTGAGTATTCCCATAAAAACCCAAATTATTCATCTAAAATCACTGTTTCATATCGTGTTTTCAAGTTAGTTACTAGATTGTCAATAATGACATAAAAATATCTTGAACAAATCCTCTAAATTCACATCTATCACCTCATTCCTAGTTTCATCATGAAATGATTTACTCTTCTTAGAGCGCAACTCCGGAAATTCAGGATAGATATTAAGTGCACCGGCGACAACTTTAGATTCGGGGAGAATGGTGTCCCAGTTTTCTACAAGATATTTTTAAGTCTTTAATAAGCTCTCGAAGTGTCTAACTGCAACAAGTTGGTACACCAGGTTCAGCGAAATTGATGCCATAACTAAACACTTGAAAGATCTCACATAATACAAAACACCCTGTACTACAGAACGTGTTTCATCTGACATATTTAACTTTCTGAGAGTTTCAACAGCAATGGAAATCTTGTGCAAGCGAGCTGCAGTTGGTCTTATAGCGTCGACCCGAGCACTCCAACGGATATCAGATCTAGATTATAAAGAACTTTCAACACACTGTTCCAGAATTTCGCATCATTGTGGACAGCAACTAAACAGGTTGTAAAAAAGTTGAATCATTCCGAAAAATGTATGTGCTTCACGACAACTCTAAGTCGCACGTACTCCACACAAGGCTATGACAAGCAGACACAGAAAATTTTGCAGGAGAATTTCGCTGAAGAAAATAAGTTGGAGCGCCCTTATAGGCCCTTGTCACATTACCAACGTTACCATGACCTTGTTCGCGACATTCACTGATAGGAACTTAGTGTTGTCCGGTTACTGAGTGAATTAAATGTGGAGCAGCAGCTCCTGTTTTCTGATTAGAATCTACAGATTAAAAAAAAACGATCATTTACTTCATATTTACCAATTTCCATATTGAAAGAAATATAAGGCAGGATAAATGTTGTGGGTTCAACACATCTGGAGTTACATCAACAATAATTTAATAATACTTCTCATTTCCTCTCTGTTCCAAGATGTCACTCCTGACATAGATGCAGAACTAGAAATAAATTTGTTCTGAGAATCACTTGACAGAGAATACAATTGCAAACGCTTTCGATCTTTTTGTCCGTCTCCGACCTTGGTAATGTGTTTTGCAAGAACTGAATCGAAGTGACTCGGAAGCTTTAATATTCCGACGAAATTGCTATTATTTGGAGCTCCAATGTACTACGGTGAACCTCTGAAGGCCAAGCCTCTTTGTACAAGAAATAATATCACATAAAATAGCATGAGAGTTCCCATATAAGTTGGATATTGTACGAACGATCAAAAGAACATTATTGTAAAGAAATTATTCCGAGCATCAGCATGGCCAATGTATCTCTTTCATTTATATAGTGTTTAATCTTGAATGTACAACATTTTCTGTACATTTCATGGAAAATCAACTTTTGATGTAATCAGAAATGCCTTGTCTTTGAATGTTGTTGCCAGTCCTACAAAACTATAGCGATGTTCCACAGCTGTTGCTGTGTACATTTGTTGGGGAAATGTTTTGATAAGATTTCCAACAATATTTTTAAAAAAAGCAGATTTTTCGTCTCCATCACCATGTGGTTTAAGCGCGCGATGTCCAAACAAAGTATTTTGCGTTCACGGTCATACATGAAATAGAATTGTGTGCAATCTGCCTGTAAGAAAGATGAAAGTGAAGAAATGAAGTGGAAAGCAAGAGCTACACTCCTGGAAATTGAAATAAGAACACCGTGAATTCATTGTCCCAGGAAGGGGAAACTTTATTGACACATTCCTGGGGTCAGATACATCACATGATCACACTGACAGAACCACAGGCACATACACACAGGCAACAGAGCATGCACAATGTCGGCACTAGTACAGTGTATATCCACCTTTCGCAGCAATGCAGGCTGCTATTCTCCCATGGAGACGATCGTAGAGATGCTGGATGTAGTCCTGTGGAACGGCTTGCCATGCCATTTCCACCTGGCGCCTCAGTTGGACCAGCGTTCGTGCTGGACGTGCAGACCGCGTGAGACGACGCTTCATCCAGTCCCAAACATGCTCAATGGGGGACAGATCCGGAGATCTTGCTGGCCAGGGTATTTGACTTACACCTTCTAGAGCACGTTGGGTGGCACGGGATACATGCGGACGTGCATTGTCCTGTTGGAACAGCAAGTTCCCTTGCCGGTCTAGGAATGGTAGAACGATGGGTTCGGTGACGGTTTGGATGTACCGTGGACTATTCAGTGTCCCCTCGACGATCACCAGTGGTGTACGGCCAGTGTAGGAGATCGCTCCCCACACCATGATGCCGGGTGTTGGCCCTGTGTGCCTCGGTCGTATGCAGTCCTGATTGTGGCGCTCACCTGCACGGCGCCAAACACGCATACGACCATCATTGGCACCAAGGCAGAAGCGAGTCTCATCGCTGAAGACGACACGTCTCCATTCGTCCCTCCATTCACGCCTGTCGCGACACCACTGGAGGCGGGCTGCACGATGTTGGGGTGTGAGCGGAAGACGGCCTAACGGTGTGCGGGACCGTAGCCCAGCTTCATGGAGACGGTTGCGAATGGTCCTCGCCGATACCCCAGGAGCAACAGTGTCCCTAATTTGCTGGGAAGTGGCGGTGCGGTCCCCTACGGCACTGCGTAGGATCCTACGGTCTTGGCGTGCATCCGTGCGTCGCTGCGGTCCGGTCCCAGGTCGACGGGCACGTGCACCTTCCGCCGACCACTGGCGACAACATCGATGTACTGTGGAGACCTCACGCCCCACGTGTTGAGCAATTCGGCGGTACGTCCACCCGGCCTCCCGCATGCCCACTATACGCCCTCGCTCAAAGTCCGTCAACTGCACATACGGTTCACGTCCACGCTGTCGCGGCATGCTACAAGTGTTAAAGACTGCGATGGAGCTCCGTATGCCACGGCAAACTGGCTGACACTGACGGCGGCGGTGCACAAATGCTGCGCAGCTAGCGCCATTCGACGGCCAACACCGCGGTTCCTGGTGTGTCCGCTGTGCCGTGCGTGTGATCATTGCTTGTACAGCCCTCTCGCAGTGTCCGGAGCAAGTACGGTGGGTCTGACACACCGGTGTCAATGTGTTCTTTTTTCCATTTCCAGGAGTGTATATTGGCTATGCTGGTGCTGTGTTAATGTTCCTTTCTTCTTCTTGTTTCTTCCTTTGGGGCCGGCCGAAGTGGCCGTGCGGTTAAAGGCGCTACGGACACAGGTTCGAATCCTGCCTCGAGCATGGATGTTTGTGATGTCCTTAGGTTAGTTAGGTTTAACTAGTTCTAAGTTCTAGGGGACTAATGACCTCATCAGTTGAGTCCCATAGTGCTGAGAGCCATTTGAACCATTTTTTTCTTCCTTTGGGTCATCTAAGGACCACGCACCAATTTCAATGCTTCCTTCTTTGTTGTTCTTTCTTTTTCCTCCAATATGGTTTCATATTTTCACTATGTATCCTTTTTCTCTCCTCGGACCATTTTGACCTTGTCTTCTTCTCCCGCTTGCCTTGGAATCATTCCATTTTTAACACTTTCCTCTTGAAACTCTCTCTTTCTATTGCATCTTTTTCTCTTATGTTGTTTCTTTCCAAATCTTTCGTAACTTCTTTTTCCAGGCTATTTTTGACTTCTTGTCCCAAAGATATTTATAAATTTCTTTGGTTCACCTGTTGCTGTTCATTCTGCATGAGTGTCCAAAAAATAGCAGTCGCCTCTTTCATAGTGTTTCATTTATGTTTTCTATGTTGCAGAAACTTCTTAATTGCCTCTTAATTTCCATTCCTCTGTATTTTTTGGCGGTACAAGTATTTTTCGAATGATTTTTCTTTCTAGGACTTCAAGTTTGTGTAATTTGTAGTTCAGTACTTTTATTTATTATATGACACAAAATTTATTTTACAACAGGTGTCTGTATTTGCAACTGAGCACGCTGGGGGGGGGGGGGGGACAGCCTTGAGAGGACCTGAGGCTTTGGCCTCAGGTATTTGGCCC
Organism: Schistocerca cancellata; assembly: GCF_023864275.1. Classification (NCBI taxonomy): domain Eukaryota; kingdom Metazoa; phylum Arthropoda; class Insecta; order Orthoptera; family Acrididae; genus Schistocerca; species Schistocerca cancellata. The sequence continues at coordinate 407,099,416 of NC_064631.1, forward strand.
CTCGCCCCCTCCCCCTCTCATAGTGGCTGCATCCATGTAGTATTTGCGGACTTCCGCTGAGTAACTGTGTAATATGAACTTATCTACTTTTCTTTCCCCATTCATACGATTTTCCCTGAATTATATCCGTGTTCATTCTCGTTTCTTGGTGGTTATGTGATTTCCATTGTTTTCCTGGTTTATCTAGACCTGCACTGTGACCAGAGCGGATTGTAGATTGGTAGCATTAGTTGAGCTACTCTCTTTAAACCTTTTGTGCTTTCTGTCTGTATTATGGCATGATTACGGGGATTGGATTAGATATGATTGTCTGGTATACAACTTGGCTATTTCAAGTAGGTCGATGAGTCCTCGTTTCCGCACCAGAATATATATAAATGTATTTATGACTAGGTTATTGCCCATATTTTTAGTTAGCATGTTCCTTCAGTTCCTTGGTGTGGTATCAGAGCCTTTGATGTCAGTTCCTATACCTCTGCGTTAGTGACCACAGAAACTCGTAATGTACATTGTTATTGCAAAATTTAAAAACAAATTGTAAATTCAGGTGACTCATTTCCTGTAGCAGAAGGACAGCTTCGACCCTCATTTCCTTCCTTTCAAGGAATCTTCTTTAACAGATTAATGCTAAAAATAAAGTAAAAATAGCAGTCACACACTATGGTTACGTAGCAAATTGTACTCCTCCCCCGAGCATTTGTTGAAAACTGTACTTCCCACCTCCCCAGGTGAACGTAGATATGGAGCATGCCCTTCAAGGGGCAATGTAGTTAGGCAACCTGCACTACAAGATCACTCCAGCACTACCTCTCCCTCATCCCCAATGATAAATGGTTTCCCCCTCCCTTGTCTACTCCAGGTGCAGCCTATACTTATGTTTCAAACTGTATTTCCCCTGAGGTCAAAGGGTTACCGAGCAATCGAAGATGGCGGATATACGATGGTGGAATTAGACCACTTGTGTTCAAGACCAAGGGCACCATTCAATTCAAGATGGCGAAACTAGCCCACTTGTGCTCAAAGCCAAAGGAATTCCCCCGTCCCTACTCCCCCAGCCTATACATATGTTGCAAACTGTACCTTCTCTCCTCATGTCTGGGATAGACAAAGGCGCTGAGATGATCTACCACCCCACCTCCCAGCCCACCTCCCCATAGTTCATAGCACACACCTGCACCTGACACCATGACTTATTATTACACGAAGCAGTATGGAGGGAACATCTACCACACCTTTCGGTTGTCAAGGATGATTTATTAGTTACAGACTGATTTCTGAACAAGCTTCCTAATATCCAAAGTATAAGCAATATGGCGGATCTACTCACTTGTGTATGTAAGAGACTTTTTTTTAGAAATTACACTCCTGCTGTGTAACAGTTATACTGTGGAGATAGTGGATTTATTTTTTGAACAAGTTAAACTGATGCGGTGGAACAATTACATTGTGAGGGTGCTAGATTCATTTTTAAACAAATTACATAGTATTTAAAACAACTTCACTCTTCCTCAATAACAACTACACTTCGGAGGTGCCAAGATCATGCTTTTAAACACATGTCATTGTATTTTAACCATCTGTGCTGAAATATAGATGAGAGTGCTGGATTTATTTATTCAAACAATTACGGTTGCCTTATTTAACATTTGAGCAATTATGTGAGTGCTTCGAAAATACTGCTATGAAGTATCATGCAGCTTCTCCTGTAGACCATCTAAGGGATCAGTGCCAGTCAGCCGCACATTTGAATACATTGTGTGCCCGTCATTACTATTCAGACCCTTAGCGCATACCAAATTCGCAAGCAACATGTCAGACGGCGTCACTCCCCAAACACTACCGCTAGCCTCTTTAAAGGCAGCTGCTGGCCCCCAAAGAAACCGATCTCTCCTACGCCACCACAACTATCACATCATATTGGGTGCTGGCTTCAGCCCCATCCCACTGCATCAGGGGTGATGCATGGATATGCACCTGGCTCCTGGATCCTCGTGAGCAGTCGACAGGGCTGATGCTACAGGAAAATTGGAGGAACGATTGTACGTATGATAATGTTGGTTCTGGCACGTGTATTAGGATTTGGTCACACGTAACAACATGTGTTCAATTTGGTCTCGCGACTCAGCAACTTGCTACACTGTAGCACAGCATGGTCGACAGTTGCTTGCAGCATATCTGGTGTAATCAGATCGATATATATGCTATCCTTCAGAACAGAAGGAATTCGGATACTTTCCTGATAGACACAGTCTTTCAGATATTCCCACAACCAGACGTGATTTTGGTCAAGGGATCTGGAAGGCCACACATTTTGAAATTGTCTAGGGATGACGTGGTCACTACTTAAGATTTCTCGAAGCAAGCAAGCGACGTGTGGCGTTACCTTGTCTCACACGAAAATAGTGTTGTGGACCCAGCTGCATTCTTGCAAAGCTGAAATCACGTATTGCAAAACGAGGTCCTCATAAAGTTCAGATGTCACTGTACACCTAATAGGCCCACAAGACGTCATCTCCTTGAAGAAAAATGGGCCAAAAATGAAGGAGCCTGTGAAACCACTCCATAGAGTCACCTAAGCTTAGTGCAGTGGATGTTTCTGTACAACATACGTGACAGTTAATTGCATTCACTGTACCATGCAGAGTAAATTTTGCCTAATCCGTCCAAAGAATATTACCCAGTTACATGTCATCTATTTCTATGCATTGCAAAAAGGAAGGGCAAAGTCACAGCTTTGTGGCCTACCTTGGGGCTTCATGTGGTGTACCTTCTGAATATTGTTCGGATACCAGTGTAAAATGCACTGCAAAATGTTTGAACTGTTGACATGGGGAGAGTGAATTCGCGTGACGGAGCTCAAGCGGTGGCTGCAGAATATGAGGCATCTGCTGCACGGTCTTCGTCAACAATTGCCATAGTAATGGGTCGCCTCCGTTTCCCTGCTGCACCACATAAGTCACCTGTTTCTTTAAATTTCTTGGTCATATTATTGAGCCCATTTATTGACACAGTGTCTCTTCGCAGCTGTTTCTGTCAACGATATTCCCGCAATGCAGCGCTGGTATTGCTGCCGTTCTAATAAAACGACTGTACCAGCAGTTCGCGATCTTTATTCTCAGTAGCCATTGCGTTTCGTACGCAAAAACGTCAGTCTATATAACCCCTTACACCAACAGTCATTTTACAAAAGAAATTAACACTCGTCACCATGCGACAAACAGCATACCATGTCAAAACAGGTAATATTTCACATCCCGACTGCTTACAGACTCATATTTCCACCTGGTGACAGAAAACAGAGCTACTGTTTTTCAGCATAGTATGCGAGTGTACTAATTAATAAACATACCTACGATGTTCCAGCATCCTGCGCTGTATACAGCCCTTACTGCAGCACTCGGAATACAGTTACTTTAATTATAGCCACCCAGTATATTTTGATGCTTTCATATTGCTGACTTTCTTACTGAAACACAGATGATTAGGATATCAAAGTGAATAAATCGCATTTAAATTGTTACTCTGTACTGACCCCCTTATGACGAAATAGAAAATATCCCTCTGACAACCTCCGAAATTATGCCGTTGGAGCTTGATTTCACTGTGTATGTGTGAGGCCGCTGTATGGAAGGTCCGATCGCCGGCAACTGCGCTGCCCTGGGTACACCGCTGCGCCATTCCGCGGACCCAAACGATCGCTCAAATGAGGTCTTTCCTCCAGACCGCCTGGACGGACTCCGAAATTATGTCAGTGGAGATGAAGTTCAACTTGCACGGGAAAGCATACAGCACATTCGACCCTAATATGTAGTAGAGATTACTTTCATTTGAGTAATAAGTATATACAAATTTTTAGACGATGTGACTAGAAGTGTGCTGTATGTGTGGTGTCACCTCCAGACACCACACTTGCTAGGTGGTAGCTTTTAAATCGGCCGCGGTCCGCTAGTATACGACGGACCCGCGTGTCGCCACTGTCCGTGATTGCAGACCGAGCGCCGCCACACGGCAGGTCTAGAGAGACGCACTAGCACTCGCCCCAGTTGTACAGCCGACGTTGCTAGCCATGGTTCACTGAGAATTACGCTCTCATTTGCCGAGACGATAGTTAGCATAGCCTTCAGCTACATTTGCTACGACCTAGCAAGGCGCCATTACCAGTATAGATATTGAGATTCTATTAATGTATCATCAAGAGCGATGTTCTACAAATGTGGATTAAAGTTAAGTATTCCAGAAGCTACGTACTTTTCTTTATAGCATTCATTACGTATCCTGTTTCAGACCTCACGCCAGCCTGCGTGAGTTTAAGCGCGTGCCTTTCGGCTTCCTCTCATTGTGTCTAGGCTGTCTTGTCTAGACACAACAGTATGAATGTAGCGTCGTGTTTAGTTACAATACGTCGATTAAACATCCATTCTTTTGTTACTCCGATTGGATGGTATTGCATTAAAGTTCAGTGAAACACCACCTTCTAACCATGAATAGTAATGTGGAAAAGCTGATTGCTGCTATATAATAAGATATAATAGCTAAATAACCACATGTTGTAATTATTTCAGTTTATGTTATGATCTTTCGATTATTTACAACCTTAGAATATCTTGTAACTACACGTAATGACATTAGCTTGCCAATTAGTCTTTCCAGCATTGCAAGCTCCTCCATAAAAAAAACACGTATGGAGCATTTGCAGAGCACTGCATTACCACACAGGATCCTAGAGATGACTAATTCCGTTTCCTAGTGAACGAAATACGGCTTTTATACAGCTTTAGTGTTTAATATACCATTCAGATACGTAGCTATAATTTACATCCCACCTCTACATGGAACTGATGATCTCGCTGCTTAATCCCTTAACCCTCCAAACTACCAATGAACCAACGCAGTCATAAATTCAACAGCATGTGGTACGAATATTGGAAGAATGTTTGCAGTGTGAGCACTGCGCCCTGGCTTTATAACAGACTGTCGCTATGTTTTCACATCGAAGGTACACTGCTGTACAGGGAAAATAAGCAGAAGCTACTGGCTCTTTGAAATATCGGTCCGAACCTTATCATTACGTCACATTATCGAAAATTATCCATTCCAGCTGCCCTTGTCAAACAATTTGATTTGACTCTCGGAACTTAAGTTCCAGAACATGCTGTCAACATCAAAGTGTAGGTCAGTACCCTCGCCCGCGTGAGTTAGCGCTATGTCTATAATGATATTGAAGTAAGCCGAGGAATCCTTACTACAAGCAGAAATCGATCTAGTGTTTGGTCCAGCATTTCGCTATTAAGCGATTCTTCATATAAATTACAACGAACTAAAGCTGTCTATCCAAGCTGCTTGCAAGTGTGCCAGGTGCGTGGTTCAGATGTTCTCTAGGAAGAAAATACGCTTATCAGGGCACTTTAAGAAGTCAATAAGATGAGTGCCGAATCGTAAATAGTGTTAGTCTGTGTTATGGATTTCAAGTAGGTTACTGCTGGACTTTCCACTTTAGCAGACGAATGGTCATTAAGTGTAGTTATTCTTTCGGTTTTAGTTTTTCCAAATGACTTTTCAGCTGCTAGATGTCGTATTCTTATAACACCAGTAGACGCATTCTAGAACACATCACAGCATATATCCTATAGGTTTCGTCGCATAGAAGCATATGGCATAGAGCACATTGTTAATGTTGCTTATCTGTATAGAGTCAATAACAGTAGTTATAAATCTTACTCAGGGAAGACGAATATCAGAGCACTTTGCAAAACATCAAAGACGACGTGGAGCTAGTTAATTATTAGATTACAGGTTGATGGCAAACCCTCAAGGTCTGAACAAAAGAGCGACCATTGATATTAAATATCATAAATCACAATGTTGTTCCATGTGGTCGAAAACTGCTGATGGAGGCTTCTGTATGTGGAACGAAGTGGCCGAATAACTGAAGAGGTGCCACTCATTAACAAGTAATTATTATTGTATACTGTCATTATAAACACAAAAGTGGTTTCATACACGTCTGCCGAATGGGAACTTGAGCGGGTAATTCTTACACAAAGCTGAAAAAACCTTATGATGTGGTCCAAAACATCCAAATGTCCTTTTGTGTTCAGTGTAAAGAAGGAGTCTGAGGAACCCTAAAAGCATCCTAATTGTAACTAATCATTTTTATTTGAAACATTTTAAGCCTTTAGGCGATGAATATTTAACTAATACAACACTACGTGTGATACTGGACAGCGAATATAACATATTTCAATGTACATAAACGATTTAGGAGATATGGTCAGCAGCACTTTCAGATTGTTCAGTGACAGTGCTGATATGTAAAGGAAGGTATCATCATTGGACAATTATAAAGAATTGCAGAAAACTGAGACAAAAGCTCGATAATGGATACAACATAGAGAAAGAACCTGATAATATGTAACTATATGATTACCAGTGAATATCATAAAAGTATTTAGGGATAATACCATTAAATGGAACCATCACATAATATCAGTATTAGGAAAGGTGAATGGAAGTGTTTTGAGAAAAAGCACTGCATCTGTAAAGGAAATAGCATAGAAGACGCTAGTGTCACCATTTCTGGAGTATTGTTCCAGTGTTTGGAGTCCTTATCAATAAGACGCAACAACAGACATCGAAATTAAGAGACACACTACTACGGTCTTAACAGATCGATATAGCCCCTTAATAAAGTGTAACAGTAATTCTCAGGCAGCTTAAATGGGATTCCTTGGAAGAAAGGAAATATAGCTCCTGTGAAAACCTGCTGACTAAATTTCGAGGACCAGTGTTCAAGGAAGACTGTGTGACCATCAAATATCTCTTGTATGGGTCACAAGATAAGAGTGATTACGGTAAGATAATTTCTCCTTCATTTAACTCGCAAATGGAATAGGCTGGGTGAAGTAATAAGCAATATGAATAAAATTTCTTCTCTGGAGCGTAATTTCTTCATACATCAGGTTCAGATTGGGTCCTGTGGTCTGTTGTAGCTGTCAACACATCTGCTGCCATTATGCTGCTAATAATAAGCCGTAAAATTTAACAGACTTTGAACACGAGCAAACAGTAGACGATTGTCACAAATCTACTAGAGGTTTATAGTGATACTGCGTCACATATTACATCAACATACATGAAACATGGAGAAACGTCATCTGTTAAATGTAACAGGGAAATAGTAACTTTAGGCACAGGGGAGTGCTAAAGAAGATTGTGACCAATCTTCGATGTGCATCTAGAGAACAGCGTCAATGAAAACAGTGTGACAGAAATTGCAAAAGCATTGTATTGAGAAGTTTGCTACAGTTTTGCTGTAACATGATGATATACGAACTAGCTTGTTACAAAAGCGATGTATGATAAAAAAATTTGTTACAATTTTTCTGATGAAAATATGACACAATTTGCTAAAACTTTGCTGCAACATAGTGATGTATGGAGCATTTCGCTGCAACATGACTATGAAATAATCATGTATCAGGTAATTTGTTAGACATTTACTATAATATTGCGATGTATGGAGCATTTTGTTATAACATGACGATATATTGGGGTATTTTGTTACAGTAGCGGTTTATGCAGAATTTTGCGAGAACATAATAATTTACGGATTAACTTACTACAGGTTGATGTAACAGTTGTGATTTGTGGGTAATTTGTTACAATTTTTCTGTAACATGACGGTGAATCGGACAACTGGTGAAGCTTACGATTTCCAGGAATGTGATACCACGATAGTGCAGACATGTGAACGTAAATGTAATGTTCTGATAGTGTAGACATAGAAATGTAAACTTATAGGAATGCAACAGTTGTATTTTCACACAATCTTGCTATAGTTTTGCTGTAACACATCAATGCATGGAGCAATGGCTACAGTTCCGTTTAATATGGTGCTGTAAAGAAGAGATAGTTTGTTACAATTTTGCTATAAAATAGTGGTGTATGGGGAGTAACGTCATGTAGTAACCACTGATGGATTACGTAACTCAGCATTATCAGTAGAAGATGACAAATATTTTGTAGTGAAAGATAAAGTTAATCCCCTAGCTGGGAGTCATTGTAATGTTTGGAAGACCTTAAAAAATGGATGAAAATGATTAGTTGAAAGCATAGCAACTCTCGTTCCTGTTCTACACAAATGTATATAACCAGTGATCAACATTCTGTTTCATCAACTGCACTGTGTGACAATATAAGCCAGTCCTCAATAAGTGCATTTCAGCCTGTAAGTTACATCAGTAATAACAATAATGTACATTTATAGAACAATTTCTCATGAATTTTAATAAACAATACCGAGAACCATTACGACATATCTATCATCATGAAAAGAAAGACCTAAGAAATAAATTTTTGGCAAAGCTTCTTGCAGGTTATAACACTACTGCTCCGCTTGTTATACCGGCATACAGTTTACCTAGTGACAACAAGGTTTATTTCTGTCACAAGGCAGCCACGTATAACATTACGGCGGTAGCAATTTTGCCAAATATGGCCTACATATGCAGTAGATGTTGCCCTCTGAGAGGAGTTTGGAAGTTTGACCGAGTTTGCTTAACGAAAAATTGGTATCTAACCTTAATTTCGTAAGAATAGCTTTAGGTGATTAGAAGAAAGACAACAATTTTGCAAAAAGTAACAATAAATGATTACTGTTAATTGAAATAGTTATGCCGTCGCCAGCATAATTAGGCATAATAATGTAAAAGCATTATTTATGAAGTATATATTTTTACTAATTCAAAACGAACTTTCGTTAAATACTGTTCTGTGAAGTGCAGTGAACTCATCCAAATGGACAAATTACACAGTGAATATCAGCAGTTCTCACTTTAGCAGTAAAGCAGTCCCAGAATTTCCAAATGAGCCCTTTCTCTTGTTTAATTTAATCATTACTTTTGCCTTTAACTAATATAGTCTAAACTTGCTCTTCACAACCCCACAACACCAGATAACACAGGATAATAGTGAAGTACAATTAATACACACATTTACTATACAAAAGCAATAAGGAGACCCAGCAAAAAACCTTCCTTTGCTTATCAGTAATCACTTCAAAATTCATTAACCAGAAACCTACTAATCTGATTTATCCTTTTTATTATGATGGAAAAGGAATGTGGTCCCACAAACTATCCCCTCCATTGTAGCAACAAAACTATACACGCTTCCAGAATTATGTAGCATTAACTTAGAATTGGGTTACTCTTTCATCTGAGATGATTAAAGTTTGTACTAATTTAACACTCTTTACCCTGACAATAACCTTTTTACTTCAAACAACCTCAATACAAAGTGTTATGATACCTCTTGTAAAGCAAGCAGTTTTTTTAAAAACTTTAAAGCAACAAACATTAGAAAACTTTTGTTTTCTAAGTAATAATCTTTCCTAAACTGATATTCAAGTTCATTTTCTAGTTAAGTTTCAGAATATTCAAACATAATTAGTCTCTTTTATATGTTTGAAAAACAAGTAAATTTTACCCTGCACATTAAGAGTACTGACATAACTTTGCCACACATCAATAAAATGCACTGTAAAACTGTTAATGCTTTTTATGCAAAGGACACTCTCGAATTTCATTACTTAAAGAAGAGGATCCCACTTGGACACATTGTTCAAACACATTTTGAACATTAGGATTATATTTTCACAGAACCAAACACAACATTATTGGTTCATACAATAATACGGTTCTGACCTTTCGTATGTGTGACGAAGTAGTTGTGCAATCGTGGTGGCGAGCATGTGGCGTCTAGGTGGTCTTTCCATTGGCAATAATTAGCTCTATTTACCTCTTCTTGACGTTGTTAATATCATTTTTAGAGCTTTTCCCAAATCTAGAGCACCATTTTACAGCCGCATAATAGAATCCGAGGCCATTCCATTCCAATTGCAATACTATAAGTATCACTCGGCACCTCCACTGTTTACTCGTCAGTTACTTTCTACCGACTCTGCTGTGTTCTCTCACTTGCCGCTCAGACTGAACGCCACATCCACCTTTTCCTAGTGCGCCAAATCACTTCCGTTGCAGAGGAAAACTACTTTGGGTTCTCTTTATACAATACAGAGTCCCTATGTATGAACTAATTATTACATAGTTGCCAGTAAACATATTTTTAAAAAATCTCATTATTTAAACATATTAAGAAGTCAACACAAATATACATAATTGAATACCATTTCCCTCCAAATAATACAAAGAACTTAACTTGCAAAGAGTAAATATGTCACACTACCTTTCCATTACTTTAGAGTAGATCAAAGACTTTTCATAGTAAAGAATTTACACTTGACTTTATGAAGGATTTATCAGTACAAGTTATTAACAATATTGATTGTAGTGTTACAAGTTTCATCGAACAGTTCACCATTATTGAACATTTTCCTGTCACATTCCTGCAGCAATGTGAGTTCCTGTCACATTCCTGCAGCAATGTGAGGAGTGTGGAACATGTGTGACCGTCAAGAAGGTAGGATTTCTGATGTAGAAGCAAACAGATGTTTGAAATTTCAAGAAAGTAAGTATAGGCAGAATGAAAAGATTGGACTGAATTTTGTCTCGAAACCACTGTATTTTCGGCCACAACCATTAAATTGTGTGTCGAAATCGGTGAATTGTATGTCGAAAACAGAATTTTGTACCGAAAAACACTGAATCGTCTCTTTTGGGAAGTTGATATAGAATCTACGACTATAGAGTCTCAACCATGAGAACGTAAGGCCAAGAGAGAAATGCTTAGATTGAAAAGGGGCAAGAAAAGGGCGCAGTCCTACTCCCGTGCTGTCGAACCTGCAGATTGGAGAACCAGGAGATGCTGTAACATTCCATGTAATTGATCCATTAGAACAACTATTTTAACATCAACCATTTGCATTTTATATCTCAAGGCCACAGGAGTTTCAGATGCTTACTCGCTGCTTCCTTTTTTTTTTTTTTTTTTTTTTTTTTTTTTTTTTGTCACAGTGTCATTTTCGTATAGGAGAAAAGGTATTTTTGCCTTGACACTATGTCTCACAGAGTTGAAGATGAACATGAAGGATCTGACTCTGTAGTGCATGTTGCCTATCTTCCTTGCTCCTTGTAGTGCATGTTACCTATCTGCAGTGGAGGGGGGAAGTGCAGTTTGCAACTTGTCTATGAGGGGGAACTACAGTTTGCTACACAAGTACGAACTGTGTGGAAAATGTTCACTGTTCCCCTACTAGCAATCATTATTAATATCGCTGTTTAAGACTGATACTTGTTTCGCAGAAACATGTTCTAACATATCCCATTTCATCAAAACAGTACAAAAGTTTGATATTTTCATGAAAATTAATGCATCAAGTAATTTAAAGGGCCAGATGACGAAAACACGTCACCATATACAAGTGATGAAGTGGATATTGTTACTATTATTATTATTATTAGCGAATGTCAGCATTGGAGAACGATAAGCAGGTGATTTTCAGTCTTTCTTGGGGTTATTCTTATTTTCCCAATATTTCTTCATTTTCTCCTTCAAGGCCTTCTTTATGTCTTCGGTCCATTTTGGTCGGTATGGTTTTGGTTCCATCTCTGGAATAAACTTCCACTTATCAATTTTGCTTCTGAGTGTATCCCTGTCTGATGGTGTATTTTGTCAATTTTTTATTTTGTCAAATCCTTCTTAACTTCAGTTATCCAAGGTACTGATGCCTTAGGGGATGTCACGTAGTCCAATAGACGTTTAGTTAGTCTGTTTCTGGGTAATCTGTCTAGGTGTCCATAGAACTTCATTCGTCTTTTTCTGATGCCAATTTCGATGTTTGATACTTCTTGACGCTTTCTTGATTTTCTGCAATCTATTTTTTCTGTTATTTTTTCAGGTTCTGTCGGTTCAATAAGTTCACCAAGGTACTTAAAGCGTTTAACTCTGTTGATCTCACCATAATTTGTTTTAAGTTTCGGAGTATCTAACTTGGAACACACGAATTCAGTCTTCTCAAAGGAGATTTTCAGGCCAACCTACTCTCCACATTCTTTGAGGGTCTCGATTTGTTTTACAGCTTTTTCTTCACTGTCAGTTTGAATCACCAAGTCATTTGCAAACGCCAATCTCTTCCTGGTTCAATTGGCTTCCAAAACTTTTCTTTTCTTAGTTTCATTTCTCATTCTTTCATTACTTTGTCTAAAACTATGTTTAATAATAGTGGCGAGATCCCATCTCCTTGTCTTGCTCCTGTTTTAACTAAGAACGGTCCGGAAATTTCGTCTATGAACTTAATTTTTGATTTGGTTTCTGACAGTGTTTGTTCGATCAGTTTTCGAGTTTTGGTGCCGAGGCCAGGTTCTTCTAAAATACTGAATGGAGATTGTCTATCAACAGAATCGTATGCTATTTTAAAATCAACAAATGTGCGGACTATTGGTTTTGACCTGATTACTTTAATTTTTAAAATAGTTTTAAGATTAAAGATCTGTCCTGGGCATAATGTATTAGGTGGATATTGTTAGATTAATAATAATAAATGGTTTATTTTATGATTTATACGTATCTTTGATGCAACATTAACAGGTCCTGAGTTCTCATTTCGTAATAACCCAACACTTCTTGTTGCTACTTTTATTGATTTTTTGTTTTTTGTTTTTTAATTTGAATGTGCAAGATAAAGTTTCAAATATAATATAAAATCAAATATAATATCAATATACAGACTCTGACTCAGTTATAAATTACTATGACCACTCTCTGGTGGGCTCTTCAGTCTACCTATGTATAAAATTCTAGCAATCAACTTATTATGACACATTGTTTTTTAGATTATTTACAACTTATTTTGCTATTTTACACAGATTTTATATTATTTACTGTAGTGTGGGATATTCAAGTGTTTGTTTTCTAACAATTAATAACTGTCACATATTAATACTATTGAATTTTAGGTTTACTATGTCACTTTTCGTTTTCTCTGCTATCATAAATCACTTTGTTAAAATCAAGCTATAAAAAACACCCCTATAATTTCAATTATTTATCGTTGATTGGAATATGAAAATAATTTTTTTCAAATTTATAACTTTTTATAAATCCGATATTTACATTGAGAGGTGGCTGCTATTTCCGAATGGCCCATCTCACCCTTGATCAGAGATAGAATGGAGTAATATGCCAATGACAGATAGTGTGTGACAGAGGTACTTAGAATCATAAGGTCGGATATAGCAGTGATTACAGAGGCAGTTTTAATTATCTACGTTGCTCTTCCTCTACTGGCATAAAAGGCGCACGTTGGGTCGCTTGGGAAAGATGAGAATGAGGCAGCGGGGCCCGCCGCAATAGTTGTTTCCTCAGGACGCAAGCAGCAGTGTCGTTTACGTAGCTGAACGGTGAATCACAACAGTGAAAAGCGGCAGACTGATCTTCATCTGGGCAGATAGCCAGGAGCTGGACCTCGGTCCCTAGTAGCCTAGGACATTGCGAAATGACGCAGCAACAGTGTCAAAAATGCGAACTGCACACTGCTGCCACCAGCCCAGCCTGAGGACAGCATAGGGCGCCCACAGGTGGACGAGAAAAGCACATGGGTGGCTTGTTGGGATATCAGAGAAACACTATTCTTGGCTTGCATGAGTATAGACTCCGGATGTTGATGTCATCTTTAGAGTGTTGATCAATATACACCACCGTCGGTGCCGTTATTGCATGGCGGATGACTCTCCCAGCGAAAGCTAAACCATTTTTTTTCTTTTTCTTTCTCACAGGGGCGAGACTACGCTGGTGGAACAAACACGCCTTGCCATTCGTAGGCGGGTCGTGATGTCTGTCCTGAGCTCCACTTTTTGAGCAGAGATGCTAAAGAAGTTGATTGAAACAGAAGTTTTTACAGAGCTGATGGAAGAAATAGGAGAGACTTAATGATACTATTGTCCAATGTTGGCGGCAAAGCGGGAGATTGGTTTGAAAATTTCAGGAGCGCGAAAACCTGTAGCCCAGCTTGGAGGAGATACAATGGATCACATAATTCATTAGGAGAAAATAAGTGCAGATGTTCATATCAATGTGTAATAATTCATTCAGGTTCTGGATTCTGAATTGGAATTATGCAGGCAAATAAGTAAGTAGGTTCAGTATGTCGAGTAAGCAAAATTCGTTATCGGTAGATGGCAAAGGCACCGTCATACGACCGACAGTGACAGAGGGCAGCCGTGAGTTACTATGTTCGATGCCAGCTAGCATAGCTCACAGGAAGACTGCACTGCTACAGCCGCATGCCAGAGACAGATAGGCTCAATAATTTGTTCTTTTGGATAGAAGCGGCTGCCTCCACAACAGTCGCTCTGCCCCACTAAGAGAGCTATCTTCATTTGCTATCAATTCCTTACAATACAATCACTGCATGCAATCCACACAATTTCGGCTTTCTGTAAATAAGATACAATTGTGTCATAACCTTATTGATATTCTTGCTCATCTCTGGATCTCGCCATCCAATTTTGACGATTGGTACTGTAAAATGGCATATATTATTTGAGATGAGATTGTGAATAATATTGTAAGTAGGCTGTTTAGGTTTTTATATTGGTAACGCCGCGTAGCGCTCTGTATGAAAATCACTGGCTGTGCTGTGTGCAGTCTTTGGCTAGTTTGCATTGTTGTCTGCCATTGTAGTGTTGGGCTGTTGGCTGTTAACAGCGTGTAGCGTTGCGCAGTTGGAGGCGAGCCGCCAGCAGTGGTGGATGTGGGGAAGTGAGATGGCGGATTTTTGAGAATGGATAATCTGGAGGTGTGTCCATCAGAAACAGTACATTTGTAAGAATGGATGTCATGAACTGCTATATATAATATGACTATTAAGGTAAATACATTGTTTGTTCTCTATTAAAATCTTTCATTTGCTAACTATGCCTATCAGTAGTTAGTGCCTTCCGTAGTTTGAATCTTTTATTTAGCTGGCAGTAGTGGCGCTCGCTGTATTGCAGTAGTTCGAGTAACGAAGATTTTTGTGAGGTAAGTGATTTGTGAAACGTATAGGTTAATTTAGTCAGGGCCATTCTCTTGTAGGGATTACTGAAAGTCAGATTGCGTTGCGCTAAAAAAATATTGTGTGTCAGTTTAAGCACAGTCATGTATAATTTTTCAAAGGGGACGTTTCATATGTCGATCCTTAGCCGAGGATACCTCACTGGAATCTTCTGCTTTTTTCTTGTAGTTTGTGTAATTAGTGCAGCCTTTGTTTATTGCTAGCGCGTAATTGTAGAGAGAATTTCCTTTGTAGTTGTAGTTTTTCATTCTTGTAAAGTAAAACAGTTGTGCCATGCATGTAGATTTGCACCAAGTATTTCGCAGCTGCGCTTGCAATTAACGAGATATTATTTCCAATGCTATGTTAATGTGTTTTCTTATTTTGCTCTTCAAATTGTGGTTTTCTGTGTTGTCATGTGAAATATTGTGACAATAATGGCGTGTGGAAAACGTAATACTAGGCTACAAAGTAAACTGAGAAATGACAGTGAAGACGAAAGCAGTGTGTTAGCGCCGCCGAGTAATGAATTAACTAATGTTCAAAGTATTAATTTGGTAATTGTGCATAGGGAAATGGAGCGGGGTGCAAATAATGGTGTAGGCAGTGAAACAATTAGTGAACAGGGAAGCATTATCGATCGATCGGTCGGCAACAGCTCGCCTCAGGAATCCGAAATGACAGCACACAATCTTGCAAATGCTGTAGATTCAAGTTTTGCGTCCTCACCGTTTTCTCAAATAAGTCAAGACACATTTTCTGCTTGTCAAAATGTGAATGTTGCCGGTGCAAATGCACTGCCGAAAAGCATAGAGGAACAGATTCCAGACACTAATACACTATTATTGCAATTAATGCAACAAATGAAATAAAATCAGAGACAAACACAGCAACAGTTAGACACAATGGAACAAAAGCTTCAAAAGTTAGACTCAGTGGAACATACGCTTGAACAAACACCTGAAGATTTAACTACTGAGTTACATAAAATCGAATCGAAATGTCAAAAAGTCTGTAATGACGTAAAAACACAAATTTGTGAGCATTTCCAACCTATTTTTTTCGCGGCATGAAAATACATTACAGAATCACGAATTAGCCATAAAAGAGCTGCAAACTATTGTTCATGAAAATCATGAGACCTTGCAATCTAAAATTGACTCAGTTGCATCTACCGATTCGGTTACGCAACTTGCAAAAATTCAGGAAAACTTAAAGGACACAGTAGATACGATTTCAATACAAATGGACACTCTGAAATTCGGTTCAGAAAAACACACTGAGGAAATAAGTACACTATCGGAGAAAGTAGCCGAACTTTCGGATCAGTTCACTAACTTATCTGCAAAGGTAGATGATGATCTGAATGACACAAGACCTGTAGCCATCACTGACACAGAAGAGTATGAACAAATTAAGAAATTGAAACAAAATCAGAATCAAATTGATACGCAACACAAAAGAGAAATCCGGGAAGTTCAAGATCAGTTGGCACAAGTAATACAAAAATTACGTATTTCAGAGGACACTCGCGCTCCAATACGGGAAGAGGGGCTTAGAAATACGGAAAAGCCACAGAACAATAACACAGTGCATTTCGGAAATTATGAAAGAAATTGGCAAGGTGCACCGAATTTTGAGATGGAACCGCTGACACGACGTAACAATGACCGATATGCTACTCGCCGACACGATGATTTTGACTATAAGCTGTTCATTACTACACGTAAATTCAAAACATTTAAGAATTCTGGCAACGACATTCATCCACAAGCGTGGCTCCATCAATTCTCTCATTGTTTTCCTCCCAACTGGTCATTAGAGCACAGATTAGAATTTATGTGTGGCTACTTAGAGAATGAACCAGCTGAAAGAATGCGATCGGTCATTCACGATTGTCACAGTGAAGGAGAATTTTATCATGCCTTCCTCTCAGCATACTGGTCTCAAGCTACACAAGACCGAGTAAAACATAGCATAATAATGATGAAACATTTCGAACAATCTGAATTTTCCAGTCTTGTGAAATATTTTGAAACCATGTTGCACAAGAATCAGTACCTGTCCAACCCATACAGCCCCTCAGAAGTCATCCGCATTTGCTTAATGAAATTACCTGAACATTTACGACATATTATTTTGGCAGAACGTTGCAAAGACGACACTGAAGCTTTGCAGGGACTCTTACAAGAATTAAAAAATTGACACTGACAATCGCGGAACGCGAAAACAGGAACACAACAATTACAGGTCACATCCGTCGCAATTCCACGATGAAAGAAATAATAACTGGACAGGCTATTCTCACAACACAAATCGTGGCCAAAACAGACACCACCCGTATGACAACCGTTGGCAGACTAGTAATAATTACAGGGAAAGATCACCTCTCTGTGGTAGTGACTATCACAGAGACAATCAGAGAAACGGACAATATGGGAAACAAAATAATTATTATCAAGGGAGACAGAATAGATGCAACGGTCCAACGCGCAGTTACGATTCAGGGAGAAATTTTCGACCACGTGACCAACAAGAAAGAAACTATGGAATCTACCATCTACCAACATGACGACAGACGATATGATCGTAACGACAGACCTGAATTGCATCAGAACTGGCGGGATTCAAACAGGGCAGGGCCCTCTCGACAAAGTGAATTTGTAGAAGTTAGGTCTCCAAATCACAATAACGACGTCCGCCAACAAAGAGACAGACAATGGCTTGCACCGCAGGCAGCCACGTGCGCCAGCTGGCTCAGAGAATAATAACATATACGCTAACCTTGAGCAAAATTTTAGCATTCCTTACCGATGTATACATGATAATTGCGTTGAAGTTGAAACTCTGCATACTAGGAAGAGTAAAGGTTTACACCACATTTCATATGTAAAACCGTTTATTGAAAGATAATCCGCTTTTTATCTTTGTCTTTGCCATATAACTTTTCACTTTACATTACTAGTATCCTTTGTCAGACTTAGAATCTGTTAACATGCAAAAATGTTTTGAAGTTAACTATCCAGTCAAGAACCTAGGGAACATTTTTAAACAGAGATTACAAATGCATTGTTATACTGAACAGAGGACATGGTGTTATTGTGTGTGTACATTCTTGCTTGTTAATTGCACGATTATGTAACGACTATAAGGCTTACATACTTAGAACATACACTGCTAATGAGATTTTAATGCAACATTTTGGTTTACTTGAAAAGACATTCCCTATTTCAAATAGTTTTTGTGAGATTAAAGATGACTTAGTATTTGGTTTCTTTGACAGCTACACGATTATATTACGACGCTACTAATGTGTGACACAATTTACATTGTTGCTTTTGCGGTGTTTCTGTTTTATATCTGCACAGTTTTTATGTATTATTCTGGAAAGTAACTTTTGTGGTATAGCTACAATGAGACAGCCTTTTTCGTAGCACAACAATACGTTACATTATAGTACTTTCTTGATCACGGTAAGGTACGTAATAACTACGATATCTATACGCAAAGCATTTCACTTTCGTTTATGATGAGGTAAGTACATTGACTTCAGCAGAACTTTGCTTACAGAGGACGATAACTACGACACTTCCACAGAGATTATCTTACAACAAGACGCACAGTTTAGCGCTACAGTACACGTATTTGAGTGATTAATTTTGTACTTAAAACATTTATTTTTAAAGATATTTGAAGTACAATGATACAACGGTTTTCCGTGATATATTTCATTCCATTGCTATAATCTGTAACACCTGAGGGTATAATTACATTAATCCTCATTGGGTACACGCTTACTTTGTGTACCATGTGTTTGGCAAGCACAAGGAGCCCTAGCTAATATGGTATTTGCTTATACAACTTTACACATCGGTACCATATTTCTCTAACACATAAATTACACAGCTATCTGATCATTTAACTGAGGGAGACAAACTTTTTTTTTACTACATCAGTGACAGATGTTAACGCAATTACACAGTTGGATAACTTCACACTTACGAAATTGTATTTTGTCTGTACTTTGTGAACTGTTCATATTTTTTCGGAACCACTGTGATACTATGAGAGCTTTGAATGATGTATTTGGTAAAGTATCATGATTTTTGAAGTACGTTTGGGTAAATGACTTTATTGAAGGTCTTGAAATTATTGAAAGAAGCTGCGACGATTCTGAGATGTGATTGATCTGTTATGATGTTATTATTACGATGACGATGTGTATTATGCTGTTGAGGTATGTCTATGATCAATAAGTTGAGAATCGTA
This sequence comes from Schistocerca cancellata, assembly GCF_023864275.1. Classification (NCBI taxonomy): domain Eukaryota; kingdom Metazoa; phylum Arthropoda; class Insecta; order Orthoptera; family Acrididae; genus Schistocerca; species Schistocerca cancellata. The sequence continues at coordinate 407,118,677 of NC_064631.1, forward strand.
CTTTAAGAGTTATGAAATGTGTGTAAATGCGTGAATGTATCACAATGCAGGCGAAAATTTTTTGCACACTGTTATATTCATAGGATTTTGTTTCTACACATTTGCAACGCAAATTCTCGACCTGTGAATTTTTTTTATGAGACTGTCACTGTAGTGCAAACTGGTGTCGTAAATATTTCGGTAAGAAAGTTAAGTGACCTTCTCGTAAAGCATGGGCATCCAACTGCGCAACAGTGACAGAGGGCAGCCGTGAGTTACTATGTTCGATGCCAGCTAGCATAACTCACAGGAAGACTGCACTGCTACAGCCGCATGCCAGAGACAGATAGGCTCAATAATTTGTTCTTTTGAATAGAAGCGGCTGCCTCCACAACAGTCGCTCTGCCCCACTAAGAGAGCTATCTTCATTTGCTATCAATTCCTTACAGTACAATCACTGCATGCAATCCACACAATTTCGGCTTTCTGTAAATAAGATACAATTGTGTCATAACCTTATTGATATTCTTGCTCATCTCTGGACCTCGCCATCCAATTTTGACGATTGGTACTGTAAAATGGCATATATTATTTGAGATGAGATTGTGAATAATATTGTAAGTAGGCTGTTTAGGTTTTTATATTGGTAACGCCGCGTAGTGCTCTGTATGAAAATCACTGGCTGTGCTGTGTGCAGTCTTTGGCTAGTTTGCATTGTTGTCTGCCATTGTAGTGTTGGGCTGTTGGCTGTTAACAGCGTGTAGCGTTGCGCAGTTGGAGGCGAGCCGCCAGCAGTGGTGGATGTAGGGAAGTGAGATGGCGGATTTTTGAGAATGGATAATCTGGAGGTGTGTCCATCAGAAACAGTACATTTGTAAGAATGGATGTCATGAACTGCTATATATAATATGACTATTAAGGTAAATACATTGTTTGTTCTCTATTAAAATCATTTGCTAACTATGCCTATCAGTAGTTAGTCTGTAGGGATTACTGAAAGTCAGATTGCGTTGCGCTAAAAAAATATTGTGTGTCATTTTAAGCACAGTCATGTATAATTTTTCAAAGGGGACGTTTCAATATATGTCCGATCCTTCGAACTTCAACGTTGTTTATGAAATAAATTCTGCCTATTGAATACAATGACTTTATTTTCATAGCTAGCAAATCTCATATCACAATAAAGAGTTATAGAAAATGCAAAGGATCCCACTCGGGATTAAGTACTTTGGCTCCCTTCCATCAGATCGTGTTGAAAGATGCCACTAGGGTTAGGCTATATTCAATCAAATTAGTCACTGTTTTGGACTAAGCGTCCCGTCTCAAGGTGCAAGTCCTCCACTGCAGTTAGGTGTATAGAAATGAATTGTGCACAAGGAAATGGAAGGAAGGGTGGCCTTACATGTGAGCTGGAGCTGTATGCCCTGATAAACATTAATTAATTACTAAGTAGTGACAGGGTTATCAACTGCGGTAATGAAATAAGGGCTGTAGGTCACGTTCATTTATAGACTGAGAATTCGAATAATAACTCTCAGAACAAACACTGGATCACGTAACTCGTTAGCAGAAAATAAGTGCAGATATTCATATCAGTATGTAATAATCATGGATCACTGGGAAATAAGGAAACAGAAATGCTACAACAGAATAAACCAAGATACTAATGACGTGTCCACCCATGCTAAATGAATTTTAGTCGCGTTAAACTGATGTCCATGACTGCATAAGGAGGTCAGTGTGTAGAAATATGAGAATCCCAAAGAACGATATCAATGACGAAGTCTCTTGGTCATGAGAACACCGTAAAGGTGAAAGAACAATTAATATGAAGATATCCAGCTACAATCCCATACGATATTCAAACGCTACTTCGCTGCGAAACTTACACCAGTTCTGTGGTATGAGGTGAGGCAAGGTCGCAGGTGGTGATGGACTCTGGCATGGCGCAGCCTATTTGCTCTCGAAAATACTAAAGCCGAATGCTGAATGTCGAATCTAGAATGCTGAACTTCGACTCCTGTCTGTTGAACGTGTGAGCCCAGCCAAACAATGCAGTTTGAGCCAATCTAAGGCTGTGTACCTTTTCCTTCCAGTCAGAAATCTTCTAACAAGTTTATTCCAGAATGTTCAGCGCCACTTTGTGGCAGATTGGGAGTACCGATCAACGGTAAATCGCGGTTGTCAACGGATCAATCGAAGCTGTCCTGCCAAAACTTCATGTAAATTTGTTTTACCAACGTTTACTACCGTTGCGCTGTTGGCTCCACGGCACAATACAAAGGCTTGCCTACAGAAGCATCTGGTGTCTCCCACGCAACAATGAGATGTTATCTTTCCTAGGCACACGGTATTGTGCGGGTGGTCAAGAGCCTTCGGAGAAACTCCACATTTATATCTGTCTCTGAGGCGAAATCTGAGGGCAGACATTGAACTCACAGCCCACATTCCTCATCCTCCTCGAGTGTCGCTAAACTGGTCAGAGGCTCGTGTCGCCTCACCCCAGAGAAGAGGCTGAGGGCCTTCTCCTCAGGAGCTAGAACAGATTTGTGTTCCTCCTCCCCCCTCCCCCTCCCTGCCTGTCATGTGTCCGGTGACTCGCTTCCGCTGCTGTATTTATCAGAAGGCGATGACCCACAGCTTCACTACCCACTAACTACCAAAGAAATAAACTTAACATGCGTTTTAGAATTAAAAGAAAAAAATAAATCCTCAACAATCATGATTCACTCCCACGGTCAATACTACTTTATACTGCACATACATGTAGGCGACAAAAGTTTTGGGATACCTCCTAATATCGTGTCGAATTTCCTTTTGCCCAGTGTAGTGCAGCAACTCGATGTGACGTGGACTGAACAGGTCGTGGGAAGTTCCCTGCAGAAATGTTGAGCCATAGTGCCTCTATAGCCGCCCTAATTGCCAAAGAGTTTCCAGTGCACGAACTTACCTCTCGATTACGTCCCACAAATGTTCAATGGGATTTTAAGGAGGTGTTTTTACCGAGCTACTGGACAAAACGAAAACAAGCATGAGTTAAAAATGAGGTAATTATGGGATATGAGTTTTAAGGATCAGGACTCAGAAGTCCAGTAAAATTTTTCAATGAAATGCTGGAATAGAACCAACTCCTGGATGTACCATACAGCACAGAAGAGATAGTTCGATTTTGTTTCCAAAAATTACTCCGGCAGCAGCAACATATACTGATTGGACGCTGCAGTAATGACATTAGACGAGTTCAAGGACTGTCTGTAGGAAATCAAATTTCTACACCATAGCGATCGTCAAATGAATCAGACCATGATGCAAGAATCTAACTTTACCATCCTGCAGAGACTTACTGATATTTCTACTTGTACCGTTTCTTGTTTCCTTTGTACATGGAACACGCATTACTGCTCCCATACAGATTTGCTTTACATGGATGAAGGCAATAAAGTTATGAATAAGCAAATCATTTTGTTTGTCAGTAGGCTGGTGATCCCTTATACCACAATCAGAATGATCTTACCCCATCTGGGGAATTATTAATAAATTTGGGGGCACTTTAGAAATGCAAAATGGAAATTAGTATAACAGTTGACAAACATTTGTTGTTTTGTACGTACACTTTGTTAGCAAGAATTTTTGGAACATTGTCTATTGTCAGTATGAAGAAAAATACGTCTATCATTTACTACTGATACAATGATAATAACACAGAAACCTACTTCATGTTCCGAAAAAGTTAAAGAAACTTATTATTCCACGAAGATTGTCAATTATTTATGTAAGATTATGAATTTCTTACGTTCATGCAACTAAATTTATGGAATTGTTGATGTAATTTTTAGTGGTATACAAACCAAAATTTCCTTCAACAACAGACTCAGCATTAAGAGTAGACAGAAAGAATAGTTCACGCAAGTACGACTAAATTATTTTAATATGTTGATACTATATTTTGAGCTTTGTGTTGTCCTGTACAATTCCGAGGTAGAAAATGGAAATTTATAATATGGTGAGGAGACACTGACCCAAACTGTGCTGTGGAGATGCTACACTGGCAGCCTTTCTGTATGTCACCTGCCGGGCAAAATTATCTTTGCAAGGGAGAAGTCATGAAAGGTGACGAACCTTTCCGACTAATCACATATCACCCTTGAACATAGATAGAATGGAGTAATATGCTAATGACAGAATGTGGCAGAGGCATTAGAATCATAGGTTGGGATATGATAGTGATTACAGAGGCAGTACTAATTATATGTTTTCTCTCTTTATGGATATTATTTATCTGGAGGTATATAAATGAAGGACGCTGGGCCATCGAGGACAGAAGACAACGAGGAAGCAAGGGCCCGACGTGGGGTCGTTCCCTTGGGACGCCTGCAGCAGTGTCTTATTTCGTAGCTGGCTCATGAAGTCATTACAGGGAGAACGCGGCAGAACAGTTTTTTTGCAGGCGGATGGCCAAGTACTGGACCTCGGGCCTTCCTGGCTAGGACAATGCAGTAGGACGCAGTGACAATGGTGAAAATGAGAACCCCCCACTGTTTCTGCCAGCGTAGCCTGCAGACAGCATAGAGAATCCGCAGGTGGACGAGAAAAACACGCCTTGTGGCGTGAGAAGAATTCAGGGAAACGCTGTTCTCGGCATGCAGGGACATAGGCTCCGGATTGAGAATAACATCTTTAGAAAACTGGATAAAAAACGCCAACTTCGGTGCCATTATTGCAGGGCGGATGACTCTCCCAGCCGGAGCTAAAAGAGCGGAACCAATTTTTCGCTTTTGTTTCCCCACAGCGGCCAGATCGCGCCCGCGGGAGGACACGCCTTCCCTTTAGTAGCCCGTTGTGACGTCTGTTTTGAGTTCCACTTTTTGAGCAGAGCCGGGCACTAAAGAAGTCAATTGGAAGAGGAGTTTTTACGGAACCGATGGAAAGAGTAGGACAGCCATTATAAAATGCGGAACCGACGGAAAGAGTAGGAGAGTTGTTATAAAATGATGCTGGTGATCATTGTTGACGGCAAAGCGCGAGACGTGTTAGAAAATTTGAGGAGCATAAAAAGCTGTAGTTCGGCGTGGAGGTATACACTTTTTAGACTCATTCGGATTCTGGATTCGGAATAGAGTAGGCGAATAAGTAAGAAGTACATAGATGTGGTATTGGGCGTCTGAGTAAGCAACGTTCGGAGTCGGAGGAAGGAGCGGCGCACACACACGACAGTGATGGAGGGCCACCCCAAGTTACTGTGATTCGACCCAGCCAGCAGAGCTCATGATAAGATTAGAACGGTGCAGCAGCATGCCAGGAACAATAATGTGTTCGTGTGGATAGAAGCAGCGGTTCTGCTCCAATAAGAGAGTTATCTTCATTTGCCGTCAGTCCATTACCGTACACTCACTGCTTACCTACAATTAGACTTCGTGCGCTATAAGTATGACAGGACCGCATCGTAACCTGATAGATATGGTTCATCATCTCCAGACTTTGCCAACTAATAGTGACGGTTGTTAATGGAAACTGTCATATATCATTTGAGACCAGATTGTGAATAACAGATGTGCAATCCTCCAAACTTCTACTTTGTTTATGAAATAAATTCTGCGTATTGCAGTCTTAGACTCTTATTTCATAGCTAGCAAATCCCATGTCACAATAAAGAATTATAGAAGCTTCAAAGAGACCCCCACTCGTGATACACTGCTTAATAATGCCTCTCACACCAGACAACGTTATGCAAAATCCATTGCGTAACCTAAATAGTTAGCACTGGATCCTGAGGAGGGATCTGCTGCTGGAGTTAGAGCGCTCAGATCAGAACTAGAACCACATTATGAGTTGGAGGTTTCGCAACATGTTAGGAACAGTTCATCTCCCCATACTTCCGTGTTTTTATCACACATACGTTTTTTAATCAACAACTATATTCAAGTTTTGAACGAAGAAAAAAATCTCCCAGAGAATAATAAATATTTGGAAATACCGGTGGGGTTGTATACTACTTTTGTGTATCGTGTTCCACCTTGCTACTTGATGTTGTTAGCAGTCACAAGGTTCAACATCTGATGCCTGTTCGCGTTTAAAACTGCATAGATCTTATGCAGCACATGTGATGTCAAACATACTTGCTGCCGATATATATATATATATATATATATATATATATATATATATATATATATATATATATATATATATATATATATATAATGTGTGTGTGTTTCTTGAAAGCTCGAAAGAGTGTTAAATCTCGGTTTAGGGAAAATATGGACTATTTCAAAAGCAGTCAACAGTGACTTTCGCCTCAATGAAAATCAGCCAACATCACATGCACAGCATAAGATATTTGTAATTTTAAATCGTGAACAGTTGTTTGATGGTGAACCTGTTGGCACAAAACCGGTAACTATGCCGTTTGTTCTTAGTAAATAGCACTATTAGCAGTGGCTGGTTATTAGTTTTGCTTTATTCTACGAATTTATCTGTATTTAGAGTTTGTAGCAGTATTTGACAGCGTAGTAGCGATAATGCGGACATATGAGCAGTAAAGAAAAGCAGGTTAATTTCTCGCGTATGTACACAAACTTTCCGTTGCTGAGAATGGGCGTATAAGCGCAAGTAAACTCACTTGTAACTAGACGACTCATTTTCAAACAAGCACCCAGTAAAAAAGAAAGGGAACAAGTCGCGCTGTACATAATATTCTTGTGTCGTGTTTCGTACTATACAAGTGTCATGGTGCTCACAGGAAGAAAGATAAAACGAAACCGAGCGCAAATAAATATACTCGAGTACACTGTAACACATACATAGAGTACCCGCACGAGGGCCGTAATAGTGCGAATTGTGGGCAGGGGCGCCATCAGAGTGAAAGCGCACCAGGAATTCTCACCGTGGCGTCTGCACCACAGGCCATTCTGATGGCTGCGGGGTTCGCATTAATTACTTTTAGACAACTGATTTCCCAGACCTCATCGAAGTTCACTCTCAGATGTGTCCCTTCGTTACTTCGTAATTTCACGCTTCATTTGCCAGACTCATTATTTTCGCACTACACCCATACTCTGATAGACAAGTAACAGATGTAGGGGGAACCGAAAACGAATTACTTCTTTGTTCTGACAGAGTGAATTAGTAGAGGGTGGAATACGCGAAGGAGGACTGTAAGGAAAAAACTGCACTTTTCCCGTGACATCTCAGGGGCGGAACAGCTTCCGGTCGTGCAGGTGTAATCAACACAGAGTAACTACTCAAGGCAATAAAAGGTTCTTTCACAACCATTGTTGCAGATACTGGTACAGACGACAATCACGTTGCTCACAAAGTTGGCAGGAACTACAGCGGACCGGTTTTGTGTTAATGTTACGACCAGAACTGTTCGTGAAACGGATGAGATGAAATACTGCTACTCAAGTGCTACACATTTCATTACTTTACATCACCAATGTGTGTTTTGGAGAAGTACGTTACTGGATTTTTCTGTTGTATATTGAAATGAAGTCGTTTTTATCTCTTTATAAAATAACAGTTTGAAAGTATTACGAGGCCTTTTTGTTGGAGTTTTCATGCTTTTAGCTTTGTACGTATCGCACTGCTTCTTTTTTAAAAAAAAAATTCCCGTACGTACAAAATCGACAATTTTCGTAGATTTCAAAATTACGTTCCTTGGCAAACAGATTTCTTCTCTTAAATTCAGTGTTTTGTGTGAATGTCTCCTAATTTCGGCATTGTACACATCAGAGATTACACTATCGTTTGCGAAATTTGAAACACCTTGATATTATGACGTCAATGAATCCAGTCTCAGAGAATGTGTAGAAGTATACACCAATTGATTAGGAGGCCTGAGGAAAGGGGGGGGGGGGGGGGGAAGGGTGAAAGGGTGACTGAAAAGTCATTCAAGCTCATTCAGTCTAGAGTCGTCAAACGAAGTCTAAATTTAGGATGCTTTATCGGTGTCAGAAGTGTCCAACAGTTAGAAGCGTTAAACTTCGAATGGATCTGAATGACCAGTCCTCAGGAAATGAATTGTCACTGCGACTTGGTGAGGATGTTTGATTGCGTCAGTTGTAATGTACTGCTACAGAAATTAACTTTTTGTGGGGTACATGGTTCAGTATATGCCTTGTCTGAGTTAGTCCGCGTTTAAGAATCAGGACGCAGGAAGTTATACCACGACGTTCGGTTCAAAATGGCTCTGAGCACTATGGGACTTAACTTCTGAGGTCATCAGTCTCCTAGAACTTAGAACTACTTAAACCTAACTAACCTAAGGACATCACACACATCCATGCCCGAGGCAGGATTCGAACCTGTGACCGTAGCAGTCGCGCGGTTCCAGACTGAAGCGCCTAGAACCGCTCGGCCACTCCAGCCGGCCCACAACGTTCGAGTAATACACGAAAGACAGCCTACCCATCACGAAGACATTATCCGAGGGGACGGATACTGGTAGATGTGATACACACTTACTGACAAACAAATGATTATACAGTTTTAGACAGACTGGATGATTTATTCAAGAGAAAGAGCTTCACAAACTGTGCAAGCAGTATTTCGGCTCGGTATTCACACAGTTGTTGGCTTTCCTCCTGAGAGATATCGTGCCGTATTCTATACAATTGACGAGTTAGGTCGGGAAAATTCCCAGCTTGTTGGAGGCCCTACTCATGATGCTCCAGACGTTTTCAATTGGGAAGAGGCCCGGCGACCTTGCCGCCAAAGTATTGCTTGACAAGCTCGAAGACTAACATTTGCCTTTTAATGGCCGACATTGCCTTACTGATATTATATGGCCAGGATGGCTTGACATGAACGTGTGAGTTTCCTTCCACCTCTCGCATCTCAAATATTTTAAAATGTTTGTGCCACAACGAAGACTGTAATCCAGGACAGGTGTTGGGAGCGGCACAACAGAGTATGTGAACCAACTGCAACTGAACTTTTAAGGTAATGAGCTCTACGTATTGTGATTTGGTGATTGGAATATAACGTATTCTAGTGGATTGTAAATGGTGAAACACTGTCACTCTTTTTTTTTTTTTTTTTTTTTTTTTTAATGGACTTGTAGTCCGAGGTGATAGGTTACAATACAGCATCACCGGTCTGTTGCGGTCTAACTGTGTTGGTGGGCCAGTAAATTTCCACTGTGCAGTGACTTTGTCAGGCAGAATTTATTGCCTAACATGGGCAGGTGCAGGAATTATTGATGCCGAGAGTAGTATAAACTGCCTGCGAGAATTAGACGTTCCGTACTACAATCCATACGCATCACACAACATAGCACCTAATTATGCCGAACAATCTTCGTAGCGAAATAAATATCTGGGAGATTTCAGGTGGAGCAGTTCCGACGAGGAGCATCAGCGAGATCGACGCTGCGGGCATGTATCTAGCTCTCCTGTGGTATTTAAAAGGAAAGTTTTTAAAAGACTGAAGCTAAAACCTAAATAAAACCACTGGAAATCATAGCTAAAACTACGAAAAATAAATAAGAAGTAGAGAATTTTCTTTAACAAATTTAAATAAATAAATAAATAAAATTAATTAAAATATAATAAAGTATGATTGATTTGAAAAGCCCATGACTACTTCTCTGAATGACTGCAGATCCTGCGCGCACAATACGTAAAAATGAACTTAGCATATTAGTAATCAAATCACATAAATGGCCGGTCAGTGCCGTATCGAAGTAATAGAAGAAACACACGAATAACCCAGAATTAGCTCGTATATTATGACATCATTTACAGCTACAGCCCACGATGCTTACACTGCCATAGTTGAAAGCAGAAAGACGAGTGAGAACAGCTACGCTTCTCTTAGCTGCTTTACATCTACATTTATATCTACATGGATACTCTGCAAGTCACATTTAAGTGCCTGGCAGAGGGTTCGTCGAACCACTTTCACAGTTTTCTATTATTCAAGTCTCGTATAGCGCGCGGAAAGAACGAACACCTATATCTTTCCGTACGAGCTCTGATTTCTCTTATTTTATCGTGGTGATCGTTTCTCCCTATGTAGGTCAGTGTCAAAAAAATATTTTCGCATTCGGAGGAGAAAGTTGGTGATTGGAATTTCGTGAGGAGATTCCGTCGCAACGAAAAACACCTTTCTTTTAATGATGTCCAACCCATATCCTGTATCATTTCAGTGACACCCTCTTCAATTTTCGCGGTAATACAAAACGAGCTGCCCTTATTTCTCTAAAACATTTGAAGCCTGCGCCTTTTTTTGTTACATAAGCATTTAGATACAAAATCGTTCACATTTATGTCGATACAAATACTGATGCACAAATAAGGAAAATAATTTTTTTCGAAGGTGGTATTACGAAGATCAAACATAACGGGGCGTAGAACATCGTCGACGTCCCTGTGTGCTGTAAAGATGCCGCGGATAAGAATCAAATGAAACGGCGCCCCAAACCATATTATTCCTGGTTGTATGGCCATATGGCTGGTGACTTTCAGGTTCCATTGCTGTCCATAGCATCCCAGATGCTTCTTCTCTGGTCAGCGGAGCTCAGTTCACAGCGGGACTCATCGCAAAAGACAATTCTGCTTCAGTCGGTGAGGTGCTAGGCCGAAGACGTGTCTAGAGACATCCCAGAGAGCGGTGGCATAACAATCTGACAGTCGCATGCCATACAGCCCGACGATCAGGACTGATGGTCTGCGGTGCCACTTCGATTCCAGGACCCCTTTCGTTGTCCACGCGGCACCATTACAGCACAGCGATGCGTGTTCTATAGTCTATGCCTCATTTGGTTGTCCTTCATGGCAAGCCAACCTGGGCCTACATTTCAGCACATGGTTTTTTGTGTATTTGCGAAGGAAGGATACAATATCAGGAGAGTTACAGCGTACAGAACGAGGACTGTTCATAAAATCTTAATTATCGCCTGTAAAATATGAAGTTATGCAGTTAATTATTAGTTTATTTGCAGGTACATTTCAGCAATCCTGGTAGCTTTGAAATCCCGCTCCACAGTACTGTAGCAAGCTGATAGACGAGCCAAAACAAAATGATTCAGCCCATTCATAAAGTACTGATATGTATTCAACTTCATAACATATCCCGACCAATGGATCTAAACTCTTACAGTCGATTCTGTGGGTAATTACCCCTCTGTTATGTCTCAAAGTCGCTGTGCTTATTATTTGATGGGCCACTAGTTACGAATGAGGGTGGTATAAGAAGCTGCTTGACCTTTTCATATAGTTATATCACCATATCAGTCTTGCTTCTTAATCGGTACGAGGACCTCCTCTCTGCCAGAATAGAATATTAAATTAAAGCAGGAAAAATACACCACGACATGCGGTTTGGATATCATCCACATATTTCCATCTCGTTGCTGCAATTTTCACAAATAGTAATTTCTACATCTACATCTACATGATTATTCTGAAATTCACAATTAAGTGCTTAGCAGATAGTTCATCGAACCACCTTCGAGCTATTTCTGTACCTTTCCACTCTCGAACAGCGCACGTGAAAAACAAACACTTAAATCTTTCTGTACTAGCTCTTATTTCTCTTATTTTATTATGATGATCATTGCTCCCCATATAGGTGGGCGCCGACAAAATATTTTTACACTCTGAGGAGAAATTTAGCATTGAAAGCCCTCCGCAAAGGAAAACGCCTTCGTTTTAATGATTGCCACCGCAATTCACGTATCATATTTGTGGCGCTCTCTCCCCTATTTCGGGATAATCAAAACGAGTTGCCCTTCTTTAAACTTCTTCGATTTCCTCCGTGAATCCCATCTGTAACGGATACCACACTGCACAGCAGTATTCCAGAAGAGGGCGTACAAGCCTAGTGTCAAGAGTGCCTTTAGTAGACTTATTACGTGTTTTAAGACTCCCGCCAATAAATCGTAATCTTTGGTTTGCTTTACCCACAACATTATCTATTTGATCGTTCCAACTTAAGCTAGTCCTATTTGTAAACCCTAAATATTTAATTGAATTTACAGCCTTTAGATTTGTGTGATGTATCATGTAACCCACATTTAGCAAATTCCCTTTGGTACTCATGCGGAAATCTAAAAATAAGGAATCAAAAAAATGGTTCAAATGGCTCTGAGCACTATGGGACTTAACATCTACGGTCATCAGTCCCCTAGAACTTAGAACTACTTAAACCTAACTAACCTAAGGACATCACACAACACCCAGCCATCACGAGGCAGAGAAAATCCCTGACCCCGCCGGGAATCGAACCCGGGAACCCGGGCGTGGGAAGCGAGAACGCTACCGCACGACCACGAGATGCGGGCAATAAGGAATCAATTAAACACATCTTATCAATAGCGCTGATTACTTCGTGAGAATAAAGAACGAGTTGTGTTTCACAAGAACGATACTTTCTGAATCCGTGTTGGCTGTTTGTCAAAAAATCGTTTTCTTCGAGATAATTGATAGTATCTGAACACAGTATATGTTCCAAAATCCTCCTGCAAATCGACGTTAGCGGTGTGGTTCCGTATATTACTCCTATTTCCTTTCTTGGGTGTTGGTGTGACTTGCGCAACTTTCCAGTGTTTGGGTACGGATTTTTCAACGAGCTATCAGTTGTATATCTTCACTAAATATGGAATTATTGTATCAGCGTACTCTGAAAGGAACCTGACTAGTGCACAGTCTGGACAGGAGGCCTTGCCTTCATCAAATGTTAAAGTTGCTTTGCTGCACCAATGATATCTACTTCTATGTTACTTGTGTTGGCAGTTGTTCTTGATTCGAATTTTGGAATATTTACTTCTTCTTCTTTGTCGAAGGTGTTTAGCAACTCTGTTTTAGTTCAGTAATATCACTATTCCTATCGCGCAATGAAGGTATTGACTGTCTCTTTCCAGTGGCGTAATTTACATACCGCTGGAGTCTCTTTGGATTTTCTGCTAGATTTGGAGACAGTGTTTCGTTGTGCAATGTATTGAAAGCAACTCGCTTTGAAGTTCGCGCTTCATTTCGAGCTTCTGTAAAATCAGTTTGAGGGTTTTGCGATCTTTTAAATTTGGTATGTTTTTTTCGTTACTTCGGCAACAATGTTCTGACCTGTTTAGTGCACCATGGGGACATGTGTCTCTCAATAGCCGTTGACATTATTTCTTTGAATTTACAGCACTCCTGGTATACGCTTACATATTCAGATTGGAAGGAATGGAAGGGCTCAACAGAATTTTTATCTGCTTTTTTAAATAGACGTATTTTGCGTTTATTTTTGATGGGTTTGGATACTGAGCCTCGCTAGAACAACCTTATGGTCACAAATCCTCATATACGCCATGAAGCTCCCTATTTGTCCATGATTATTTGTTGCTAAGGAGTCAAGTATGTTTTCGCAAACATTTAAATTTCGCGTGGGCTCCCGAACTAATTGTTCAAAATAATTTTCTGCGAACGCATTCAGAGTAAACATGTATTTTCGCCAATATGTCGAGGATGGATTGAAGTCACCACAAACTATAATTACGTGAGTGGGGTACCTACTTGAAATAAGTCTGAAGTTTTCTCTTAACTATTCAGCAACTGTAGCATCTGAGTCGGGAGGTCGGTAAAAAGAACCAATTATTAATTTATTCCAGTTTCCAAGCATAACCTCTTTACATACTAACTCACTGGAACTATCTACTTGGATTACACTACAAAGTGAACTACTTCTGACAGCCATAAACATTCCACCACCAACTGTACTTAATCTGTCCTTTCTGAACACGGTTAGGGCCTTTGTAAAAATTTCGGCTGAATTTATTTCCAGCTTTAGCCAGCGTTCCTTATTTATAACGATTTGAGCTTCGGTGCTTTCTATTAGCATTTGGAGCTTTGGTCCTTTTCCAATAAAGCTACCACAATTTATGACTGCAATACAGGTTGTTTCTAGATTTACTTTAGCTTTATCTGTCCTGCACCCTTTTAGAATGACACCTTTTCTTTCGTTTTCCTATGCCATCTAACCTAAAAGCCGCTCTTTCCGCTCCACACAGCCCAGCTACCCATGTAACTGCTTCCTGTGTGTAGTTGACCACTGACCTACTAAGCGGAACTCAGAAACCCACCACCCTATGGTGCAAGTCGAGGAATCTGCAGCCTACATTGTCGCAGAACCTTTGAGACTCTGATTCAGACCCTGCACTCGGCTCTTTACCGAAGGACCACAGTCAGTTCTATCGATGGTGAGCTCCGCCTTCGTCATGCAGCCAAGACAGGCAGTCTTTACTGCTTCAGCTAGCTGCCTGAAACCGGAGAAATTCTCTTCCGATCCAAAGCGACTCACATCGATAGTTCAGACATGAGCCACCACCTGCAGTTGGCTGCACCCTGCACTCTTCATGGCGTCCAGAACCACCCTTTTCACATCTGGAATGATTCCTCCCGCTACGCACACAGAGTGCACACTGTGAATCCTTCCCATCCTTGCAGCCATGCCCCTAAGGGGTTCTATTACGGCCCTAATTTATAAATAGATGTGCTGGCTAGTAATAGTATATGAATTTATGCCTACGCAATTGAAGTGGGTTACATTAAACATTATCTATGTGACTTACTCTAATGAAGACTGCCTGCAAGAATAGCCTAAAAATTAGTTGTTTCAGTTTATATCACACACACTCAAAAGAATTGTATGAATCAGATGTTCACCAGGTTGTCCTTGGACCATTTCATCTGGACGGTAGATACACAAAGACTGCGAGGCAAAATTTCTTTGAAGAGACATATTGTTGCCGACATACATTAGTTTCAGTTTTCACACCTGAGACTCGTTTGAAACATGGAAATAGTACTGGAGAGCAATGTTTTCTAAGGTTCTGAAAATAGAAGAACGATAAGAGAACTTCAAAAAGCAAGTCATACATCATTACAGCAGGTCAAGCAATTTTTATTGAAAGGTGTTTTACACTTCAAATTGACACAGACTGAGAGTAGGGTACGGTATTTTAGGAGTAATTTAAAAGGGGTCATATGAGATGAGGTTGTTGTTGTTGTTGTGGTCTTCAGTCCTGAGACTGGTTTGATGCAGCTCTCCATGCTACTCTATCCTGTGCAATCTTCTTCATCTCCCAGTACCTACTGCAACCTACATCTTTCTGAATCTGCTTAGTGTATTCATCTCTTGGTCTCCCCCTACGATTTTTACCATCCACGCTGCCCTCCAATACTAAATTGGTGATCCCTTGATGCCTCAGAACATGTCCTACCAACCGATCCCTTCTTCTGGTCAAGTTGTGCCACAAAATTCTCTTCTCCCCAATCCTATTCAATACTTCCTCATTAGTTATGTGACCTACCCATCTAATCTTCAGCATTCTTCTGTAGCACCACATTTCGAAAGCTTCTATTCTCTTCTTGTCCAAACTATTTACCGTCCATGTTTCGCTTCCATACATGGCTACACTCCATACAAATACTTTCAGAAATGACTTCCTGACACTTAAATGTATACTCGATGTTAACAAATTTCTCTTCTTCAGAAACGCTTTCCTTGCCATTGCCAGTCTACATTTTATATCCTCTCTACTTCGACCATCATCAGTTATTTTGCTCCCCAAATAGCAAAACTCCTTTACTACTTTAAGTGTCTCATTTCCTAATCTAATACCCTCAACATCACCCGACTTAACTCGACTACATTCCATTATCCTCGTTTTGCTTTTGTTGATGTTCATCTTATATCCTCCCTTCAAGACACTATCCATTCCGTTCAACTGCTCTTCCAAGTCCTTTGCTGTCTCTGACAGAATTACAATGTCATCGGCGAACCTCAACGTTTTTATTTCTTCTCCATGGATTTTAATACCTACTCCGAATTTTTCTTTTGTTTCCTTTACTTCTTGCTCAATATACAGATTGAATAACATCGGGGAGAGGCTACAACCCTGTCTTACTCCCTTCCCAACCACTGCTTCTCTTTCATGCCCCTCGACTCTTATAACTGCCATCTGGTTTCTATACAAATTGTAAATAGCCTTTCGCTCCCTGTATTTTACCCCTGCCACCTTCAGAATTTGAAAGAGAGTATTCCAATCAACATTGTCAAAAGCTTTCTCTAAGTCTACAAATGCTAGAAATGTAGGTTTGCCTTTCCTTAATCTTTCTTCTAAGATAAGTCGTAAGGTCAGTATTGCCTCACGTGTTCCAGTATTTCTACGGAATCCAAACTGATCTTCCCCAAGGTCGGCTTCTACTAGTTTTTCCATTCGTCTGTAAAGAATTCGTGTTAGTATTTTGCAGCCATGACTTATTAAACTGATTGTTCGGTAATTTTCACATCTGTCCACACCTGCTTTCTTTGGGATTGGAATTATTATATTCTTCTTGAAGTCTGAGGGTATTTCGCCTGTTTCATACATCTTGCTCACCAGATGGTAGAGTTTTGTCAGGACTGGCTCTCCCAAGGCCGTCAGTAGTTCCAATGGAATGTTGTCTACTCTGGGGGCCTTGTTTCGACTCAGGTCTTTCAGTGCTCTGTCAAACTCTTCACGCAGTATCGTATCTCCCATTTCATCTTCATCTACATCCTCTTCCATTTCCATAATATTGTCCTCAAGTGCATCGCCCTTGTATAGACCCTCTATATACTCCTTCCACCTTTCTGCCTTCCCTTCTTTGCTTAGAACTGGGTTTCCATCTGAGCTCTTGATGTCTTGATGTTCATACAAGTGGTTCTCTTATCTCCAATGAGATGAGGTATATATATATATATATATATATATATATATATATATATATATATATATATATATATATATATATATATAGCAAGAGTGCTAATGTCAGATCAGTTTTTTCCATAGTACATTTGTGTCAATATTTGGAACTTGCTTTCCTTTAAGGTTATCTGGGAAATCCAGAAAAAAAAGTAAGCCTTGGTTAACTAAAGGAATTAAATCTCGTGTACTAGCGAGAAGGAAATTATTTAGAGGCCAGAATGAATCAAGGTCTAACATTACTTGCATATTAAAAAAATAGACATTAAAGGATTAAAAGCAACCTTAAATGTAAAAAAAAAGATAAGCCATAGCCTAGATGGTACTAATGCTGAATTAATCAAATGTGGAGGAACCATTTTAGAAATCTGCTTCTTTCATTTTTAAAATATATGTTGGAAGAGCTGCTCTTACCTAAAGAATGGAACAGTGTTAAAGTAGTTTCTCTACTTAAAATAGGCAATTGGAAAACCACAGGAAATTATAGAGGAATAAGTCTACTAAACACTGGATACAAAATTTATGGGAATATTCTTATTCAAATGCTACCTATCACTGATGCAATAATCTCAGAAGCACAATCAGGCTTCAGAGAGAGATGTTTGTTGCAATGATAATATATTTATAATAAGACAAATTATTGAAAAACGTCAGGAAATTGACTTAGAAATGCATTTAACATATATTGATTTTGAGAATTTCTTTGATGAGGTAAAAAGACCCTTTGTAGAATAGTGGAAATAAAAGGTTATCCTAAGAATCTTATTCATATGATAATGAGTCAATATGTAAACATAAAAATAGTTATATGTAGGGGTCCAAAAATGTCTGATGAAGTTTTCATAACTGAAGGTGTTTGACATAGGTACAGATTATCACCCACATTATTTCATTTATATATTGACAACCTAGTTATGAAGTGGAAGATGAAATACACTTAGGAATTAAAATAGGGTCTAGTGTACCGTTAAATACTCTGTTATAGCTGATGACCAGATAATTATACAGGACACAGAAGATAACATACAAACAGCAGTATACAGATTGAGCCGAAATGCAATATATTATAATATA
Source organism: Schistocerca cancellata (assembly GCF_023864275.1). Taxonomy (NCBI): domain Eukaryota; kingdom Metazoa; phylum Arthropoda; class Insecta; order Orthoptera; family Acrididae; genus Schistocerca; species Schistocerca cancellata. Next base: position 407,136,441 of record NC_064631.1, read on the forward strand.
TTATTATATAATATATATATTATTATATAATATAATAAATTATATAATATATTATTATATAATATTATTATTATTATGATGATGCAAATAAGACAAACACAATGGCTTTCAAAGGAAAAAATCCAGTCAGACCGAAAACAATCATAACAGTGAAAATTTTGAACAAGTGCCCACTTCAGTTATGTAGCATCTGATGCTAGTTTTAAGTTGGCTTCGAAGAACTTTGTGAAGGAAAACAAAAAAGAAACACAAATGAAATTCTGTAAAATTATGGCTGTACTTATTCTTGTATATGGTTCTGAATCATGGACAGTAACAAGAAAAATCACATATACAAGCTGCAGAGATGAAGTGCATGAGATATGTAAGAGGCTGTCATAAAATGGATAAAATAAGGAATGAAACAATAAGATCACATTTAAATATCTTTTCACTTGATGAGAAGATAGAAAAGAGCAGAATGAAATGGGAGGATTATGTTGACCGACTGACAGAAAACAGAATGCAAAAAAAAGATAATGAATTATGGGTCGACTGGAAAGAGGTAGACATCATAATATGTGGATGGATGATAAAGATTGGAACAGGCGATTACGACACCTAATCCATGGAAGGAGATGACGATGACGATGGTGATGATGATGATGATGATGATATGTTGTTGGAAACTTGAAATCAATAAGAATGTTACTGAGCTTCTCAAATAAGTTCAGTTACTTTCGCTCTTTATATAGCTGCTTGTCTTAGAAAGAAACGAATCAATCTCCTTAACATATTTTGTATATTTCCACTCGACAATGTCTTACAAAATAATTTTCCAGGATAACTCATAACTTATAAAAAATTATTTATTACACAAAAACGAGCAGTACGAATACATAATACGTGGTGTTCACCCACAGCCATCATGTAAGGATCTCTACAAGGAGTTAGGCATTTTAACTGCATCACATAAAACATATTTTCGCTAGTGAAATCCGTCGTAAATAATCTATCACAGTTTTAAAATGAAAGTGAGATCCACATAAACAACCCTAGAGGAAAAAAAGGCCTCTCTTATTCATTATCAAAGCTGTGAGTAGCTCAGAAAGGAGTTCGATGTGCAGCATAAAAAATGTTTGATCATTCGCTCAATAACATAAAATGTAGAGAGGTAGAAATACAAGTTTTAAATCTAATCTAAAATCATTTATTCTGGACAGCTCCTTCAAGTCCATGGATGATTTTCTATTTAAAAACAGGTAGCCCACAAGAAAACTAGTTATTAAGTGTATTTGCACGAGTAGCACTATAAAGCAATGTGGTCATTAACGTTAGCACAGAACATGTAAACTAACTATTTCAGCATTATTTCGATAAAGAAATCGTTATAATTACCTATGGAACATGTAAGTAGCAAATTAACTAACTGAGATAACACAGTCACCAAGTCTCTGTGAACAACAATCGGGGAGTTCTATGTGTCATTCAGTTTTTCAGTTTTTCGACGAAAGAAATCTACACTTTGGTCAAGGAGGCATTTGAGAACAGCTGTGTAAAATCTCTTCCTCTCCTACCTCCCCTACCCCCTCCCCCAAACTTTACTTCAGCTTGTTGAACCGATGGAACCTCATTGTGCAAGATCTGGAATTCCCTATTAGAAACACCCACATCCTTGCCGCCGTAGCCACCACAGTTATTCCTCCAATTCGCTACTGTCTTCTTACAGACAAGTGCATCACCTGCAAACATCCTACATCGAAACAAGCCGCTGTACAGTGCATGTCAGAGGGTACATCGTAGGAATATTATTGATCTCCCAACAATTCCACTCACACACACTGATTGAGTAAAAAATAAAACGATTATGTACATACCTCCGTACATGCTCTAATTTCCCTTATATTTCATGACAAATAAGTCATCTTTTCCCTGAGCAGTCTAAGAGCTGCCTTTTCCCGTTATAAGACCTACGTCCTGGAAATTTAGAATAGTGCCCTTCCCCACTACTCCACCCAACATACCCACACTGGACGGACAGGTTTCAAGTTGGAACCACTTTCCACCATTCCATCCAACTTGCCCACCCTGTCACGGGAAGAAGGCGTGTCATACGCTAAAAACTGAAGTACGTCATGAGCTGCTTTTTATAAGCAAGGGAATGAGTGGAAGGATACTAATGGTACATAAATAATAGTATGGATTTTGGTTTACTTTAATTCTGCATTATGCATTCTTTGTCACCATATGCAAAAGGCTGGTCACTAATGATATAGTTGTCCAGAAGAAGAAGAAGAAGAAGAAGAATATAGCAGTACTGGTAGATCAGGAATGGCTACGAATTCGGGATGCGAACAGTGCTCTTGCTCACGTGCCATAGCTCTTACGGCTGAGCGCACATTTTCCCTACCGCCAGACCAAGCTATCTGAGGCTGAGGAGGGGGACGAAGAGAAATAGCGAAAATGCCACGTTTAGATGGCTATGCAGTCATACTACATACGACTTGATTTCAAATTTGTCAACAAAATGCATCACGGTCTAAAGAATTTTCAGTACTGTTTAGTTATTTTTAGTGCTGAAGATATATAATTTTTGTCTGGTACAATTTGTCGGAATATGGAAAGACGCAGACAAAAAAAAATGGCTCTCAGCAGTATGGGACTTAATTGCTGTGGTCATCAGTCCCCTAGAACTTAGAACTACTTAAACCTAACCAACCTAAGGACATCACACACATCCATGCCCGAGGCAGGATTCGAACCTGCGACCTTAGCAGCCCCGTGGTTCCGGACTGCGCGCCTAGAACCACTAGACCACCGCGGCCGGCGAAAGACGCAGACAGTTTCACAGATTTTCACACTAAGGTTGCCACATAAACGAGATTTATTTAGTTTCATAATCGAAAAAGCCTTTCTCAAACCCACACACACATGCTGATCTAAATATTTTATCTGGTTTACAATCTCACTATGATGACGTGGAAACTCTTCCCGAGGAAAACAACGAAGTTGTCTTGGACAGCTAAACCACAACAAAAATTTGTCTTTTAAAGGCGAATTATAATGCAGCTGAATCAGTTCCAGCGCTCACGAATAGTGGTGTTTTCAACTGAAACGGTAAATGGTCTCGAAAAAAGCTCGAAAACGAATGTAGGGTTGACAGTGTCCTCAAAACATATAGAAAACTGTCCTTGTAATTCTTTAATGGATTTTTCAAACCTCACATTTTCTTTAGCACCTGTGAGATTAGGGAAATGGCCGTATCTGTTGTTTCTACTGCAATGCGCTTTTCTTTTTAAATTCATCCCCATCAAATCAGAAATAAGATGTTTCTCATCTTGCAATATCTTATTGTGCTCTGAAACAAGTCCACTAAAATGCGATGTCCGCAACCATTTTGGATGTCCTAATTTTCGTTCCTGCTCTGATTTTCTCTTCATAAATTCAACAACAGCGGGTTTTAAACTGAAAAATCATTCCATATACACCCTTGACTTAAACAACGTACTTTGCAGTAATACACAGGGTGTTACAAAACTTCGCGGGGTAGTAGAGGGGTGCCGTAAGGAACAAATCGAGGATAGGAACCAAAGTACTGAAACATTATCCAGCGACACCACAGAGTGTCGAAGTTATAGGCTACCCAGAACGTCTCGCATTGTTTGTTGTCCAGTGATTGCGACTGATTGACGGGATCGGCAGCGGAGGAGCCAGAGCTAGCTGCTGAGCAGATAGGCCTTGCCTCTTACCAATTCGATGCTCTGTTTCTTCGGTGTATAACGGTTTCACACATGTTTCCATCCACAGCTTATTTCTCTCCTGGAACCCTCTGAAATCTCCAGTGCTTTTCGGTATGGAATGGAAATGAAGTCCCATGCTTCTTGACAGAGCGTAGGGGAACGATGCGGGACACCAGCGCCGCCGTACTAGGCAAGGTCCTAATGGAGGTGGTTTGCCGTTGCCTTCCTCCGACCGCAATGGGGATGATGATGATGATGATAAAGACGACACAACAACACCCAGTCATATCGGGGCCGGTGAAAATCCCTGACCCCGCCGGGAATCGAACCTGGGACCCCGCGCTCGGGAAGCGAGAAAGCTACCGCGAGAGCACGAGCTGCGGACGCTTTCCGGTATACAAAAGAAAAATAAACTGCGGATGGAAATCCATGTACGAAACCTTCATTAGCCGAAGAAACAGAGCATCGTATTCATAAGAGACAAGGTCTGTCGATGCAACAACTAACTCCATCTTCTCTACTGCCGATCGTGGCAATCAGTCGCAATCGCTGAATAACAAATAACATTGCGCGACGTTCCACCTGTTGTCCACCAGCATACAAAATCACTTTTGCTGCTGAAGGGGTGGCATAGCTGTAGGCACCGGCGCCTATAAGTCCGACGCTGTGTCATTGGATGACATTTCCGGACATGTGTTCCTACCCTCAGTTCGTTCCTCACGACACCCTCTACAGCTTTTAGAAGTTGGTCGGTATCGTTTTGTAACCCCCTGTATAAAGTCTCTATATTCTTCGTTTAGTTCCATCTAAAACTGTTGAAACTGAATTCGAATAATTCGTGCGAGTTCGGAAAATTTATTATTCGTAGCACCAATTTCATCACGTGCGTCATGCCTGCAAATTTAGCACAAAATTCTTCTTGATGTACAGATCGATGAGTCCCGTTTGTCACTCGTTGTAATATTTTGCTCTTTCGTTGAACTAACTCTTTAAAATTCTTTCTGGTAAGTGTTATAAGGCCGTCTCATTGAAAATTCGCGGTACCTGTCGATTATGTGACTGTATATATATTATGCACATTGAGTTTTTTTATTCTTCTCTTCTGTCATTCCCATTCGTTTTAAAGGCTCACGACGACAGATAGCTAGACTGCCTCTTTTTGTGCGAACCGCCACTGGATCTGTGAACTTCCTTTACACTTCCCACAAATAGTGAAGGATGAAAAGCACTGACAATACGAACTGAAGAAAGTCTCGCCTACCGAAAAATGCCGCACTGCAGTGCGAAACCAAAAGTCGCGCTGTACCGAGTACTTCAGAGGAGGACGATCAAAGAAGAGACAGGCCGAGCCTTGGACCACACTGCGGCCCGCACATCGTGCTAGCATGCCATTTGGCATGCCATTGCTGAATCTGTAGTAGAGTGTGGATAAAATCGCAGAAGGTCGAAGATTGGTGCAGAGAGTCTTGGAGTTGACACTGAATGTAACATATTGCGCGTAAATAAGGGAAGAAGTACAGTAGTGTTCCACTACACTGTCGCTGGAACCAGTAGCTACCATAAAATATCTATGAGTAACCGACCTGAAGTGCAATGGCCACATAACGTAGAAACAGTTATAAAATTTCCACTACGTATAGACATTAATAATTTTTAGGCAAGGCCCATAAGAGGATTATTTGTACTGTTGATTTAAAGTGAAAAAATGTAAGGACAACAACACTAAGCAAATCATACCTGGTTTCTGGGATTCAGCAGTGATATAACGATAAGGTTTGGTACACTTGACACACAATACATACTAACTAACAGCAAGTACGCTACATTGTAGTTCATACAATCAAATACGTTCTGGTATATTTGATATCTTTTGATATGTTATAATGAATGACAACGCTGTATTTCGTAAAGTATCTGTTGATTTATTTCTGTATACAGATCTGAGGATGGTCCATGTTGAACCGAAACCAGGAACTGATCAGGATTACTGGCAAATTTTAAGCAAAAATCTCTATTTACGAAGTCACTTGCTAGTTTTACAGGTATCTCAGCAACTTCCCTAAGAACAGTTTTCCAGTAACTGGAAGCTCACGCATGAATTTCTATTTTGCTGTATTCCATAGAATGACTGTTACCAAGAGAATGTCCTGCATTAGCAGATTATCTCGGATAATGTAAGCGGTCCTCCACCGTCCTAATGATCCGATCAATGTATGACATGCTACAGCTACATAGTAAAGCGTGAGTATTCAATACAGTCTTTTGGGATTGTCAAGTGATATCACACTCATCTACCGAAATTTGTGCAAACAGTATAAAACGATTTAACTTCATAGAATACTATGCAACATTAAATTAAAGAATATGATTTTTTACATTCACATGCTTACTTAACGAGAGCTCATACTGATGAAAAAAATTTAGTTAACAATACTAAATATTTCCAAAATTTCAGAACGTTCTTTATATAGACAATGTGCTTCTAAATCATGAATAATTCTTTCTTTGTTATTTTTTCAATAATTTCTTTAACTATAGGAGCATTATTTTAGTACATGGTCATCTAATCCCAGTGCGACATAATTCTCATATATTATTCCCGTAGTTAAATTTGTAAGAATGTCATTAACAGTTAGAAAGTATTGCTCAACCTCTACATGAAACAAGAAGTAAAGGAAATAAAAGAAAAATTTCAGGGAGATAAATAAAAACTTTGCGGTTTGCCGAGCGCATTGTATCCTGTGAGAGACGGCAAAGAACTTGGAAGCAAGATAAAGTCGATGGTGTCAAAAAGGAATTGTAAAATAACATCACAACGGAATGTATAAAGACAATGTATGTCTCAATGAGAATGGAAAAACCTCCAAGCAGCGCATGAGCCCTTTCAGTTGAACATAGATGTGTGAGCAACAGCGATACTTGCTTCTTATGTCGATACGTAGAACAGCAAGCCAGCTGAGGAACTGGTGGAGGGCTTGATGGCGCCTGGTTGGTATGCAGCTCCGCTAACGCTTCTGTTACCGGGTTGCTTACTTCGCGTAACAGGTGGTGGCGCTATGAGATTAACATCACAACAACCACTCACATCTCTACCCCTGTCACGAGAACAATTCGTGCAGCCTGGCGTAAAACTTATTTAATAATCTCTCTCTAACCGTTATGCAGCGGAAAAGTCTTTCTTACTATCTAATCGCGTGTTTCAGGACGACACAGGGCGGTAAATTAATTAAGGCTCTCTGGTGACGAGCTTAATTTTCCTCTTAATGAAGAACGTCCTCTGCTGTCCGAATTTCCGCCCTCAACACTGAGGAACCTGATGTATTCAGATCTCGCTGCTTTATACAGACCATTTCAGCATATGTGGAAGATATATATAGTACATTACTTGTAAAGAAACAGTATGCGGTACTCTCGTATCCACGTCCTAGCGCCTTCACATGTAGAAATGGTGAATTTATTCAAGAAAAATTTAAGTTACAACGAACATCGGTAGCACATGGATTTTTGTGATTATCATTTTCGTTGAAATACCACTGTGTTCTTGTGGTGGTCTTCAGTCAGACTGGTTTGATTCAGCACCCCAAGCTAGTTTATCCTGGCAAGTCTGTTCATCTCTGCATAACTTCAATTTACATTCGTTTGAATGTGCTTACTATACTCAAGCTCCGGTCTTCCACACAATTTTCACCCTTCCTCCCCCCCCCCCCCCCCCCGCATTACACACTTCCTTCCATTACCAAAATGTTGTCGATTCCTTAATGCCTCAGGACGAGCCCAGTCATCCGATCTCCTCTCTTAGTCAGGCTCTGCCACAAATACCTTTTTCCCCACTTCGATTTAGTCATTTGTTATTTGATCCACACACCTAATCTTCAGCATTCTCCAGTAGCATCACATTTCAAGAACTCTTCTTATTGTTTATCGTCATCTAATCACTTCTGTACAAGGCACCTTCAGAAAAGACTTTCAGGCATTTAAATTTGTATTGGATTTTAACAAAATTCTCCTTTTAAGATAAGCTTTTGTTGCTATTGCCAGCCTGCATTCTATATCATCTCTATTCGACAATCATCAATTATTTTTTGTCCAAATAGCCAAAATCATCGACTACTTTTACTATCTTATTTCCTAATCTAACTCCGTCAGCAGCGGCTGATTTAATTCGACTACAATCTATTGTTGGTATTACATTACAACTCGTTTTTGACAGCATCGACTCCGTTCAAGTTATCTCCAACTTCTTCGCCGTCTCTGATAGAATACAATGCGATTGTAAAACTTCAAATTTTTTATTTCATATTCCTGAATGTTTTCATTTGTTTCCTTTACTGCTTATTCAGTCTAGTGATTGAATAACACCTGGGGCAGGCTACAACACCGTACCCCTCTTTTCTAAACGATTGCTTACCTTTTATGTCCCAAGTCTCTTATTACTGCAGTCTAGTTCCTGCACAAGCTGTTGCCAACTTTTGCTCCCAAATTTTGTATCTGTTATCTTCAGAATTTGCCTTTCTGCAACCTTCTAAGTTAAATCGCAAGATCAGCATTGCCCCGCATGTTCCTACATTACTCCGAAAACCAAACTGACCTCCACCGTGGTCTGCTTCTACAAGTCTTTACATTTTTCTTTGAATAATTCGTATCAGTATTTTGCAACTAGCCAACGGCCTTGCCGAAGTGGTAACACCGGTTCCCATCAGAAAATCGAAGCTAAGCGCTGTCAGGCTTGGCTAGTACTTGGATGGGTGGCCAGTCGGATCTACCGAGCGCCATTGGCAATCGGGTTGCGCTCAGCCCTTGTGAGGACAATTCAGGAGCTGTTTGATGGAGAAGTAGCCGCTCCGGTCACGAAAACTGACAACGGCCTAGAGAGCGATCTGCTGATCACATGCCCCTCTGTATTCGCATCCAGTGACGCCTATCATTTGAGGATGACACGGCGGTCGGTAGGTACCGTTGGACCTTTCGAAGCCTATTCGGACTGAGTTTAATTAGATTTTTTATTTTGCAACTATGCCTTATTAAAGTGATAGTTCTGTAATAATCATACTTGTTAGCACCTGCCTTCTTTGGAATAGGAAACATTTCGTTCGTCTTCAAGCCTGTGAGTATTCGTCAGCCTCATATATCTTGCATACCATGCGGAATAGTTTTGCCATGGTTGGCTTCCCCATGGATCTCAACAGTTCCGAGCGAATGTTGTCTGTTCCAGGGACCTTGCTTCCAGGTGCTTTAATGCTCTGTGAAATTCTTCTCGCGATGTCGTACCTCCCATCTGATCTTCAGCAACTACCTATTACCTTTCTATAATATCGTCTTTAAGTTTGTTTCCTTATACATTATCTGACCAAAAGTATCCGGACATCTGTTAGTGGACATTTATATGGTGTGTGTCTACCCTTCGCCTTTATTACAGTTGAATTCAGCTGGAGATAATACTTCCAGTGAGGTGCCGCAGTGTCTATGTACGAATGGCAACACATTCCCCTTGAAGAGCCGAAGCTAGAGAAGCTAGTGACGTCGGACGCTACGATCTGGAGAGCATCTCAAAACTGTTCCACTGCGTTCAGGTCGGGTGCCTCACAATACTGCTTTCTGATAGCGTGCATTGTCATTCTGGTACAGTCATCGCCTCCGACTTGTTTCTCTGAAGTACACAGTGCTGTAAATGTGTTCATATCTTTTCGTATTTAGCTTTTCTTAAGCACAATAAGGGGGCCAGACATGTCTAACCATGAAAAACATCCCTCCAGCGTAAAACGACCTTCTGCGTACTTCACTGTTGGCACTATACAGTAACGTTCTCCAGGCAATCGCCAAATCGAAATATTTCCATTAAATTGCCACAAGCGTGATTCGTCGCTCCAATTCACTCGCTTCTAGTCATCCGCTGTCCAGTGGTGTCGCTGTTTACACCACTAGAAACATTGTGTAGCATTGACTGCAGCGAGGTATGGCTTCTGAGGAGCTCCTCCACTATTGCACCCCTTTCTTTTTAACTCACTGTGCAAACGGGACTGCTGCTAGCACTTTGGTACTCACGAGTGGTTCCTTCCACTGATAGTATGCGATTTTTTACAGTCATCCTTCCTCCGCAATGCTGTCCGTCAGTATGTGGGGTCTCCCTCGCCTTGCTTTAGCTGTGTTTGCCCCTTCGTGTTTCCACTTTACAAACCTGGGTAGCTTTAGAAGGACTGAGATGTCCCAGATTGATTTGCTACTCAGGTGACATCCAATTAGTGCACGTTCTAAGTCACTGAGATCTCATGACCGACCCATTCTGTTGTTGTTGCTTCACTAACGGAATCACAATACTGTGGTCAGGTCCGCTTTAAAAAGGGGCGTCCGGATACTTCATCAGACAGTGTATATGCCTTCTACACGCATAAAAAAAGGTTTTGCATCACCCCGGTTCACAGAATTTCTGAAGATAGACGTTGACTGTGGATATTTTATCACAGACACAGTCCCTTTGACTGTTCAGAGATGTCACTAAATGCGCCCAAAGATGTAAACAAACATGCATGAGCAGCATCTGTTAGATGGAGGGGGTCCGACAGCCGATCAGTTCCAACCATTCCACCAGGAAGGAGGTACTCGGTTCGTGTTGTCTGTAGTTCAACCATGCCTAGACAGTCAATACCGCGGTTCAGTCACGTACGCATTGCTACTTTGTGCCAGAAAGGGCTATAAAGAAGGGAAATGTCCAGTCGTCTGGGAGTGAAACAAGGCGATGTTGTTCGGAAGATATAGACAGACAGGAACTGTCTATGACATGCCTCGCTCACGCCGCCCAAGGGCTACTACTGCAGTAGATGATCGCTAGCTATGGATTAAGGATTGGAGGAACCCTGACAGCAACGCCACAATGTTGAATCACGCTTTTCGTGCAGACACAGTACGTCGTGTTACGACTCAAACTGTGCGCAACAAGCTGCATGATGCGTAACTTCACTCCCGACGTCCATGGCGAGGTCCATCTTTGCAACCACAACACCATGCGACGCGGTATAGATGGACCCAACAACATGCGGAATGGGCCGCTCAGGATTGGCATCACGTTCTCTTCACCCATGAGTGTCGCATATGCCGTCAACCAGACAATCGTCGGAGATATGTTTGGAGACAAACCCGGTCAGGATGGACGCCTTAGACACACTGTCCAGCGAGTGCAGCAAGGTGGAGTTTCCCTGATGTTTTGGGATGGCATTGTGTGGGGCCGACGTACGCCGCTGGTGGTCACGTAAGGCGCCAGAGCGGCTGTAGGATACGTGAAAGCCATCCTCCGACCGACAGTACAACAATATCGGCAGCATATTGGCGAGTCTTTCGTCTTCATGGACGGCAATTCGCGCCCCCATCGTGCACATCTTGTGAATGACTTCCTTCAGGGTAACGACATTGCTCGACTAGAGCGGCCAGCATGTTCTCCAGACATGAACCCTATCGTACATGCCTCGGATAGATTAAAAAAGGCTTTTTATAGACGACGTTACCCACCAACCACTCTAAGGGATCTACGGCGAATCGCCGCTGAGGAATAGGACATCATCGATCATCCTCCATACAATCCTGAGTTGCTCCCATCATGTTTCCACAACTTAACATCTTCGAGGACTATTGATAGTGATGAAGAGGTGCAACCAGATGTGACGGTATCACCTAAATGATTTCTTGTTGGGAGAAATGTGTTCGTTGCCAGGGTGAGTATGTTGAGGAATAAATGTGTAGACACGAAGAATAAAGATGTAGAATGTCAATAATTTTTTTAAGGTTTGTATGTTTTCACATAAAAAATTCGGAGGCATTACTTTTCAGCACGCTCTCGCACTTCATATGCCACTTATTTGCCATTTGTCGCTGGGTATTTGAACGTTGCGTGTAAGCTGGAGAAGTCGCTTTCGTGAGCAGTAATACAGAGGGCTACTTCAAAGCAACCGGACGCTGATTCGCACGGTCGGCAAGCGGGCAGCGAATATGGTCGCACCAGATGTCTTTCAGGGCACTTGACGGTGTGAGGAACCGAACGATGCGTGAGTGCATATCTATTGAATAATCGTGGACGCCGCGGACAACCTGAAATTAAGGAGTGAAACAATACTTTCACTGTATCAATGTATCAAATGTTAAGTATTAGAGTCCGCTTTTAACATAATAAGTTCTAGGGGAGGTCAAAAAAGCATAGAAGGTTATTTACTATTACTAGGCTATAAAGTAAATTGAAAACAAATGTCGGTGTAGACGCTACCAACAAAGGACAAATCCTTCCGATGTCGTAAAACGTTTGCTAGTGATTCTTGTTGGGCAGCAAGTAAATCAATCGACGTCAAGACGGTACCGCTGGTCTGAACTCCGTGTCAGCCATGCTCCTTATTTTCAATATTATAGGAAATAAATTATTAGACTGACTTTATCAATAAACGCATTGTAAAGGGATCGCGAATAGTGATTTAAAGTAGGTTTGCTACATACACGTCCAATCATAGCCACGCTCAGAATGTTTCGAGTGCGCTACTATACCTGCTGCGAGGTACATCGACGAGAGTACTGGACAAACAGGTATGAAGAAGTACTAATGTCAACTCGCAAAGGTAATGCAAGAAATTTCTCTTTGCAGTCTCGAGTGAAAAGGCAATCTCAGTTTGACTGTGCAACTCCAGTGTCGCCTTCTGAGGACTCGTCGCTGTTCTGCGAAAGACATGGATGTTTACTGTTAGAGGGAATCTTGCAACTTCCTCATTATTTCTCATTTTCCAACAATCCTTAGCTTGTATTGTACCAAATATGTCTGTTCTGTCAGCTTATAGTTCATTACTAAGTATTCATAAGCATATGAACGTTCTGATGTTACCAGTATGCTATAGTATTTAAATTTTTTATTCCTCGATACGCATTTCTTTCAGTGGGTATAACTTGTCACATCATATGCTACACTCCTGGAAATGGAAAAAAGAACACATTGACACCGGTGTGTCAGACCCACCATACTTGCTCCGGACACTGCGAGAGGGCTGTACAAGCAATGATCACACGCACGGCACAGCGGACACACCAGGAACCGCAGTGTTGGCCGTCGAATGGCGCTAGCTGCGCAGCATTTGTGCACCGCCGCCGTCAGTGTCAGCCAGTTTGCCGTGGCATACGGAGCTCCATCGCAGTCTTTAACACTGGTAGCATGCCGCGACAGCGTGGACATGAACCGTATGTGCAGTTGACGGACTTTGAGCGAGGGCGTATAGTGGGCATGCGGGAGGCCGGGTGGACGTACCGCCGAATTGCTCAACACGTGGGGCGTGAGGTCTCCACAGTACATCGATGTTGTCGCCAGTGGTCGGCGGAAGGTGCACGTGCCCGTCGACCTGGGACCGGACCGCAGCGACGCACGGATGCACGCCAAGACCGTAGGATCCTACGCAGTGCCGTAGGGGACTGCACCGCCACTTCCCAGCAAATTAGGGACACTGTTGCTCCTGGGGTATCGGCGAGGACCATTCGCAACCGTCTCCATGAAGCTGGGCTACGGTCCCGCACACCGTTATGTCGTCTTCCGCTCACGCCCCAACATCGTGCAGCCCGCCTCCAGTGGTGTCGCGACAGGCGTGAATGGAGGGACGAATGGAGACGTGTCGTCTTCAGCGATGAGAGTCGCTTCTGCCTTGGTGCCAATGATGGTCGTATGCGTGTTTGGCGCCGTGCAGGTGAGCGCCACAATCAGGACTGCATACGACCGAGGCACACAGGGCCAACACCCGGCATCATGGTGTGGGGAGCGATCTCCTACCCTGGCCGTAAACCACTGGTGATCGTCGAGGGGACACTGAATAGTGCACGGTACATCCAAACCGTCATCGAACCCATCGTTCTACCATTCCTAGACCGGCAAGGGAACTTGCTGTTCCAACAGGACAATGCACGTCCGCATGTATCCCGTGCCACCCAACGTGCTCTAGAAGGTGTAAGTCAACTACCCTGGCCAGCAAGATCTCCGGATCTGTCCCCCATTGAGCATGTTTGGGACTGGATGAAGCGTCGTCTCACGCGGTCTGCACGTCCAGCACGAACGCTGGTCCAACTGAGGCACCAGGTGGAAATGGCATGGCAAGCCGTTCCACAGGACTACATCCAGCATCTCCACGATCGTCTCCATGGGAGAATAGCAGCCTGCATTGCTGCGAAAGGTGGATATACACTGTACTAGTGCCGACATTGTGCATGCTCTGTTGCCTGTGTCTATGTGCCTGTGGTTCTGTCAGTGTGATCATGTGATGTATCTGACCCCAGGAATGTGTCAATAAAGTTTCCCCTTCCTGGGACAATGAATTCACGGTGTTGTTATTTCAATTTCCAGGAGTGTATTTCCATTTTATTTGCTCTTACATCTAGTACAATTTTTTCCTGCTATACTGTTTCTCCAAGATATTTACTACTTCATTCTGAACATAAATCCAGATGCTAGCCAAGCTTGCATCGTATCGAAAATTTATAGCACATAAACGAAAAGCAGACATACACTGACACTGACAGAAAATATCGCAACACCAAAATGTAATTAATGCAGAGCAATGAAATTTCGGAAATACATTTGTCTAGGTAACATATTTAAGTGATTAACACTGAGCCGGCCGCGGTGGTCTAGCGGTTCTGGCGCTGCAGTCCGGAACCGCGGGACTGCTACGGTCGCAGGTTCGAATCCTGCCCCGGGCATGGGTGTGTGTGATGTCCTTAGGTTGGTTAGGTTTAAGTAGTTCTAAGTTCTAGGGGACTTATGACCTAAGATGTTGAGTCCCATAGTGCTCAGAGCCATTTGAACCATTGATTAACACTGAAGTATAACAGGTTGACGAAAGCGCGTAATAAACCACTGAAAATGTGAAATGCTGGTACACTAATAGCCAGTATAACCGCCAGAATACTGAATACAAGCAAGAAAACGAGCATGAAAAGTGTTGTTCGTGTGCCGGATATCAGTTTGTGGAACTGAGGTCCATACTTGCAGCACTTCTTCTGTCAATACAGGGACGGTTAATGCTGGTTGTGGATGACGTTCAAGTTGTCGTCCAACGATGTCTCACATGCACTCGACTGGAGACAGATCTGGTGATCGAGCAGGCCAAGGCACTCTGTGGAGCATGTTGGGCTGCAGTAGTGGTACGTGCGGGAGCATTATCCTGTCGGAAAACGCTCCCTGGATGCTGTTCTTGAAGGCAGCACAATAGGTCGAATCATCAGACTGACGTACAAATTTGCAGTCAGGGTGCGTGGGATAACCACGAAAGTGCTCCTGCTATCACACGAAATCGCACCCCAGACCATAATTCCAGCTGAAGGTATGCTATGTCGAGCACGCAGGCCCTCAATTGGCCTTCTCCTAATCACCACACGGCCACCAGTGGCATCGAGGCAGAACCAGCTCTCAACAGAAAACACAACAGATCTCCACTCTGCCCTCCAACGAGAACTCGTTTGACACTACTTAAGTCGCGAATGGCGGTTGTATGATGCACGCTGGAAGTAACCGATTTTTAACAGTTCGTTGTTTCACTTGGTGCCAAGTGGTGCTCAAATGCTACTTCAGGTGCAGTACGATGCGCCAGACCCATACGCCACGCCACGTAGCCGTCCAGAGCCCGGTGTTATTGTAACCGTCCATCCTCGTGACGACCGCTGCAAGAAATCATGTACAGTGGCTACATTCCTGCCAAGTCTTTCTGCAACATCACAGAAGGAACATCCAGCTTCTCGTAGCCCTATTACAAGACTTCGTTCAAACTAAATGAAGCGGCCGCGCGTAGTGAGCGCGTGTTTTGAGGCGCCTTGTCACGGACTGCGCGGCCGCTCTCGCCGGAGGTTCGAGTCCTCCCTCGGGCATGGGTGTGTGTGTTGTCCTTAGCAAAGTTAGTTTCAGTAGTGTGTAAGTCTAGGGACCGATGACCTCAGCAGTTTGCTCCCTTAGGAATTCACACACATTTGAACATTTTTGAACTAAATGAGGCGCTGATAACGGCGTCTTTGCCGCATTCTTGAATAACATCGACTCACCACGTCCAGTCTGAAAGGTAACTAACGCGTGTACTTACAGCAAACCTAACTTGCATCCTGAGTCACGTTTATGCGACTGGTGCGAAATTTGCATAGATATCGTCTTTTAGATGTAAAAAGACGCCTACCAACTTTCTTTATGTCGCACACTTTCTTCTTGGTGATACGATTTTGTTTCCGTCAGTGTACGTTATCTGGTAAGTCGCAACGCGAAAGTAAGTGTGTGATGACCGATGTTGACAGACGGTCACTGAAGTGGACTGTGACGAAAAATAAGAGGACGACAGCTGTTAAAGCACTGCAGAACTAAACGTCGCTCACGCGAACCCTGTCAGCACCAAAACAATTCGAGGGGAGCTCAATAAGTAGCGAATTGCAGGGCGAAATGGAATTCCAAAACCACTCATCAGTGATGCAAACGCCCGTACCAGGAAATCTTGGTGCGAAGAAAATGGTTCAAATAGCTCTGAGCACTATGGGACTTAACATCTGAGGTCATTAGTCCCCTAGAACTTATAACTTACTTAAAGCTAACTAACCTAAGGACATCACACACATCCATGCCCGAGGCAGGATTCGAACCTGCGACCGTAGCTGTCGCGCTGTTCCAGACTGAAGCGCCTAGAACCGCTCGGCCACACCGGCCGGCTTGGTGCGAAGGTGAGAAAATCTAGACTGTGAGGCTATGGAAGAAAGTTGCTTGGTGGGATGAGTTTTATTTCACACTGTTCCCAACTTCTGGCTGAATTTACTTCGCAAGAGTGAAACGTTTCGGCTGCTCGATGATGATTTGGGCAGCCGTATGGTCGTATCCAATCAGCCCCTGGGTACTCTGCAACGTCACGTTACTGCCAACGATTCTGTGACCAATTTGGATGATGAGATCTATCCCATAGTACAGTATTTGTTTCCCAATGATGATGGTGTGTTTCAAGACGACAGGGCACCTGGTCACACGGCTCTGGCCACCGCAGTCACCAGATGTCACTATTATTGAGCCTTTGTGGAGAAGTCTGTGTGATCTCTATCCACCTCCGACATCTTTGAACTTGCCACTATTCTGCAGGGCGATTGGTATAAGGTTCCGTTGAAAACTATAAAAATATCTGCATTTATCCATTTCGATACAACTGGAAACTGTTTTCCTACAGCCCATTAAGCATGGTTATGTGTAGTGTTTTTGGTGCTTCCACATATTTTTCCACCCCTTGCATTTGTGTCTCTCTGTATTTGGATGTATTATTTTGTATTTGTCACGAATTTTGTCTTTTCAGCTGAAATTCTGAGCTCAATTCTACTCGATATGTTTTATGGAGTGCCACCAGCAACAGTCGCTTCCTTTCCAAAACAGACTACCTGAGTTCTAATTTAGAATATAATTGTCTTTGGACGCGAAGTCCACTGTGTACCAAAGGGACCACGAAAACGTTTGAGTCACTGTATGAGTAATTGTTTCCAAGACCAGAAGCACACTCTTCACCTCCGGAGCCATAGCCAACCTTTCTCTGTATTTAATTATTACAAACTGAAATTTTGTATTCTTTACACACCTCCGGCATAGTTTCCACGAACTTTCGACATCATTCGCACAATATGAAAACTGACACCTCAGTTGTTGTTGTTGTTGTTGTTGTGATCTTCAATCCTGAGACTGGTTTGATGCAGCTCTCCATGCTACTCTATCCTGTGCAAGCTTCTTCATCTCCCAGTACCTACTGCAACCTACATCCTTCTGAATCTGCTTGGTGTATTCATCTCTTGGTCTCCCTCTACGATTTTTACCCTCCACGCTGCCCTCCAATACTAAACTGATGATCCCTTGATGCCTCAACACATATCCTACCAAACGATCCCGTCTTCTAGTCAAGTTGTGCCACAAACCTCTCTTCTCCCCAATCCTATTCAATACTTCCTCATTAGTTATGTGAACTACCCATATAATCTTCAGCATTCTTCTGTAGCACCACATTTCAAAAACTTCTATTCTCTTCTTGTCCAAACTATTTATCGTCCATGTTTCACTTCCATACATGGCTACACTCCATACAAATACTTTCAGAAATGACTTCCTGACACTTAAGTCTATACTCGATGTTAACAAATTTCTCTTCTTCAGAAACGCTTTCCTTGCCATTGCCAGTCTACATTTTATATCCTCTCTACTTCGACCATCATCAGTTATTTTGCTCCCCAAATAGCAAAACTCCTTTACTACTTTAAGTGTCTCATTTCCTAATCTAATCCCCTCAGCATCACCCGACTTAATTCGACTACATTCCATTATCCTTGTTTTGCTTTTGTTGATGTTCATCTTATACTCTCCTTTCAAGACACTATACATTTCATTCAACTACTCTTCCAAGTTCTTTGTTGTCTCTGACAGAATTACAATGTCATCGGCGAACCTCAAAGTTTTTATTTCTTCCCCATGGATTTTAATACCTACTTCGAATTTTTCTTTTGTTTCCTTTACTACTTGCTCAATATACAGATTGAATAACATCGGGGAGAGACTACAACCCTGTCTTACTCCCTTCCCAACCACTGCTTCCCTTTCATGCCCCTCGACTCTTATAACTGCCATCTGCTTTCTGTACAAATTGTAATTAGACTTTCGCTCCCTGTATTTTACCCCTACCACCTACAGAATTTGAAAAAGCGTATTCCAGTGAACATTGTCAAAAGCTTTCTCTAAGTCTACAAATGCTAGAAACTTAGGTTTGCCTTTCCTTAATCTAGCTTCTAAGGTAAGTCGTAGGGTCAGTATTGCCTCACGTGTCCCAACATTTCTACGGAATCCAAACTGATTTTCCCAAAGGTCGGCTTCTACTAGTTTTTCCATTAGTCTGTAAAGAATTCGCGTTAGTATTTTGCAGCCATGACTTATTAAACTGATAGTTCGGTAATTTTCACATTTGTCAACACCTCCTTTCTTTGGGATTGGAATTATTATATTCTTCTTGAAGTCTGAAGGTATTTCACCTGTTTCATACATCTTGCTCACCAGATGGTACAGTTTTGTCAGGGCTGGCTCTCCCAAGGCTGTCAGTAGTTTAATGGAACGTTGTCTACTCCCGGGGCCTTGTTTCGACTCAGGTCTTTCAGTGCTCTGTCAAACCCTTCACGCAGTATTATATCTCCCATTTCATCTTCATCCACATCCTCTTCCATTTCCATAATATTGTCCTCAAGTGCATCGCCCTTGTATAGATCCTCCATTATCCTCCATTATCCTCGTTTTGCTTTTGTTGATGTTCATCTTATACCCTCCTTTCAAGACACTGTCCATTCCGTTCAACTGCTCTTCCAAGTCCTTTGCTGTCTCTGACAGAATTACAATGTCATCGGCGAACCTCAAAGTTTTTATTTCTTCTCCATGGATTTTAATACCTACTCCGAACTTTTCTTTTGTTTCCTTTTTTGCTTGCTCAATATACAGATTGAATAACATCGGGGAGAGACTACAACCCTGTCTCACTCCCTTCCCAACCACGGCATCCCTTTCATACCCCTCGACTCTTATAACTGCCATCTGCTTTCTGTACAAATTGTAAATAGCCTTTCGCTCCCTGTTGGTTGGTTGGTTGGTTGGGGAAGGAGACCAGACAGCGTGGTCATCGGTCTCATCGGATTAGGGAAGGAAGTCGGCCGTGCCCTTTCAGAGGAACCATCCCGGCATTTGCCTGGAATGATTTAGGGAAATCACGGAAAACCTAAATAAGAATGGCCGGACGCGGGATTGAACCGTCGTCCTCCCGAATGCGAGTCCAGTGTCTAACCACTGCGCCACCTCGCTCGGTTTTTCGCTCCCTGTATTTTACCCCTGCCACATTCAGAATTTGAAAGAGAGTATTCCAATCAACATTGTCAAAAGCTTTCTCTATGTCTACAAATGCTAGAAACGTAGGTTTGCCTTTCCTTAATCTTTCTTCTAAGATAAGTCGTAGGGTCAGTATTGCCTCACGTGTTCCAACATTTCTACGGAATCCGAACTGATCTTCCCCGAGGTCGGCTTCTATCAGTTTTTTCATTCGTCTGTAAAGAATTCGTGTTAGTATTTTGCAGCCATGACTTATTAAACTGATAGTTCGGTAATTTTCACATCTGTCAACACCTGCTTTCTTTGGGATTGGAATTATTATATTCTTCTGGAAGTCTGAGGGTATTTCGCCTGTCTCATACATCTTGCTCACCAGATGGTAGAGTTTTGTCAGGACTGGCTCTCCCAAGGCTGTCAGTAGTTTAACGGAATGTTGTCCACTCCGGGGGCCTTGTTTCGACTCAGGTCTTTCAGTGCTCTGTCAAACTCTTCACGCAGCATAGTATCTCCCATTTCATCTTCATCTACATCCTCTTCCATTCCCATAATATTGTCCTCAAGTACATCGCCCTTGTATAGACCCTCTATATACTCCTTCCACCTTTCTGCTTTCCCTTCTTTGCTTAGAACTGGGTTTCCATCAAAGCTCTTCATATTCATGCAAGTGGTTCTCCTGTCTCCAAAGGTCTCTTTAATTTTCCTGTAGGCAGTATCTATCTTACCCCCTAGTGAGATAAGCCTCCACATCCTTACGTTTGTCCTCTAGTCATGCCTGCTTAGCCATTTTGCACTCCCTGTCGATCTCATTTTTGAGAAGTTTGTATTCCTTTTTGCCTGCTTCATTTACTACATTTTTACATTTTCTCCTTTCATCAATTAAATTCAATATTTCTTCTGTTACCCAAGGATTTCTACTAGCCCTCGTCTTTTTTTCTACTTGATCCTCTGCTGCCTTCACTACCTCATCCCTCACAGCTACCCATTCTTCTTCTACTGTATTTCTTTCCTCCATTCCTGTCAATTGTTCCCTTACGCTCTCCCTGAAACTCTGTGCAACCTCTGGTTTAGTCAGTTTATCCAGGTCCCATCTCCTTAAATTCCCACCTTTTTTGCAGTTTCTTCAGTTTTAGTCTACAGGTCATAACCAATAGATTGTGGTCAGAATCCACATCTGCCCCTGGAAATGTCTTACAATTTAAAACCTGGTTCCTAAATCTCTGTCTTATCACTATATAATCTCTCTGAGACCTGTCAGTATTCCAGGTTTCTTCCATGTATACAACCTTCTTTCACGATTCTTGAACCAAGTGTTAGCTATGATTAAGTTGTGCTCTGTGCAAAATTCTACCAGGCGGCTTCCTCTTTCATTTCTTACCCCCAATCCATATTCACCTACTACGTTTCCTTCTCTCCCTTTTCCTACTGCCGAATTCCAGTCGCCCATGACTATTAAATTTTCGTCTCCCTTCACAATCTGAATACTTTCTTTTATTTCATCATACATTTCTTCAATTTCTTCGTCATCTGCAGAGCTAGTTGGCATATAAACTTGTACTACTGTAGTAGGTGTGGGCTTCGTATCTATCTTGGCCACAATAATGCGTTCACTATGCTGTTTGTAGTAGCTTACCCGCATTCCTATTTTGCTATTCATTATTTAACCTACTCCTGCGTTACCCCTATTTGATTTTGTGTTTATAACCCTGTAGTCACCTGACCAGAATTCTTGTTCCTCCTGCCACCGAACTTCACTAATTCCCACTATATCTAACTTTAACCTATCCATTTCCCTTTTTAAATTTTCTAACCTACCTGCCCGATTAAGGGACCTGACATTCCATGCTCCGATCCGTAGAATGCCAGTTTTCTTTCTCCTGATAACGACATCCTCTTGAGTAGTCCCCGCCCGGAGATCCGAATGGGGGACTATTTTATCTCCGAAATATTTTACCCAAGAGGACGCCATCATCATTTAACCATACAGTAAAGCTGCATGCCCTCGGGAAAAATTACGGCCGTAGTTTCCCCTTGCTTTCAGCCTTTCGCAGTACCAGCACAGCAGGGCCGTTTTGGTTAGTGTTACAAGGCCAGATCAGTCATTCATCCAGACTGTTGCCCTTGAAACTACTGAAAAGGCTGCTGCCCCTCTTCAGGAACCACACGTTTGTCTGGCCTCTCAACAGATACCCCTCCGTTATGGTTGCACCTATCGTACGGCTATCTGTATCGCTGAGGCACGCAGGCCTCCCCACCAACGGCAAGGTCCATGGTACCTCAGTAGTACAGCTTAAAGAGTGAAACGCAATCCGCTGATATTTCGGGCACCACCCTGTATTTACGTGAGAAACACTCTGCAGTCTGCGGAGCTGTGGCATTTTACATATCAGCGGAACAGCGAATTTCGCGCCGGTGAAAGCGCCATCGGAAAGGCAGCGAGTGTGCGGGCAGCTTTCGCGTGTAGACGGGCGCCAGCGCCAAGCATGGGCGGCGGCAGCTTCGGGGCTCGGAATATGAATCAGCCGGTGGGCGGCGGGGGGCTGGGGACAGGGGAAGGGGCTTGGGACAGGGGGGCCTGTGATTTACTCCGGCGCAAAATGGCAGGCGATTGTTTCCCCGGCCAGTGATTTACTGTCACGTCTTACCGGGCCTGCCGGACGGCGGCTGGCCAGTCCGGACTTCGCATTCGGCGTGTGCGCTGGGCATCTGTCTGCAGCACCAGCGTGTGCGCCATCTGGCTACTGTTCTCCAGGACATCGCCTTCTGTTGCTGTTACCGTTGCCCTGCTGCAGGTATGAGTCTAGCCAGTGGCATGCAGTAGTGGCTCTTTGAGGATGATTCTAGGAACAATAGCAATTGGAACGAGAACTTTTTTATTTGAAATGTTTCTAAAGTTGAAGACTAAACAAATTCATCATCAGTTGAGACATTTTCTACGCATTGGAGAGTAAGGATTGTTAATTCCATCTCTCCATCCAACCCACAAAAACCCAGGCAGCAATCATAGGAAACCCAGGCACCTTAAACAGAACACTAAAATACCCTGGACACTAGATTCGAAACTAATCTGGGATCTCCACTTACTAACCATTCAAAATAAACTGCCAACAGCCCCCAACTCTCCACATCTACAACACACCCATCTGTCTCATCCTACATATTCGCTCTGCCTTATATTCCGTATACATCAACTCTTCCCGACCTGTCTCCTTTATCAGTTAATCGAATTCTTCACGTCCTCTAACATTTAGTACTCCTAAGCGTCTCCTACATCTCCAGTAAATTCGAGACCCGACACCCTATTGTCTCCCTCGTCCTTGAGAACTCTGGCCTAATGCCGCACCTCTATCAACATGTCTCACGTTCCCTCTATCTGCTTGCACCCCATACACTTTCACTAAGGAATTTTAATCGGCATCCACACCGTCAACTCATCCCTGAAATCTACGCCTCCTTCCGACCATAGCCTAATCTACCCATCCGTCCCGAATGAAGTCTCCAACACAACCTCTCCTTGCCCAGTGGGAATCCTACTCGTATCCCCTAGCTAACGGTTCATTAAGACAAAGGCATCCCTCACTCTTGTTCCATCCAACAACCTCCCCCATCCCGTTCATATTTCAATCCCCAGTCACAATTACTAGCACCCCACATCACACCATTTCATAATGATTTAGAATATACACTCCCTGACAAAAAGAGTGAAGTAAGTGAAAGGGGAAAAGGAAAACGAAATGATACTTCAAAAGTTGAGAGAGTATCCGATGCTGTTTCAATGCTGGTCTACATGTATGCACTAATTCATTTAGGAAAGTTTCATCCCATAAGGCAATGTAGTCCTTCATAACCTCGATGCTGGCAATGGGATGGAGTTGAGATCCGAGCTGGTTCCACACGTATTCTATTAGAGACAAATCTGGGGAAATTACTGGCCACTACAGTACCTCAATATCATTCAAACAGTTGCTAGAGACACATGCCTGTCGAAAATGTCGTGTGTTAGATAAAACAAGTGGACGCAGGATGCCTGTAGCATATTGTTGTGCCCTCAGAGTTCCGTCAGTCACTACAGTTGTGTCCTGAAGTCATACCCGTTGGCTCTCCACACCATAACTCCAGGAATTACACTTTGTGCCTCTCCAAAACATTGGATGAATGGGACGTTTCCTCACATCGCTGCCATACTCGCCAATGATGGTAAACCATGGTAGTGCAGAATTGTGATTCATCCTGAATATAATATGACGCCGTTCATCAGGAGTCCGTACTTCCTGATCACGACACAGCTCCAAACGCAGCAATTTGCGTTGTGGCGTTAACGGCAGTCTACGCAGAGGACGGCAATTCAGCCCCGACCATTTATGTGGAACGACACTGAATGTTGCAGGGACTCAGGCTAACCTTTGTCGGATGGCAGCTGCAGGTGTGAAGGAGTTACGAGGTGCTTGGCACGTATCAGTGATTCTCTCTTGCGTAGGTTAGACGTGGTCGTCTGTAACGTTGACGACGAGTATGCCTGCTCTCACGTTCCCATGCAGTCCAACATTGGGCCACTGTCACATGAGAATACTCCACAGATCTGGATATTGCATGATTCGACCATCCGTCCAAATAAAACCCACTGTAGGGCACATTTCAAGCTCATACAACATCTGCGTTTTTCAAAGAGAGCACTCAACATCTGGCGCTCTCGACGCCCCAAATACAGCGTACGAGATCAGGCAATAACACTAAACACGAACAAGAGTAATGAACTTTGGTGGCCGTTCGATCTCTCACAGGTAATTACAAATTTAATCATTTAGATATCTGCCAATAGTGTGTAGATGTACGAAATTGTATTGACATTCTACCATGTCAATTTTGTCAGACAGTGTGCATCGTATCACCACCATCCTGTTCATATCCATCATATGAATCTTAACATCATAAATTGTTATGATTTAATCTTAACTGTTCCGTAAAAATCGACAGCTGAAAAGCGACAACATGAAAGCTACCAGCTCGGCTCCGCCCCCTTCCCTCCAACGGCAGAAAATGCGAAATAACATTTCACTAAAATAAATAAAAGGAAAAATCTTAATATCATTATGATAGTTCTACTACCATCAAAAATTAAACATGTTGAACTAAATGCGAACGAAAGTCGCTGTTATTTTATTGGCTATTTTTATGAAAATCTTCAGTGTAAGTTAATGAAATACTTATTCTACGGGGTGTTCATAAAGTCTCTCCGCAGTGCTGTATGTAGCCGCGCGAGCCGTATGATCGTGGGTCCCACATTTTTCAACGAAACGATAGACGCACAACGCTACTACAGTGACATGCTATACCCATGCATAGGAAAACCTGTGTTAAGTGAAATACTGAACGGTTATTTTCAACAAGATGGTGCAAACGCGCATACAGCTCGCGTTTCAATGTCACTGCTTGCTGATGTTCTTGGTGATCGCATAATTTCACAGGGACTTTGGCCTCCACGATCGCCTGGCCTAACATCACCTGACTTTTTCTCCTGGGGTGCAGTGAAAGCAACTGTCTATAAGAACCGTCCAAAATCCATCGATGAATTGAAAACTGCAATATCCACTTTCACTGCTTCTGTTACAGAAGAAATGTTACAGCTTGTGCTTGGAAACATGATTAGACGAATTGAATTGTGTATTCAACAACAGGGGGGACACTTTCAAAATTTAATGTGAAAATTTGTAAGTAAAAATGAATATTCGATGAATTAATAACTTGTACTTCACTGAGTGTTATTTCGGTATATTCACTGCGGCATACGGCACGCGCGGCTAACAATCATACGGCACTGCGAAGAGACTTTTTGAACACCCCAACTAAAAGTGAGCAGTGGGACTATTGCATTAAGATGGTAACGGAAAAACACTGCAGTACGAATATAATCGCTATAGATGTAGTTCTGTTTGATTTCTTGTCGTTATTGAATTTGGTATAGTTCCATAAATTTCTCATACATGGTCATTGTTTGATATTTCTCAAATTTTCTGTTTTTTAATGAACAAGGTCTTAGTTTGAAATCAAGCAGTTGTTTCCTGAAGAGCATGTTTGCGCTCAATGTTTCATTTATTTCTAATTACTATCAGTGTTTTAACCTAATGTATTACAATATCAAGCGTACCACCATATGATAAAAAAAATTAGCACTGTTCTTGTTCATAAAACTCTTCAGGGTATGTTACCGCATAGTCAGCATCTAAAATTCCCCCAACGCTGTGAATGCTGATAGAGAAAAACCTTTGTTGTTGTTGTTGTTGTTGTTGTGGTCTTCAGTCCTGAGACTGGTTTGATGCAGCTCTCCATGCTACTCTATCCTGTGCAAGCTGCTTCATCTCCCAGTACCTACTGCACCCTACATCCTTCTGAATCTGCTTAGTGTATTCATCTCTTGGTCTCCCTCTACAATTTTTACCCTCCACGCTGCCCTCCAATACTAAACTGGTGATCCCTCGATGTCTCAGAACATGTCCTACCAACCGATCCCTTCTTCTAGTCAAGTTGTGCCACAAGCTCGTCTTCTCCCCAATTCTATTCAATACCTCCTCATTAGTTATGTGATCTACCCCTCTAATCTTCAGCATTCTTCTGTAGCACCACATTTCGAAAGCTTCTATTCTCTTCTTGTCTAAACTATTTATCGTCCACGTTTCACTTCCATACATGGCTACACTCCATACAAATATTTTCAGAAACGACTTCCTGACATGTAAATCTATACTCGATGTTAACAAATCTTTCTTCTTCAGAAACGCTTTCCTTGCCATTGCCAGTCTACATTTTATATCCTCTCTACTTCGACCATCATCAGTTATTTTGCTCCCCAAATGGCAAAATTCCTTTACTACTTTAAGTGTCTCATTTCCTAATCTAATCCCCTCAGCATCACCCGACTTAATTCGACTACGCTCCATTATCCTCGTTTTGCTTTTGTTGATGTTCATCTTATACCCTCCTTTCAAGACACTGTCCATTCCGTTCAACTGCTCTTCCAAGTCCTTTGCTGTCTCTGACAGAATTACAATGTCATCGGCGAACCTCAAAGTTTTTATTTGTTCTCCATGGATTTTAATACCTACCCCGAACTTTTCTTTTGTTTCCTTTTTTGCTTGCTCAATATACAGATTGAATAACATCGGGGATAGGCTACAACCCTGTCTCACTCCCTTCC